>NC_135692.1:1222009-1522009 GCF_964276395.1 Gasterosteus aculeatus | reverse complement strand
CAAACCTCAGTTGGTAGAGCCTCAGACTTTTAATCTAAGGGTCCAGGGTTCAAGTCCCTGTTCAGGCTTGATGTCTTGTAGTGCAGTGACTTTCTGGTGAGATTCCTGACTTTTGCTAATCCTGAGCCGGTTCCAAAGAAAGCTGTACCTTTTCTGCTCATTCCTCTGAGCCTTTTTGGAATTGGACGAACACATTTAGTTTGTTCCTCTGCCAGAGTCACATTTGCAATAATCAAAAGAGCTTTTGAAGCCTGGATAGCTCAGTCGGTAGAGCATCAGACTTTTAATCTGAGGGTCCAGGGTTCAAGTCCCTATTCAGGCTTGAAGTTTTGTAGTGGAGTGACTTTCTGGTAAAATGCCTGACTCTTGCTAATCCTGAGCCGGTTCCAAAAAAAGATGTACCTTTTCTGCTTGTTCCTCTGAGCCTTTTTGGAATTGGACGAACACATTGAGATTGTTCCTCTGCCAGAGTCACATTCGCAATAATCAAAAGAGCTTTTGAAGCCTGGATAGCTCAGTTGGTAGAGCATCAGACTTTTAATCTGAGGGTCCAGGGTTCAAGTCCCTGTTCAGGCTTGATGTCTTGTATTGCAGTCACTTTCTCGTTAGGTTACAGATTCTTGCTAATCCTGAGTTGGTTCCAAAAAAAGATGTACTTTTTCAGCCTGTTCCTCTGAGCCTTCTTGGAATTGGATTTCTCCTCACCACTCTCATACTTTCTTTTAACAAGTATTGTTTTCCAAGATTACCTTTCAATCAAGGTCAAACCTCAGTTGGTAGAGCCTCAGACTTTTAATCTAAGGGTCCAGGGTTCAAGTCCCTGTTCAGGCTTGATGTCTTGTAGTGCAGTGATTCCTGACTCTTGCTAATCCTGAGCCGGTTCCAAAGAAAGCTGTACCTTTTATGCTCATTCCTCTGAGGCTCTTTGGAATTGGACGAACACATATAGTTTGTTCCTCTGCCAGAGTCACATTTGCAATAATCAAAAGAGCTTTTGAAGCCTGGATAGCTCAGTCGGGAGAGCATCAGACTTTTAATCTGAGGGTCCAGGGTTCAAGTCCCTGTTCAGGCTTGATGTCTTGTAGTGGAGTGACTTTCTGTTGAGATTCCTGACTCTTGCTAATCCTGAGCCGGTTCCAAAAAAAGATGTACCTTTTCTGCTTGTTCCTCTGAGCCTTTTTGGAATTGGGTTTCTCCTCAGTCGTCTCATATATTCCTTTAAAAAGTATTGTTTTACAAGATTACCTTTCATACAAGGTCAAACCTCAGTTGGTAGAGCCTCAGACTTTTAATCTAAGGGTCCAGGGTTCAAGTCCCTGTTCAGGCTTGAAGTTTTGTAGTGGAGTGACTTTCTGGTGAGATCCCTGACTCTTGCTAATCCTGAGCCGGTTCCAAAAAAAGATGTACCTTTTCTGCTTGTTCCTCTGAGCCTTTTTGGAATTGGGTTTCTTCTCAGTCGTCTTATATATTCCTTTAACAAGTATTGATTTAAAAGATTGCCTTTCAATCAAGGTCAAACCTCAGTTGGTAGAGCCTCAGACTTTTAATCTAAGGGTCCAGGGTTCAAGTCCCTATTCAGGCTTGAAGTTTTGTAGTGGAGTGACTTTCTGGTGAGATGCCTGACTCTTGCTAATCCTGAGCCGGTTCCAAAAAAAGATGTACCTTTTCATCTTGTTCCTCTGAGCCTTTTTGGAATTGGGTTTCTCCTCAGTCGTCTTATATATTCGTTTAACAAGTATTGTTTTCCAAGATTACCTTTCAATCAAGGTCAAACCTCAGTTGGTAGAGCCTCAGACTTTTAATCTAAGGGTCCAGGGTTCAAGTCCCTGTTCAGGCTTAATGTCTTGTAGTGCAGTGATTCCTGACTCTTGCTAATCCTGAGCCGGTTCCAAAGAAAGCTGTACCTTTTCTGCTCATTCCTCTGAGCCTTTTTGGAATTGGACGAACACATTTAGTTTGTTCCTCTGCCAGAGTCACATTTGCAATAATCAAAAGAGCTTTTGAAGCATGGATAGCTCAGTCGGTAGAGCATCAGACTTTTAATCTGAGGGTCCAGGGTTCAAGTCCCTGTTCAGGCTTGATGTCTTGTAGTGCAATCACTTACTGGTTAGGTTCCTGACTCTTGCTAATCCTGAGCCGGTTCCAAAAAAAGATGTACCTTTTCTGCTTGTTCCTCTGAGCCTTTTTGGAATTGGGTTTCTCCCCAGTCGTCTTATATATTCCTTTAACAAGTATTGTTTCAAAAGATTACCTTTCAATCAAGGTCAAACCTCAGTTGGTAGAGCCTCAGACTTTTAATCTAAGGGTCCAGGGTTCAAGTCCCTATTCAGGCTTGAAGTTTTGTAGTGGAGTGACTTTCTGGTAAGATGCCTGACTCTTGCTAATCCTGAGCCGGTTCCAAAAAAAGATGTACCTTTTCTGCTTGTTCCTCTGAGCCTTTTTGGAATTGGGTTCCTCCTCAGTCGTCTTATATATTCGTTTAACAAGTATTGTTTTACAAGATTACCTTTCAATCAAGGTCAAACCTCAGTTGGTAGAGCCTCAGACTTTTAATCTAAGGGTCCAGGGTTCAAGTCCCTGTTCAGGCTTGATGTCTTGTAGTGCAGTGACTTTCTGGTGAGATTCCTGACTTTTGCTAATCCTGAGCCGGTTCCAAAGAAAGCTGTACCTTTTCTGCTCATTCCTCTGAGCCTTTTTGGAATTGGACGAACACATTTAGTTTGTTCCTCTGCCAGAGTCACATTTGCAATAATCAAAAGAGCTTTTGAAGCCTGGATAGCTCAGTCGGTAGAGCATCAGACTTTTAATCTGAGGGTCCAGGGTTCAAGTCCCTGTTCAGGCTTGATGTCTTGTAGTGCAGTCACTTTCTGGTTAGGTTCCTGATTCTTGCTAATCCTGAGCTGGTTCCAAAACAAGCTGTACCTTTTCATCTTGTTCCTCTGAGCCTTTTTGGAATTGGGTTTCTCCTCAGTCGTCTTATATATTCGTTTAACAAGTATTGTTTTACAAGATTACCTTTCAATCAAGGTCAAACCTCAGTTGGTAGAGCCTCAGACTTTTAATCTAAGGGTCCAGGGTTCAAGTCCCTGTTCAGGCTTGATGTCTTGTAGTGCAGTGACTTTCTGGTAAGATTCCTGAATTTTGCTAATCCTGAGCCAGTTCCAAAGAAAGCTGTACCTTTTCTGCTCATTCCTCTGAGCCTTTTTGGAATTGGACGAACACATTTAGTTTGTTCCTCTGACAGAGTCACATTTGCAATAATCAAAACAGCTTTTGAAGCCTGGATAGCTCAGTTGGTAGAGCATCAGACTTTTAATCTGAGGGTCCAGGGTTCAAGTCCCTGTTCAGGCTTGATGTCTTGTAGTGCAGTCACTTTCTCGTTAGGTTACAGATTCTTGCTAATCCTGAGCCGGTTCCAAAAAAAGATGTACCTTTTCTGCTTGTTCCTCTGAGGCTTTTTGGAATTGGGTTTCTTCTCAGTCGTCTTATATATTCCTTTAACAAGTATTGATTTAAAAGATTGCCTTTCAATCAAGGTCAAACCTCAGTTGGTAGAGCCTCAGACTTTTAATCTAAGGGTCCAGGGTTCAAGTCCCTGTTCAGGCTTGATGTCTTGTAGTGCAGTCACTTTCTGGTTAGGTTCCTGATTCTTGCTAATCCAGAGTTTGTTCCGAAAAAAGCTGTACCTTTTCTGCTTGTTCCTCTGAGCCTTTTTGGAATTGGGTTTCTCCTCAGTCGTCTCATATATTCCTTTAACAAGTATTGTTTTACAAGATTATCTTTCAATCAAGGTCAAACCTCAGTTGGTAGAGCCTCAGACTTTTAATCTAAGGGTCCAGGGTTCAAGTCCCTGTTCAGGCTTGATGTCTTGTAGTGCAGTCACTTTCTGGTTAGGTTCCTGATTCTTGCTAATCCAGAGTTGGTTCCAAAAAAAGCTGTACCCTTTCAGCTTGTTCCTCTGAGCCTTTTCGGAATTGGGTTTCTCCTCAGTCGTCTCATATATTCCTTTAACAAGTATTGTTTTACAAGATTACCTTTCAATCAAGGTCAAACCTCAGTCGGTAGAGCATTAGACTTTTAATCTGAGGGTCCAGGGTTCAAGTCCCTGTTCAGGCTTGTTGTCTTGTAGTGAAGTGACTTTCTGGTGAGATGCCTGACTCTTGCTAATCCTGAGCCGGTTCCAAAAAAAGATGTACCTTTTCTGCTTGTTCCTCTGAGCCTTTTTGTAATTGGGTTTCTCCTCAGTCGTCTTATATATTCGTTTAACAAGTATTGTTTTACAAGATTACCTTTAATTCAAGGTCAAACCTCAGTTGGTAGAGCCTCAGACTTTTAATCTAAGGGTCCAGGGTTCAAGTCCCTGTTCAGGCTTGATGTCTTGTAGTGCAGTGACTTTCTGGTGAGATTCCTGACTTTTGCTAATCCTGAGCCGGTTCCAAAGAAAGCTGTACCTTTTCTGCTCATTCCTCTGAGCCTTTTTGGAATTGGACGAACACATTTAGTTTGTTCCTCTGACAGAGTCACATTTGCAATAATCAAAAGAATTTTGGAGCCTGGATAGCTCAGTCGGTAGAGCATCAGACTTTTAATCTGAGGGTCCAGGGTTCAAGTCCCTGTTCAGGCTTGATGTCTTGTAGTGCAGTCACTTTCTGGTTAGGTTCCTGATTCTTGCTAATCCTGAGCTGGTTCCAAAACAAGCTGTACCTTTTCATCTTGTTCCTCTGAGCCTTTTTGGAATTGGGTTTCTCCTCAGTCGTCTTATATATTCGTTTAACAAGTATTGTTTTACAAGATTACCTTTCAATCAAGGTCAAACCTCAGTTGGTAGAGCCTCAGACTTTTAATCTAAGGGTCCAGGGTTCAAGTCCCTGTTCAGGCTTGATGTCTTGTAGTGCAGTGACTTTCTGGTAAGATTCCTGAATTTTGCTAATCCTGAGCCAGTTCCAAAGAAAGCTGTACCTTTTCTGCTCATTCCTCTGAGCCTTTTTGGAATTGGACGAACACATTTAGTTTGTTCCTCTGACAGAGTCACATTTGCAATAATCAAAACAGCTTTTGAAGCCTGGATAGCTCAGTTGGTAGAGCATCAGACTTTTAATCTGAGGGTCCAGGGTTCAAGTCCCTGTTCAGGCTTGATGTCTTGTAGTGCAGTCACTTTCTCGTTAGGTTACAGATTCTTGCTAATCCTGAGCCGGTTCCAAAAAAAGATGTACCTTTTCTGCTTGTTCCTCTGAGGCTTTTTGGAATTGGGTTTCTTCTCAGTCGTCTTATATATTCCTTTAACAAGTATTGATTTAAAAGATTGCCTTTCAATCAAGGTCAAACCTCAGTTGGTAGAGCCTCAGACTTTTAATCTAAGGGTCCAGGGTTCAAGTCCCTGTTCAGGCTTGATGTCTTGTAGTGCAGTCACTTTCTGGTTAGGTTCCTGATTCTTGCTAATCCAGAGTTTGTTCCGAAAAAAGCTGTACCTTTTCTGCTTGTTCCTCTGAGCCTTTTTGGAATTGGGTTTCTCCTCAGTCGTCTCATATATTCCTTTAACAAGTATTGTTTTACAAGATTATCTTTCAATCAAGGTCAAACCTCAGTTGGTAGAGCCTCAGACTTTTAATCTAAGGGTCCAGGGTTCAAGTCCCTGTTCAGGCTTGATGTCTTGTAGTGCAGTCACTTTCTGGTTAGGTTCCTGATTCTTGCTAATCCAGAGTTGGTTCCAAAAAAAGCTGTACCCTTTCAGCTTGTTCCTCTGAGCCTTTTCGGAATTGGGTTTCTCCTCAGTCGTCTCATATATTCCTTTAACAAGTATTGTTTTACAAGATTACCTTTCAATCAAGGTCAAACCTCAGTCGGTAGAGCATTAGACTTTTAATCTGAGGGTCCAGGGTTCAAGTCCCTGTTCAGGCTTGTTGTCTTGTAGTGAAGTGACTTTCTGGTGAGATGCCTGACTCTTGCTAATCCTGAGCCGGTTCCAAAAAAAGATGTACCTTTTCTGCTTGTTCCTCTGAGCCTTTTTGTAATTGGGTTTCTCCTCAGTCGTCTTATATATTCGTTTAACAAGTATTGTTTTACAAGATTACCTTTAATTCAAGGTCAAACCTCAGTTGGTAGAGCCTCAGACTTTTAATCTAAGGGTCCAGGGTTCAAGTCCCTGTTCAGGCTTGATGTCTTGTAGTGCAGTGACTTTCTGGTGAGATTCCTGACTTTTGCTAATCCTGAGCCGGTTCCAAAGAAAGCTGTACCTTTTCTGCTCATTCCTCTGAGCCTTTTTGGAATTGGACGAACACATTTAGTTTGTTCCTCTGACAGAGTCACATTTGCAATAATCAAAAGAGGTATTGAAGCCTGGATAGCTCAGTTGGTAGAGCATCAGACTTTTAATCTAAGGGTCCGGGGTTCAAGTCCCTGTTCAGGCTTGAAGTTTTGTAGTGCAGTGACTTTCTGGTAAGATGCCTGACTCTTGCTAATCCTGAGCCGGTTCCAAAAATAGATGTACCTTTTCAGCTTGTTCCTCTGAGCCTTCTTGGAATTGGTTTTCTCCTCAGTCGTCTCATATATTCCTTTAATAAGTATTGTTTTACAAGATTACCTTTCAATCAAGGTCAAACCTCAGTTGGTAGAGCCTCAGACTTTTAATCTGAGGGTCCAGGGTTCAAGTCCCTATTCAGGCTTGAAGTTTTGTAGTGGAGTGACTTTCTGGTAAGATGCCTGACTCTTGCTAATCCTGAGCTGGTTCCAAAAATAGATGTACCTTTTCAGCTTGTTCCTCTGAGCCTTCTTGGAATTGGGTTTCTCCTCAGTCGTCTCATATATTCCTTTAACAAGTATTATTTTACAAGAATACCTTTCAATCAAGGTCAAACCTCAGTTGGTAGAGCCTCAGACTTTTAATCTAAGGGTCCAGGTTTCAAGTCCCTATTCAGGCTTGAAGTTTTGTAGTGGAGTGACTTTCTGGTAAAATGCCTGACTCTTGCTAATCCTGAGCCGGTTCCAAAAAAAGATGTACCTTTTCTGCTTGTTCCTCTGAGCCTTTTTGGAATTGGACGAACACATTGAGATTGTTCCTCTGCCAGAGTCACATTCGCAATAATCAAAAGAGCTTTTGAAGCCTGGATAGCTCAGTCTGTACAGCATCAGACTTTTAATCTGAGGGTCCAGGGCTCAAGTCCCTGTTCAGGCTTGATGTCTTGTAGTGCAGTCACTTTCTGGTTAGGTTCCTGATTCTTGCTAATCCTGAGTTGGTTCCAAAAAAAAGCTGTACCTTTTCAGCTTGTTCCTCTGAGCCTTCTTGAAATTGGATTTCTCCTCACCACTCTCATAATTTCTTTTAATAAGTATTGTTTTCCAAGATTACCTTTCAATCAAGGTCAAACCTCAGTTGGTAGAGCCTCAGACTTTTAATCTAAGGGTCCAGGGTTCAAGTCCCTGTTCAGGCTTGAAGTTTTGTAGTGGAGTGACTTTCTGGTGAGATTCCTGACTGTTGCTAATCCTGAGCCGGTTCCAAAAAAAGATGTACCTTTTCTGCTTGTTCCTCTGAGCCTTTTTGGAATTGGGTTTCTCCTCAGTCGTCTCATATATTCCTTTAACAAGTGTTGTTTTACAAGATTACCTTTCAATCAAGGTCAAACCTCAGTTGGTAGAGCCTCAGACTTTTAATCTAAGGGTCCAGGGTTCAAGTCCCTGTTCAGGCTTAATGTCTTGTAGTGCAGTGATTCCTGACTCTTGCTAATCCTGAGCCGGTTCCAAAGAAAGCTGTACCTTTTCTGCTCATTCCTCTGAGCCTTTTTGGAATTGGACGAACACATTTAGTTTGTTCCTCTGCCAGAGTCACATTTGCAATAATCAAAAGAGCTTTTGAAGCCTGGATAGCTCAGTCGGTAGAGCATCAGACTTTTAATCTGAGGGTCCAGGGTTCAAGTCCCTGTTCAGGCTTGATGTCTTGTAGTGCAGTCACTTTCTGGTTAGGTTCCTGATTCTTGCTAATCCTGAGCCGGTTCCAAAGAAAGCTGTACCTTTTCATCTTGTTCCTCTGAGCCTTTTTGGAATTGGGTTTCTCCTCAGTCGTCTTATATATTCGTTTAACAAGTATTGTTTTACAAGATTACCTTTCAATCAAGGTCAAACCTCAGTTGGTAGAGCCTCAGACTTTTAATCTAAGGGTCCAGGGTTCAAGTCCCTGTTCAGGCTTGATGTCTTGTAGTGCAGTGACTTTCTGGTGAGATTCCTGAATTTTGCTAATCCTGAGCCAGTTCCAAAGAAAGCTGTACCTTTTCTGCTCATTCCTCTGAGCCTTTTTGGAATTGGACGAACACATTTAGTTTGTTCCTCTGACAGAGTCACATTTGCAATAATCAAAACAGCTTTTGAAGCCTGGATAGCTCAGTTGGTAGAGCATCAGACTTTTAATCTGAGGGTCCAGGGTTCAAGTCCCTGTTCAGGCTTGATGTCTTGTAGTGCAGTCACTTTCTCGTTAGGTTACAGATTCTTGCTAATCCTGAGTTGGTTCCAAAAAAAGCTGTACCTTTTAAGCTTTTTCCTCTGACCCTTTTTGGAAATGGGTTTCTCCTCAGTCGTGCTATATATTCCTTTAACAAGTATTGTTTTACAAGATTACCTTTCATACAAGGTCAAACCTCAGTTGGTAGAGCCTCAGACTTTTAATCTAAGGGTCCAGGGTTCAAGTCCCTGTTCAGGCTTGAAGTTTTGTAGTGGAGTGACTTTCTGGTGAGATCCCTGACTCTTGCCAATCCTGAGCCGGTTCCAAAAAAAGATGTACCTTTTCTGCTTGTTCCTCTGAGGCTTTTTGGAATTGGGTTTCTTCTCAGTCGTCTTATATATTCCTTTAACAAGTATTGATTTAAAAGATTGCCTTTCAATCAAGGTCAAACCTCAGTTGGTAGAGCCTCAGACTTTTAATCTAAGGGTCCAGGGTTCAAGTCCCTGTTCAGGCTTGATGTCTTGTAGTGCAGTCACTTTCTGGTTAGGTTCCTGATTCTTGCTAATCCAGAGTTTGTTCCGAAAAAAGCTGTACCTTTTCTGCTTGTTCCTCTGAGCCTTTTTGGAATTGGGTTTCTCCTCAGTCGTCTCATATATTCCTTTAACAAGTATTGTTTTACAAGATTATCTTTCAATCAAGGTCAAACCTCAGTTGGTAGAGCCTCAGACTTTTAATCTAAGGGTCCAGGGTTCAAGTCCCTGTTCAGGCTTGATGTCTTGTAGTGCAGTCACTTTCTGGTTAGGTTCCTGATTCTTGCTAATCCAGAGTTGGTTCCAAAAAAAGCTGTACCCTTTCAGCTTGTTCCTCTGAGCCTTTTCGGAATTGGGTTTCTCCTCAGTCGTCTCATATATTCCTTTAACAAGTATTGTTTTACAAGATTACCTTTCAATCAAGGTCAAACCTCAGTCGGTAGAGCATTAGACTTTTAATCTGAGGGTCCAGGGTTTAAGTCCCTGTTCAGGCTTGTTGTCTTGTAGTGAAGTGACTTTCTGGTGAGATGCCTGACTCTTGCTAATCCTGAGCCGGTTCCAAAAAAAGATGTACCTTTTCTGCTTGTTCCTCTGAGCCTTTTTGTAATTGGGTTTCTCCTCAGTCGTCTTATATATTCGTTTAACAAGTATTGTTTTACAAGATTACCTTTAATTCAAGGTCAAACCTCAGTTGGTAGAGCCTCAGACTTTTAATCTAAGGGTCCAGGGTTCAAGTCCCTGTTCAGGCTTGATGTCTTGTAGTGCAGTGACTTTCTGGTGAGATTCCTGACTTTTGCTAATCCTGAGCCGGTTCCAAAGAAAGCTGTACCTTTTCTGCTCATTCCTCTGAGCCTTTTTGGAATTGGACGAACACATTTAGTTTGTTCCTCTGCCAGAGTCACATTTGCAATAATCAACAGAGCTTTAGAAGCCTGGATAGCTCAGTCGGTAGAGCATCAGACTTTTAATCTGAGGGTCCAGGGTTCAAGTCCCTGTTCAGGCTTGAAGTTTTGTATTGGAGTGACTTTCTGGTAAAATGCCTGACTCTTGCTAATCCTGAGCCGGTTCCAAAAAAAGATGTACCTTTTGTGCTTGTTCCTCTGAGCCTTTTTGGAATTGGGTTTCTCCTCAGACGTCTCATATATTCCTTTAACAAGTATTGTTTTACAAGATTACCTTTCAATCAAGGTCAAACCTCAGTTGGTAGAGCCTCAGACTTTTAATCTAAGGGTCCAGGGTTCAAGTCCCTGTTCAGGCTTGATGTCTTGTAGTGCAGTGACTTTCTGGTGAGATTCCTGACTCTTGCTAATCCTGAGCCGGTTCCAAAGAAAGCTGTACCTTTTCTGCGCATTCCTCTGAGCCTTTTTGGAATGGACCAACACATTTAGTTTGTTCCTCTGCCAGAGTCACATTTGCAATAATCAACATAGCTTTAGAAGCCTGGATAGCTCAGTCGGTAGAGCATCAGACTTTTAATCTGAGGGTCCAGGCTTCAAGTCCCTGTTCAGGCTTGAAGTTTTGTAGTGGAGTGACTTTCTGGTGAGATTCCTGACTCTTGCTAATCCTGAGCCGGTTCCAAAAAAAGATGTACCTTTTGTGCTTGTTCCTCTGAGCCTTTTTGGAATTGGGTTTCTCCTCAGACGTCTCATATTTTCCTTTAACAAGTATTGTTTTCCAAGATTACCTTTCAACCAAGGTCAAACCTCAGTTGGTAGAGCATCAGACTTTTAATCTAAGGGTCCAGGGTTCAAGTCCCTGTTCAGGCTTGATGTCTTGTAGTGCAGTGACTTTCTGGTGAGATTCCTGACTCTTGCTAATCCTGAGCCGGTTCCAAAGAAAGCTGTACCTTTTCTGCTCATTCCGCTGAGCCTTTTTGGAATTGGACGAACACATTTAGTTTGTTCCTCTGCCAGAGTCACATTTGCAATAATCAAAAGAATTTTGGAGCCTGGATAGCTCAGTCGGTAGAGCATCAGACTTTTAATCTGAGGGTCCAGGGTTCAAGTCCCTGTTCAGGCTTGAAGTTTTGTAGTGGAGTGACTTTCTGGTGAGATTCCTGACTCTTGCTAATCCTGAGCGGGTTCCAAAAAAAGATGTACCCTTTCAGCTTGTTCCTCTGAGCCTTTTTGGAATTGGGTTTCTCCTCAGTCGTCTAATATATTCCTTTAACAAGTGTTGTTTTACAAGATTACCTTTCAATCAAGGTCAAACCTCAGTTGGTAGAGCGTCAAACTTTTAATCTAAGGGTCCAGGGTTCAAGTCCCTCTTCAGGCTTGAAGTTTTGTAGTGAAGTCACTTTCCAGCTAGATTCCTGACTCTTGCTAATCCTAAACCGGTTCCAAGGAAAGCTGTACCTTTTTTGCTCATTCCTCTCAGCCTTTTTGGAATTGGACGAACACATTGAGTTTGTTCCTCTGCCAGAGTCACATTTGCAATAATCAACAGAGCTTTTCAAGCCTGGATAGCTCAGTCGGTAGAGCATCAGACTTTTAATCTGAGGGTCCAGGGTTCAAGTCCCTGTTCAGGCTTGAAGTTTCGTAGTGGAGTGACTTTCTGGTAAGATGCCTGACTCTTGTTTATCCTGAGCCGGTTCCAAAAATAGATGTACCTTTTCAGCTTGTCCCTCTGAGCCTTCTTGGAATTGGGTTTCTCCTCAGTCGTCTCATATATTCCTTTAACAAGTATTGTTTTACAAGATTACCTTTCAATCAAGGTCAAACCTCAGTTGGTAGAGCCTCAGACTTTTAATCTGAGGGTCCAGGGTTCAAGTCCCTGTTCAGGCTTGAAGTTTTGTAGTGGAGTGACTTTCTGGTGAGATTCCTGACTCTTGCTAATCCTGAGCGGGTTCCAAAAAAAGATGTACCCTTTCAGCTTGTTCCTCTGAGCCTTTTTGGAATTGGGTTTCTCCTCAGTCGTCTCATATATTCCTTTAACAAGTATTGTTTTCCAAGATTACCTTTCAACCAAGGTCAAACCTCAGTCGGTAGAGCATCAGACTTTTAATCTAAGGGTCCAGGGTTCAAGTCCCTGTTCAGGCTTGATGTCTTGTAGTGCAGTGACTTTCTGGTGAGATTCCTGACTCTTGCTAATCCTGAGCCGGTTCCAAAGAAAGCTGTACCTTTTCTGCTCATTCCGCTGAGCCTTTTTGGAATTGGACGAACACATTTAGTGTGTTCCTCTGCCAGAGTCACATTTGCAATAATCAAAAGAATTTTGGAGCCTGGATAGCTCAGTCGGTATAGCATCAGACTTTTAATCTGAGGGTCCAGGGTTCAAGTCCCTGTTCAGGCTTGAAGTTTTGTAGTGGAGTGACTTTCTGGTGAGATTCCTGACTCTTGCTAATCCTGAGCGGGTTCCAAAAAAAGATGTACCCTTTCAGCTTGTTCCTCTGAGCCTTTTTGGAATTGGGTTTCTCCTCAGTCGTCTCATATATTCCTTTAACAAGTGTTGTTTTACAAGATTACCTTTCAATCAAGGTCAAACCTCAGTTGGTAGAGCGTCAAACTTTTAATCTAAGGGTCCAGGGTTCAAGTCCCTCTTCAGGCTTGAAGTTTTGTAGTGAAGTCACTTTCCAGCTAGATTCCTGACTCTTGCTAATCCTAAACCGGTTCCAAGGAAAGCTGTACCTTTTTTGCTCATTCCTCTCAGCCTTTTTGGAATTGGACGAACACATTGAGTTTGTTCCTCTGCCAGAGTCACATTTGCAATAATCAACAGAGCTTTTCAATCCTGGATAGCTCAGTCGGTAGAGCATCAGACTTTTAATCTGAGGGTCCAGGGTTCAAGTCCCTGTTCAGGCTTGAAGTTTCGTAGTGGAGTGACTTTCTGGTAAGATGCCTGACTCTTGTTTATCCTGAGCCGGTTCCAAAAATAGATGTACCTTTTCAGCTTGTCCCTCTGAGCCTTCTTGGAATTGGGTTTCTCCTCAGTCGTCTCATATATTCCTTTAACAAGTATTGTTTTACAAGATTACCTTTCAATCAAGGTCAAACCTCAGTTGGTAGAGCCTCAGACTTTTAATCTGAGGGTCCAGGGTTCAAGTCCCTGTTCAGGCTTGAAGTTTTGTAGTGGAGTGACTTTCTGGTGAGATTCCTGACTCTTGCTAATCCTGAGCGGGTTCCAAAAAAAGATGTACCCTTTCAGCTTGTTCCTCTGAGCCTTTTTGGAATTGGGTTTCTCCTCAGTCGTCTCATATATTCCTTTAACAAGTATTGTTTTCCAAGATTACCTTTCAACCAAGGTCAAACCTCAGTTGGTAGAGCATCAGACTTTTAATCTAAGGGTCCAGGGTTCAAGTCCCTGTTCAGGCTTGATGTCTTGTAGTGCAGTGACTTTCTGGTGAGATTCCTGACTCTTGCTAATCCTGAGCCGGTTCCAAAGAAAGCTGTACCTTTTCTGCTCATTCCGCTGAGCCTTTTTGGAATTGGACGAACACATTTAGTGTGTTCCTCTGCCAGAGTCACATTTGCAATAATCAAAAGAATTTTGGAGCCTGGATAGCTCAGTCGGTATAGCATCAGACTTTTAATCTGAGGGTCCAGGGTTCAAGTCCCTGTTCAGGCTTGAAGTTTTGTAGTGGAGTGACTTTCTGGTGAGATTCCTGACTCTTGCTAATCCTGAGCGGGTTCCAAAAAAAGATGTACCCTTTCAGCTTGTTCCTCTGAGCCTTTTTGGAATTGGGTTTCTCCTCAGTCGTCTCATATATTCCTTTAACAAGTGTTGTTTTACAAGATTACCTTTCAATCAAGGTCAAACCTCAGTTGGTAGAGCGTCAAACTTTTAATCTAAGGGTCCAGGGTTCAAGTCCCTCTTCAGGCTTGAAGTTTTGTAGTGAAGTCACTTTCCAGCTAGATTCCTGACTCTTGCTAATCCTAAACCGGTTCCAAGGAAAGCTGTACCTTTTTTGCTCATTCCTCTCAGCCTTTTTGGAATTGGACGAACACATTGAGTTTGTTCCTCTGCCAGAGTCACATTTGCAATAATCAACAGAGCTTTTCAAACCTGGATAGCTCAGTCGGTAGAGCATCAGACTTTTAATCTGAGGGTCCAGGGTTCAAGTCCCTGTTCAGGCTTGAAGTTTCGTAGTGGAGTGACTTTCTGGTAAGATGCCTGACTCTTGTTTATCCTGAGCCGGTTCCAAAAATAGATGTACCTTTTCAGCTTGTCCCTCTGAGCCTTCTTGGAATTGGGTTTCTCCTCAGTCGTCTCATATATTCCTTTAACAAGTATTGTTTTACAAGATTACCTTTCAATCAAGGTCAAACCTCAGTTGGTAGAGCCTCAGACTTTTAATCTAAGGGTCCAGGGTTCAAGTCCCTGTTCAGCCTTGATGTCTTGTAGTGCAGTGACTTTCTGGTGAGATTCCTGACTCTTGCTAATCCTGAGCCGGTTCCAAAGAAAGCTGTACCTTTTCTGCTCATTCCTCTGAGCCTTTTTGGAATGGACCAACACATTTAGTTTGTTCCTCTGCCAGAGTCACATTTGCAATAATCAACAGAGCTTTAGAAGCCTGGATAGCTCAGTCGGTAGAGCATCAGACTTTTAATCTGAGGGTCCAGGGTTCAAGTCCCTGTTCAGGCTTGAAGTTTTGTAGTGTAGTGACTTTCTGGTGAGATTCCTGACTCTTGCTAATCCTGAGCCGGTTCCAAAAAAAGATGTACCTTTTGTGCTTGTTCCTCTGAGCCTTTTTGGAATTGGGTTTCTCCTCAGACGTCTCATATTTTCCTTTAACAAGTATTGTTTTCCAAGATTACCTTTCAACCAAGGTCAAACCTCAGTTGGTAGAGCATCAGACTTTTAATCTAAGGGTCCAGGGTTCAAGTCCCTGTTCAGGCTTGATGTCTTGTAGTGCAGTGACTTTCTGGTGAGATTCCTGACTCTTGCTAATCCTGAGCCGGTTCCAAAGAAAGCTGTACCTTTTCTGCTCATTCCGCTGAGCCTTTTTGGAATTGGACGAACACATTTAGTTTGTTCCTCTGCCAGAGTCACATTTGCAATAATCAAAAGAATTTTGGAGCCTGGATAGCTCAGTCGGTAGAGCATCAGACTTTTAATCTGAGGGTCCAGGGTTCAAGTCCCTGTTCAGGCTTGAAGTTTTGTAGTGGAGTGACTTTCTGGTGAGATTCCTGACTCTTGCTAATCCTGAGCGGGTTCCAAAAAAAGATGTACCCTTTCAGCTTGTTCCTCTGAGCCTTTTTGGAATTGGGTTTCTCCTCAGTCGTCTCATATATTCCTTTAACAAGTGTTGTTTTACAAGATTACCTTTCAATCAAGGTCAAACCTCAGTTGGTAGAGCGTCAAACTTTTAATCTAAGGGTCCAGGGTTCAAGTCCCTCTTCAGGCTTGAAGTTTTGTAGTGAAGTCACTTTCCAGCTAGATTCCTGACTCTTGCTAATCCTAAACCGGTTCCAAGGAAAGCTGTACCTTTTTTGCTCATTCCTCTCAGCCTTTTTGGAATTGGACGAACACATTGAGTTTGTTCCTTTGCCAGAGTCACATTTGCAATAATCAACAGAGCTTTTCAAGCCTGGATAGCTCAGTCGGTAGAGCATCAGACTTTTAATCTGAGGGTCCAGGGTTCAAGTCCCTGTTCAGGCTTGAAGTTTTGTATTGGAGTGACTTTCTGGTAAGATGCCTGACTCTTGTTAATCCTGAGCCGGTTCCAAAAATAGATGTACCTTTTCAGCTTGTTCCTCTGAGCCTTCTTGGAATTGGGTTTCTCCTCAGTCGTCTCATATATTCCTTTAACAAGTATTGTTTTACAAGATTACCTTTCAATCAAGGTCAAACCTCAGTTGGTAGAGCCTCAGACTTTTAATCTAAGGGTCCAGGGTTCAAGTCCCTGTTCAGGCTTGATGTCCTGTAGTGCAGTGACTTTCTGGTGAGATTCCTGACTCTTGCTAATCCTGAGCCGGTTCCAAAGAAAGCTGTACCTTTTTTGCTCATTCCTCTGAGCCTTTTTGGAATTGGACGAACACATTTAGTTTGTTCCTCTGCCCAGAGTCACATTTGCAATAATCAAAAGAATTTTGGAGCCTGGATAGCTCAGTCGGTAGAGCATCAGACTTTTAATCTGAGGGTCCAGGGTTCAAGTCCCTGTTCAGGCTTGAAGTTTTGTAGTGTAGTGACTTTCTGGTGAGATTCCTGACTCTTGCTAATCCTGAGCCGGTTCCAAAAAAAGATGTACCTTTTGTGCTTGTTCCTCTGAGCCTTTTTGGAATTGGGTTTCTCCTCAGACGTCTCATATTTTCCTTTAACAAGTATTGTTTTCCAAGATTACCTTTCAACCAAGGTCAAACCTCAGTTGGTAGAGCATCAGACTTTTAATCTAAGGGTCCAGGGTTCAAGTCCCTGTTCAGGCTTGATGTCTTGTAGTGCAGTGACTTTCTGGTGAGATTCCTGACTCTTGCTAATCCTGAGCCGGTTCCAAAGAAAGCTGTACCTTTTCTGCTCATTCCGCTGAGCCTTTTTGGAATTGGACGAACACATTTAGTTTGTTCCTCTGCCAGAGTCACATTTGCAATAATCAAAAGAATTTTGGAGCCTGGATAGCTCAGTCGGTAGAGCATCAGACTTTTAATCTGAGGGTCCAGGGTTCAAGTCCCTGTTCAGGCTTGAAGTTTTGTAGTGGAGTGACTTTCTGGTGAGATTCCTGACTCTTGCTAATCCTGAGCGGGTTCCAAAAAAAGATGTACCCTTTCAGCTTGTTCCTCTGAGCCTTTTTGGAATTGGGTTTCTCCTCAGTCGTCTCATATATTCCTTTAACAAGTGTTGTTTTACAAGATTACCTTTCAATCAAGGTCAAACCTCAGTTGGTAGAGCGTCAAACTTTTAATCTAAGGGTCCAGGGTTCAAGTCCCTCTTCAGGCTTGAAGTTTTGTAGTGAAGTCACTTTCCAGCTAGATTCCTGACTCTTGCTAATCCTAAACCGGTTCCAAGGAAAGCTGTACCTTTTTTGCTCATTCCTCTCAGCCTTTTTGGAATTGGACGAACACATTGAGTTTGTTCCTTTGCCAGAGTCACATTTGCAATAATCAACAGAGCTTTTCAAGCCTGGATAGCTCAGTCGGTAGAGCATCAGACTTTTAATCTGAGGGTCCAGGGTTCAAGTCCCTGTTCAGGCTTGAAGTTTTGTATTGGAGTGACTTTCTGGTAAGATGCCTGACTCTTGTTAATCCTGAGCCGGTTCCAAAAATAGATGTACCTTTTCAGCTTGTTCCTCTGAGCCTTCTTGGAATTGGGTTTCTCCTCAGTCGTCTCATATATTCCTTTAACAAGTATTGTTTTACAAGATTACCTTTCAATCAAGGTCAAACCTCAGTTGGTAGAGCCTCAGACTTTTAATCTAAGGGTCCAGGGTTCAAGTCCCTGTTCAGGCTTGATGTCCTGTAGTGCAGTGACTTTCTGGTGAGATTCCTGACTCTTGCTAATCCTGAGCCGGTTCCAAAGAAAGCTGTACCTTTTTTGCTCATTCCTCTGAGCCTTTTTGGAATTGGACGAACACATTTAGTTTGTTCCTCTGCCCAGAGTCACATTTGCAATAATCAAAAGAATTTTGGAGCCTGGATAGCTCAGTCGGTAGAGCATCAGACTTTTAATCTGAGGGTCCAGGGTTCAAGTCCCTGTTCAGGCTTGAAGTTTTGTAGTGGAGTTACTTTCTGGTGAGATTCCTGACTCTTGCTAATCCTGAGCGGGTTCCAAAAAAAGATGTACCCTTTCAGCTTGTTCCTCTGAGCCTTTTTGGAATTGGGTTTCTCCTCAGTCGTCTCATATATTCCTTTAACAAGTGTTGTTTTACAAGATTACCTTTCAATCAAGGTCAAACCTCAGTTGGTAGAGCGTCAAACTTTTAATCTAAGGGTCCAGGGTTCAAGTCCCTTGTTACGTTCCCCGTGCACTGCAGGAGTGTTGTTTATTGTTTGATTACACTTTGATTGGTTTCCTGTGAATTGCCCCTCCTCTAGGTCGCTGTGACTGGCGGATCGGTCGTCAGTGGGGCGGAGGACGAGGGCCAATCAGGAGACGGAGCCGCTGCTTAAAGAGGGACGGCGGGCTCATTCTCTGGAACCCCTCTCAGTATTGCTGACGCTCAGGGCCGCCGATTGTGGGCTGCTCTCCGGCACCCAGATTGTTGTGCATTTCAGACTGTTTTGGATAAGTGTTTTCGTGTCATCAGCGGCATCAGCTGCAAAACCGCGCCGGGGGGAAGAACGGTAGGTTAGTATATCGCGATATACATCCTGCCCGTAGTTGTCCTGTGTATAGACACCCTAGGGTAGAGGTGAGCGCCACCCCCTGTATTTTTGTTATTAGATAGGAGGTGTAGGCGCCGAGTGCGCGAAGACTCCGTTTTTCTTTCGACCTTTTTCTTTGGATAGGGGTAGGTCGAGGTAGGTGTGTTTTGGTTTTACTTGGTTCTCTCAGTTGGCGCCGCCTACGTTCTTTCCCCAATGTATTCAGGTAGGGGTGCTTATCCCCCTCTTTTCGACTGGGTCCGGGGAGAACAATAAAACCCCAGTTTTTTTCTTTTACAACGTGCCTGCCTTGTCTCCTGTCATTTACCTCTCCCCCGTGATACATCGACAAATTTTAGTGTTACGGCTGTCCCTAGACCGCCAGTGATCGTAACATTAAATGGGGGCTCGTCCGGGATACTAAAAATATTCATATGTTCCCGGAAGGTTGATTATTGCGAGTGTGGTTGGTGGATTGATGGGATGTTCAGGGTTTTGTTTTGAAGGGTTAGCGGATGGCTGATTTTGATCTAGACGCTTTCGTGGGTTCACCCACCGTGGAAGTGCTGAATAAAAGTAGAAAGGAGGACCTGGTGGATATTGCGGCACATTATAAAATTGCTGTCTCGAAGCAGTGGCGCAAGTTGGAGATTAGGTCTACGGTAGCTCGGGGTTTGGAGGAACTAGGTGTCCTGAAGCTGTCTTCAGATGGCGGTGAAATCCCTTCGGAGGCTGATGGTCGCTCTGGTGAGGAGGAGCGCGGCGAAACTGCTGAGGTGGAGACCTCGGAGGCCAAGGTTGCTTTTTCGCCCTCCGATCCTTTCTCTCCGGGCTCAGTTGGGTCGGAAGGAGGTGGCGCGCGTCTAAAGGTCCGCTTAGCGCGAATGCAGGTAGAGGCACGCGAACGGGCAGAAAGCCGTCGGCTTGAGGCAGATATGAAGTTCCGACTTGAAATCCGTCGACTTGAAATCGAGGCGGAAACGCAGATTAAGCTGCGGGCATTGGAAATAAGGGCAGCGGACAGAACACCGGTTCCGGGTACACAACCGTCGCAGTCTGCCGATGCTGGCTCGGCGGGGACCACCTTTGAGGTCAGTAGGCACATCTCTCTCGTACCACAGTTCCGAGAAACAGAAGTGGACTCGTACTTCAACGTATTTGAGCGGATTGCATCTACACTTCAGTGGCCTAAAGAGGTCTGGTCGTTGTTGCTGCAGTGCAAGCTGACTGGTAAAGCTCAAGACGTTTTTGCTACGTTGTCCTTAGAGGATAGCGTGAATTATGAAGCTGTGAAAGCTGCCATATTGCGCGCTTATGAGCTGGTACCCGAGGCTTACAGACAACGGTTTAGGAGTCATAAAAAAAATCCCGGTCAGTCATTTGTTGAGTTCGCGAGGGGGAAAAGCGTTTTGTTTGATAAGTGGTGCACTTCCAGTAAGGTGAATGATCTTAAGGACATGCGAGAATTAATTCTTTTAGAGGAATTTAAGAATTGCGTACCTGAGCGTGTGGTTGTTTACATGAACGAACAGAAGGTGACGTCGGTATCCCAGGCTTCTGTCCTTGCAGATGAATTTACATTGACGCATAAGAATGTTTTTGTCCCTACACGTTCTGAGCGGGTTACGTCGTTTCAGGCAAGTTCAAGTAATTCACCGTATCCGAAAACGGCTGCGTTAAAGTCGAAAGAGGATCGTGAATGTTATTATTGTCACAAACCCGGTCATTTAATTGCAGAGTGTTTTGGGTTAAAACGAAAACAATCGAATTCTGTGCCTAAGAGTGCGGGGTTCGTTAAGCTAGTGGCTCCTGTTGATACCGATCGCAGTGATCAACCTGATTCCAGTTATGCCCCTTTTCTGTTGGAGGGGGCAGTTTCTGTTACAGGAAATTCGGCGGAGCAGATACGTGTGAAAATGCTCCGGGATGCTGGGGCCATGCAATCGTTTATTTGTGCCGATGTATTGCCGTTCTCGGAGCAGACCTTTTGTGGTAGTCATGTCCTAGTGCAGGGCATAGAAATGGGTCTGGTTCAAGTCCCGTTGCACCAGATTCACCTCGAGTCGAAACTATGTACGGGTCTTGTGAAGGTCGCGGTGCGGGAGAGTCTGCCGGTGAGCGGGGTGCAGCTCATTCTTGGCAATGATTTAGCCGGCGGGAAAGTTATGCCTTTACTCGAGGTATTTAATAACCCGGTGGTATCGGATCAGCCTGATGAGCTGGCGAAGTCCTTTCCGGAAACTTTTCCGGTCTGTGTGGTCACGCGCGCTCAGTCCCGTAAGACGGAGGCTGAAGATTTAGCTACGTCTTTTATTTCACCTATTTTTCTCAGCGACATGTTACCTGATGCGAGTGATAAGGCTGTTGAAAAGGTGCCTGGATCAGACACTTCGGGTGTAAAGCTGAGTGTGACTCGGGAGAGGGTTATTGCTGCTCAGCATGAGGATAGGAGTCTGCAAAAGTGCATTGCTGCTGCGGTCTCCGCGGAGAAAGCACGGGAGAGGAAAACTGCTTACTTTATGGAGAATGGTTTACTAATGCGTAAGTGGTGCTCGGATGTGCCTGATGGGGCTGAATGGACCAGTGTGTATCAGATAGTGATTCCGTCCTGTTACAGACAGCAAGTTCTCTCTTTGGCTCATGACCACGACCTATCGGGACACTTGGGAATTAAGAAAACTTACTACAGAGTTTTAAGACACTTCTTTTGGCCTCGGTTAAAGACTGATGTTACCCGATTTTGTCGTACCTGCCGCCTCTGCCAAATCACTGGCAAACCGAACCAGGTCATCCCGTGTGCCCCACTCGTTCCTATTCCAGCGGTAGGAGAACCGTTCGAACACGTCATTGTGGACTGCGTGGGGCCTTTGCCTAAATCTAAGGCTGGTAATCAGTTTCTGTTGACTATAATGTGTACTGCAACCAGATTTCCTGAGGCAATTCCTTTGAGAAAGATAACAGCACCTGTTGTAACTAGAGCACTGGTGAAATTCTTCTCTACGTTTGGATTACCAAAAGTTGTGCAATCAGATCAAGGCACTAATTTTCTTTCGAAAATTTTTACTCAAGTGTTGTCCAGCTTAAATATATCCCATAGGATCGCGAGCGCCTATCACGCGGAAAGCCAAGGGGCGCTAGAACGTTTTCATCAAACCTTGAAGTCAATGCTCAGAAAGTACTGCATGGAAACCAGTAAGGAGTGGGATGAGGGTGTGCCCTTGCTCCTCTTCGCGATCAGGGAGACAGTTCAAGAAAGTCTTGGATTTAGTCCTGCTGAGTTGGTGTTTGGACACACTGTCAGAGGACCTTTGAAAATGCTTAAAGAGGACTTGATGTCTTCTGGGGCTAGTCCATCACTGAATGTGTTGGACTATGTGAGCAAGTTCCGTGAACGGTTACATAAAGCTTGCTCGGTGGCGAAGGAGTCACTTGAAGTTGCGCAAAGGAAAATGAAACGTCTTTTTGACCGCCAATCTGTACAGCGTTCCTTTAACGAGGGCGATCAGGTGTTGGTGCTGCTGCCTATGGTAGGGTCGGCGTTATCAGCCCGGTTTTCTGGTCCGTACGAGGTGGTACGGAAACTTAGCAATACAGATTACGTAATCGGGACACCCGATAGAAAACGAAAGACTCGTGTCTGTCATGTGAATATGTTGAAGACTTTTTATTGCAGAGAGGGTATCCAGTCCGATGTTTCGCCGACAGAGGAAACCGCTGTTCACCTGTCCTCCCCCGCTCCTGCCTCCGTGGCATGCGCTGCGGTGGAAATCTCTAACCCGGATGATGATGATGATGGAGTAATTGTTCGCCACACTTACCAGCAATGTGCTCGCCTCAAGAACTCTGAGGTACTGTCTGATCTGTCATCGTGTATATCTCACTTATCTGAAAAGAAAGGAAATGATGTTGTGCAACTAATTAATGACTTTCCTGCTTTACTGAATGATGTACCTTCTCGCACCACAGTATTAGAGCATGATATTAACGTGGGGGATGCTGTTCCGGTCAAGCAACATGCGTACCGCATGAACTCAGTGAAGAGAGAGCGTATGCGGGGAGAGGTTGAGTATTTGGTGGAGCATGGATTGGCTCAAGCCAGCTGCAGCCCCTGGAGCTCTCCATGCCTCCTGATACCGAAGAGTGACGGCACTGATCGGTTTTGTACGGACTATCGTAAGGTTAATGCGCTCACGGTACCGGATTGTTTTCCATTGCCGCGGATGGAGGACTGCATTGACAACATCGGCTCGGCCCGTTATGTCAGTAAATTGGATCTACTAAAAGGGCACTGGCAGGTGCCGCTTACGTCTCGCGCTTCTGACATCTCCGCTTTCGTGACACCGGATAGTTTCCTGCAATATTCTGTGATGGCGTTCGGCATGCGTAACGCACCGGCTACTTTCCAGCGACTCGTTAATCGTGTGTTGTCGGGGGTGCCTAAGTGTAACGCGTATCTGGATGATCTAGTAGTGTACTCGTCCGACTGGCCCGAACACATTGCTTTACTAAGAACGGTTTTCGAGCGATTACAAGAAGGTTCGTTGACCTTAAACTTGGCCAAATGTGAATTCGGTCAGGCTACAATCACGTACCTTGGAAAGGAGGTGGGTCACGGGCAAGTGCGGCCGATCGAAGCAAAAGTCACTGCGATATCTGAATTTCCTGCTCCCGCCACCCGTCGAGAACTTCGTCGTTTTCTAGGGATGGCTGGCTATTACCGCAGCTTCTGTAAAAACTTTTCGACGATTGCCCAGCCGTTGACGTCGCTCCTCAGTCCGTCGCGGACGTTTTTGTGGTCCACGGAATGTGAGCATGCGTTTAACGCGATCAAAGATCTTCTGTGTAACGCACCTGTTTTGGCCGCTCCAGATTTTGATTCTGCTTTTAAACTCGATGTGGACGCGAGTTACGTGGGTGCGGGAGCTGTGCTAATTCAGGGCGGTAAAGATGGTATTGACCATCCCGTCTGCTATTTCTCGCGCAAGTTTAATAAGCACCAGTTAAACTACTCGACGATCGAGAAGGAGGCATTAGCCTTGCTGATGGCCCTTCAGCATTTTGACGTGTATGTGGGATCGAGTATTAGTCCCGTTACCGTGTTTACTGATCACAATCCGTTAGTTTTCTTATCTCGTATGTATAATCAGAATCAGCGTTTGATGCGCTGGGCGCTGATTGTACAGGGATACAATTTGATAATCAAACATAAAAGAGGCGTAGAAAACGTGATCGCCGATGCCTTGTCTAGAGTTGCCTCTGGCGGCGTGTGAGTACGATCGTTTGAACAACTATATGCTGAGTAGTTTTTTTTACATATAGTTGGTTCTTAAGGGGGGAGGTGTTACGTTCCCCGTGCACTGCAGGAGTGTTGTTTATTGTTTGATTACACTTTGATTGGTTTCCTGTGAATTGCCCCTCCTCTAGGTCGCTGTGACTGGCGGATCGGTCGTCAGTGGGGCGGAGGACGAGGGCCAATCAGGAGACGGAGCCGCTGCTTAAAGAGGGACGGCGGGCTCATTCTCTGGAACCCCTCTCAGTATTGCTGACGCTCAGGGCCGCCGATTGTGGGCTGCTCTCCGGCACCCAGATTGTTGTGCATTTCAGACTGTTTTGGATAAGTGTTTTCGTGTCATCAGCGGCATCAGCTGCAAAACCGCGCCGGGGGGAAGAACGGTAGGTTAGTATATCGCGATATACATCCTGCCCGTAGTTGTCCTGTGTATAGACACCCTAGGGTAGAGGTGAGCGCCACCCCCTGTATTTTTGTTATTAGATAGGAGGTGTAGGCGCCGAGTGCGCGAAGACTCCGTTTTTCTTTCGACCTTTTTCTTTGGATAGGGGTAGGTCGAGGTAGGGGTGTTTTGGTTATACTTGGTTCTCTCAGTTGGCGCCGCCTACGTTCTTTCCCCAATGTATTCAGGTAGGGGTGCTTATCCCCCTCTTTTCGACTGGGTCCGGGGAGAACAATAAAACCCCAGTTTTTTTCTTTTACAACGTGCCTGCCTTGTCTCCTGTCATTTACCTCTCCCCCGTGATACATCGACAAATTTTAGTGTTACGGCTGTCCCTAGACCGCCAGTGATCGTAACATCCCTCTTCAGGCTTGAAGTTTTGTAGTGAAGTCACTTTCCAGCTAGATTCCTGACTCTTGCTAATCCTAAACCGGTTCCAAGGAAAGCTGTACCTTTTTTGCTCATTCCTCTCAGCCTTTTTGGAATTGGACGAACACATTGAGTTTGTTCCTCTGCCAGAGTCACATTTGCAATAATCAACAGAGCTTTTCAAGCCTGGATAGCTCAGTCGGTAGAGCATCAGACTTTTAATCTGAGGGTCCAGGGTTCAAGTCCCTGTTCAGGCTTGAAGTTTTGTATTGGAGTGACTTTCTGGTAAGATGCCTGACTCTTGTTAATCCTGAGCCGGTTCCAAAAATAGATGTACCTTTTCAGCTTGTTCCTCTGAGCCTTCTTGGAATTGGGTTTCTCCTCAGTCGTCTCATATATTCCTTTAACAAGTATTGTTTTACAAGATTACCTTTCAATCAAGGTCAAACCTCAGTTGGTAGAGCCTCAGACTTTTAATCTAAGGGTCCAGGGTTCAAGTCCCTGTTCAGGCTTGATGTCCTGTAGTGCAGTGACTTTCTGGTGAGATTCCTGACTCTTGCTAATCCTGAGCCGGTTCCAAAGAAAGCTGTACCTTTTTTGCTCATTCCTCTGAGCCTTTTTGGAATTGGACGAACACATTTAGTTTGTTCCTCTGCCAGAGTCACATTTGCAATAATCAAAAGAGCTTTTGAAGCCTGGATAGCTCAGTCGGTAGAGCATCAGACTTTTAATCTGAGGGTCCAGGGTTCAAGTCCCTGTTCAGGCTTGTTGTCTTGTAGTGAAGTGACTTTCTGTTGAGATTCCTGACTCTTGCTAATCCTGAGCCGGTTCCAAAAAAAGATGTACCTTTTCTGCATGTTCCTCTGAGCCTTTTTGGAATTGGGTTTCTCCCTAGGCGTCTTATATATTCCTTTAACAAGTATTGTTTTAAAAGATTACCTTTCAATCAAGGTCAAACCTCAGTTGGTAGAGCCTCAGACTTTTAATCTAAGGGTCTAGGGTTCAAATCCCTATTCAGGCTTGAAGTTTTGTAGTGGAGTGACTTTCTGGTGAGATGCCTGACTCTTGCTAATCCTGAGCCGTTCCAAAAAAGATGAACCTTTTCTGCTTGTTCCTCTGAGCCGTTTTGGAATTGGGTTTCTCCTCAGTCTTATATATTCGTTTAACAAGTATTCTTTTACAAGATTACCTTTCAATCAAGGTCAAACCTCAGTTGGTAGAGCCTCAGACTTTTAATCTAAGGGTCCAGGGTTCAAGTCCCTGTTCAGGCTTGATGTCTTGTAGTGCAGTGATTCCTGACTCTTGCTAATCCTGAGCCGGTTCCAAAGAAAGATGTACCTTTTCTGCTCATTCCTCTGAGGCTCTTTGGAATTGGACGAACACATTTAGTTTGTTCATCTGCCAGAGTCACATTTGCAATAATCAACAGAGCTTTTCAAGCCTGGATAGCTCAGTCGGTAGAGCATCAGACTTTTAATCTGAGGGTCCAGGGTTCAAGTCCCTGTTCAGGCTTGATGTCTTGTAGTGGAGTGACTTTCTGTTGAGATTCCTGACTCTTGCTAATCCTGAGCCGGTTCCAAAAAAAGATGTACCTTTTCTGCTTGTTCCTCTGAGCCTTTTTGGAATTGGGTTTCGCCTCAGACGTCTCATATTTTCCTTTAACAAGTATTGTTTTACAAGATTACCTTTCAATCAAGGTCAAACCTCAGTTGGTAGAGCCTCAGACTTTTAATCTAAGGGTCCGGGGTTCAAGTCCCTGTTCAGGCTTGAAGTTTTGTAGTGCAGTGACTTTCTGGTAAGATGCCTGACTCTTGCTAATCCTGAGCCGGTTCCAAAAATAGATGTACCTTTTCAGCTTGTTCCTCTGAGCCTTCTTGGAATTGGGTTTCTCCTCAGTCGTCTCATATATTCCTTTAACAAGTATTGTTTTACAAGATTACCTTTCAATCAAGGTCAAACCTCAGTTGGTAGAGCCTCAGACTTTTAATCTAAGGGTCCAGGGTTCAAGTCCCTGTTCAGGCTTGATGTCTTGTAGTGCAGTGACTTTCTGGTGAGATTCCTGACTCTTGCTAATCCTGAGCCGGTTCCAGAGAAAGCTGTACCTTTTCTGCTCATTCCTCTGAGCCTTTTTGGAATGGACGAACACATTTAGTTTGTTCCTCTGCCAGAGTCACATTTGCAATAATCAACAGAGCTTTAGAAGCCTGGATAGCTCAGTCGGTAGAGCATCAGACTTTTAATCTGAGGGTCCAGGGTTCAAGTCCCTGTTCAGGCTTCAAGTTTTGTATTGGAGTGACTTTCTGGTAAAATGCCTCACTCTTGCTAATCCTGAGCCGGTTCCAAAAAAAGATGTACCTTTTGTGCTTGTTCCTCTGAGCCTTTTTGGAATTGGGTTTCTCCTCAGACGTCTCATATATTCCTTTAATAAGTATTGTTTTAAAAGATTACCTTTCAATCAAGGTCAAACCTCAGTTGGTAGAGCCTCAGACTTTTAATCTGAGGGTCCAGGGTTCAAGTCCCTATTCAGGCTTGAAGTTTTGTAGTGGAGTGACTTTCTGGTAAGATGCCTGACTCTTGCTAATCCTGAGCTGGTTCCAAAAATAGATGTACCTTTTCAGCTTGTTCCTCTGAGCCTTCTTGGAATTGGATTTCTCCTCAGTCGTCTCATATATTCCTTTAACAAGTATTATTTTACAAGAATACCTTTGAATCAAGGTCAAACCTCAGTTGGTAGAGCCTCAGACTTTTAATCTAAGGGTCCAGGTTTCAAGTCCCTATTCAGGCTTGAAGTTTTGTAGTGGAGTGACTTTCTGGTAAGATGCCTGACTCTTGCTAATCCTGAGCCGGTTCCAAAAAAGATGTACCTTTTCTGCTTGTTCCTCTGAGCCTTTTTGGAATTGGACGAACACATTGAGATTGTTCCTCTGCCAGAGTCACATTCGCAATAATCAACAGAACTTTTGAAGCCTGGATAGCTCAGTCGGTACAGCATCAGACTTTTAATCTGAGGGTCCAGGGCTCAAGTCCCTGTTCAGGCTTGATGTCTTGTAGTGCAGTCACTTTCTGGTTAGGTTCCTGATTCTTGCTAATCCTGAGTTGGTTCCAAAAAAAAGCTGTACCTTTTCAGCTTGTTCCTCTGAGCCTTCTTGGAATTGGATTTCTCCTCACCACTCTCATAATTTCTTTTAATAAGTATTGTTTTCCAAGATTACCTTTCAATCAAGGTCAAACCTCAGTTGGTAGAGCCTCAGACTTTTAATCTAAGGGTCCAGGGTTCAAGTCCCTGTTCAGGCTTGAAGTTTTGTAGTGGAGTGACTTTCTGGTGAGATTCCTGACTCTTGCTAATCCTGAGCGGGTTCCAAAAAAAGATGTACCTTTTCTGCTTGTTCCTCTGAGCCTTTTTGGAATTGGGTTTCTCCTCAGTCGTCTCATATATTCCTTTAACAAGTGTTGTTTTACAAGATTACCTTTCAATCAAGGTCAAACCTCAGTTGGTAGAGCCTCAGACTTTTAATCTAAGGGTCCAGGGTTCAAGTCCCTGTTCAGGCTTAATGTCTTGTAGTGCAGTGATTCCTGACTCTTGCTAATCCTGAGCCGGTTCCAAAGAAAGCTGTACCTTTTCTGCTCATTCCTCTGAGCCTTTTTGGAATTGGACGAACACATTTAGTTTGTTCTTCTGCCAGAGTCACATTTGCAATAATCAAAAGAGCTTTTGAAGCCTGGATAGCTCAGTCGGTAGAGCATCAGACTTTTAATCTGAGGGTCCAGGGTTCAAGTCCCTGTTCAGGCTTGATGTCTTGTAGTGCAGTCACTTTCTGGTTAGGTTCCTGATTCTTGCTAATCCTGAGCTGGTTCCAAAACAAGCTGTACCTTTTCATCTTGTTCCTCTGAGCCTTTTTGGAATTGGGTTTCTCCTCAGTCGTCTTATATATTCGTTTAACAAGTATTGTTTTACAAGATTACCTTTCAATCAAGGTCAAACCTCAGTTGGTAGAGCCTCAGACTTTTAATCTAAGGGTCCAGGGTTCAAGTCCCTGTTCAGGCTTGATGTCTTGTAGTGCAGTGACTTTCTGGTGAGATTCCTGAATTTTGCTAATCCTGAGCCGGAAAGCTGTACCTTTTCTGCTCATTCCTCTGAGCCTTTTTGGAATGGACGAACACATTTAGTTTGTTCCTCTGCCAGAGTCACATTTGCAATAATCAACAGAGCTTTAGAAGCCTGGATAGCTCAGTCGGTAGAGCATCAGACTTTTAATCTGAGGGTCCAGGGTTCAAGTCCCTGTTCAGGCTTGAAGTTTTGTATTGGAGTGACTTTCTGGTAAAATGCCTCACTCTTGCTAATCCTGAGCCGGTTCCAAAAAAAGATGTACCTTTTGTGCTTGTTCCTCTGAGCCTTTTTGGAATTGGGTTTCTCCTCAGACGTCTCATATATTCCTTTAATAAGTATTGTTTTACAAGATTACCTTTCAATCAAGGTCAAACCTCAGTTGGTAGAGCCTCAGACTTTTAATCTGAGGGTCCAGGGTTCAAGTCCCTATTCAGGCTTGAAGTTTTGTAGTGGAGTGACTTTCTGGTAAGATGCCTGACTCTTGCTAATCCTGAGCTGGTTCCAAAAATAGATGTACCTTTTCAGCTTGTTCCTCTGAGCCTTCTTGGAATTGGGTTTCTCCTCAGTCGTCTCATATATTCCTTTAACAAGTATTATTTTACAAGAATACCTTTGAATCAAGGTCAAACCTCAGTTGGTAGAGCCTCAGACTTTTAATCTAAGGGTCCAGGTTTCAAGTCCCTATTCAGGCTTGAAGTTTTGTAGTGGAGTGACTTTCTGGTAAGATGCCTGACTCTTGCTAATCCTGAGCCGGTTCCAAAAAAGATGTACCTTTTCTGCTTGTTCCTCTGAGCCTTTTTGGAATTGGACGAACACATTGAGATTGTTCCTCTGCCAGAGTCACATTCGCAATAATCAACAGAACTTTTGAAGCCTGGATAGCTCAGTCGGTACAGCATCAGACTTTTAATCTGAGGGTCCAGGGCTCAAGTCCCTGTTCAGGCTTGATGTCTTGTAGTGCAGTCACTTTCTGGTTAGGTTCCTGATTCTTGCTAATCCTGAGTTGGTTCCAAAAAAAAGCTGTACCTTTTCAGCTTGTTCCTCTGAGCCTTCTTGGAATTGGATTTCTCCTCACCACTCTCATAATTTCTTTTAATAAGTATTGTTTTCCAAGATTACCTTTCAATCAAGGTCAAACCTCAGTTGGTAGAGCCTCAGACTTTTAATCTAAGGGTCCAGGGTTCAAGTCCCTGTTCAGGCTTGAAGTTTTGTAGTGGAGTGACTTTCTGGTGAGATTCCTGACTCTTGCTAATCCTGAGCGGGTTCCAAAAAAAGATGTACCTTTTCTGCTTGTTCCTCTGAGCCTTTTTGGAATTGGGTTTCTCCTCAGTCGTCTCATATATTCCTTTAACAAGTGTTGTTTTACAAGATTACCTTTGAATCAAGGTCAAACCTCAGTTGGTAGAGCCTCAGACTTTTAATCTAAGGGTCCAGGTTTCAAGTCCCTATTCAGGCTTGAAGTTTTGTAGTGGAGTGACTTTCTGGTAAGATGCCTGACTCTTGCTAATCCTGAGCCGGTTCCAAAAAAGATGTACCTTTTCTGCTTGTTCCTCTGAGCCTTTTTGGAATTGGACGAACACATTGAGATTGTTCCTCTGCCAGAGTCACATTCGCAATAATCAACAGAACTTTTGAAGCCTGGATAGCTCAGTCGGTACAGCATCAGACTTTTAATCTGAGGGTCCAGGGCTCAAGTCCCTGTTCAGGCTTGATGTCTTGTAGTGCAGTCACTTTCTGGTTAGGTTCCTGATTCTTGCTAATCCTGAGTTGGTTCCAAAAAAAAGCTGTACCTTTTCAGCTTGTTCCTCTGAGCCTTCTTGGAATTGGATTTCTCCTCACCACTCTCATAATTTCTTTTAATAAGTATTGTTTTCCAAGATTACCTTTCAATCAAGGTCAAACCTCAGTTGGTAGAGCCTCAGACTTTTAATCTAAGGGTCCAGGGTTCAAGTCCCTGTTCAGGCTTGAAGTTTTGTAGTGGAGTGACTTTCTGGTGAGATTCCTGACTCTTGCTAATCCTGAGCGGGTTCCAAAAAAAGATGTACCTTTTCTGCTTGTTCCTCTGAGCCTTTTTGGAATTGGGTTTCTCCTCAGTCGTCTCATATATTCCTTTAACAAGTGTTGTTTTACAAGATTACCTTTCAATCAAGGTCAAACCTCAGTTGGTAGAGCCTCAGACTTTTAATCTAAGGGTCCAGGGTTCAAGTCCCTGTTCAGGCTTAATGTCTTGTAGTGCAGTGATTCCTGACTCTTGCTAATCCTGAGCCGGTTCCAAAGAAAGCTGTACCTTTTCTGCTCATTCCTCTGAGCCTTTTTGGAATTGGACGAACACATTTAGATTGTTCTTCTGCCAGAGTCACATTTGCAATAATCAAAAGAGCTTTTGAAGCCTGGATAGCTCAGTCGCTAGAGCATCAGACTTTTAATCTGAGGGTCCAGGGTTCAAGTCCCTGTTCAGGCTTGATGTCTTGTAGTGCAGTCACTTTCTGGTTAGGTTCCTGATTCTTGCTAATCCTGAGCTGGTTCCAAAACAAGCTGTACCTTTTCATCTTGTTCCTCTGAGCCTTTTTGGAATTGGGTTTCTCCTCAGTCGTCTTATATATTCGTTTAACAAGTATTGTTTTACAAGATTACCTTTCAATCAAGGTCAAACCTCAGTTGGTAGAGCCTCAGACTTTTAATCTAAGGGTCCAGGGTTCAAGTCCCTGTTCAGGCTTGATGTCTTGTAGTGCAGTGACTTTCTGGTGAGATTCCTGAATTTTGCTAATCCTGAGCCGGTTCCAAAGAAAGCTGTACCTTTTCTGCTCATTCCTCTGAGCCTTTTTGGAATGGACGAACACATTTAGTTTGTTCCTCTGCCAGAGTCACATTTGCAATAATCAATAAAGCTTTAGAAGCCTGGATAGCTCAGTCGGTAGAGCATCAGACTTTTAATCTGAGGGTCCAGGGTTCAAGTCCCTGTTCAGGCTTGTTGTCTTGTAGTGAAGTGACTTTCTGGTGAGATGCCTGACTCTTGCTAATCCTGAGCCGGTTCCAAAAAAAGATGTACCTTTTCTGCTTGTTCCTCTGAGCCTTTTTGTAATTGGGTTTCTCCTCAGTCGTCTTATATATTCGTTTAACAAGTATTGTTTTACAAGATTACCTTTCATTCAAGGTCAAACCTCAGTTGGTAGAGCCTCAGACTTTTAATCTAAGGGTCCAGGGTTCAAGTCCCTGTTCAGGCTTGATGTCTTGTAGTGCAGTGACTTTCTGGTGAGATTCCTGACTTTTGCTAATCCTGAGCCGGTTCCAAAGAAAGCTGTACCTTTTCTGCTCATTCCTCTGAGCCTTTTTGGAATTGGACGAACACATTTAGTTTGTTCCTCTGACAGAGTCACATTTGCAATAATCAAAAGAGGTATTGAAGCCTGGATAGCTCAGTTGGTAGAGCATCAGACTTTTAATCAGAGGGTCCAGGTTTCAAGTCCCTGTTCAGGCTTGAGGTTTTGTAGTGTAGTGACTTTCTGGTGAGATTCCTGACTCTTGCTAATCCTAAGCCGGTTCCAAAAAAAGATGTACCTTTTCTGCTTGTTCCTCTGAGCCTTTTTGGAATTGGGTTTCGCCTCAGACGTCTCATATTTTCCTTTAACAAGTATTGTTTTCAAAGATTACCTTTCAATCAAGGTCAAACCTCAGTTGGTAGAGCCTCAGACTTTTAATCTAAGGGTCCGGGGTTCAAGTCCCTGTTCAGGCTTGAAGTTTTGTAGTGCAGTGACTTTCTGGTAATATGCCTGACTCTTGCTAATCCTGAGCCGGTTCCAAAAATAGATGTACCTTTTCAGCTTGTTCCTCTGAGCCTTCTTGGAATTGGGTTTCTCCTCAGTCGTCTCATATATTCCTTTAACAAGTATTGTTTTACAAGATTACCTTTCAATCAAGGTCAAACGTCAGTTGGTAGAGCCTCAGACTTTTAATCTAAGGGTCCAGGGTTCAAGTCCCTGTTCAGGCTTGATGTCTTGTAGTGCAGTGACTTTCTGGTGAGATTCCTGACTCTTGCTAATCCTGAGCCGGTTCCAAAGAAAGCTGTAGCTTTTCTGCTCATTCCTCTGAGCCTTTTTGGAATGGACGAACACATTTAGTTTGTTCCTCTGCCAGAGTCACATCTGCAATAATCAACAGAGCTTTAGAAGCCTGGATAGCTCAGTCGGTAGAGCATCAGACTTTTAATCTGAGGGTCCAGGGTTCAAGTCCCTGTTCAGGCTTGAAGTTTTGTATTGGAGTAACTTTCTGGTAAAATGCCTGACTCTTGCTAATCCTGAGCCGGTTCCAAAAAAAGATGTACCTTTTGTGCTTGTTCCTCTGAGCCTTTTTGGAATTGGGTTTCTCCTCAGACGTCTCATATTTTCCTTTAACAAGTATTGTTTTCCAAGATTACCTTTCAACCAAGGTCAAACCTCGGTTGGTAGAGCATCAGATTTTTAATCTAAGGGTCCAGGGTTCAAGTCCCTGTTCAGGCTTGATGTCTTGTAGTGCAGTGACTTTCTGGTGAGATGCCTGACTCTTGCTAATCCTGAGCCGGTTCCAAAAAAAGATGTACCTTTTCTGCTTGTTCCTCTGAGCCTTTTTGTAATTGGGTTTCTCCTCAGTCGTCTTACATATTCGTTTAACAAGTATTGTTTTACAAGATTACCTTTCATTCAAGGTCAAACCTCAGTTGGTAGAGCCTCAGACTTTTAATCTAAGGGTCCAGGGTTCAAGTCCCTGTTCAGGCTTGATGTCTTGTAGTGCAGTGACTTTCTGGTGAGATTCCTGACTTTTGCTAATCCTGAGCCGGTTCCAAAGAAAGCTGTACCTTTTCTGCTCATTCCTCTGAGCCTTTTTGGAATTGGACGAACACATTTAGTTTGTTCCTCTGACAGAGTCACATTTGCAATAATCAAAAGAGCTTTAGAAGCCTGGATAGCTCAGTCGGTAGAGCATCAGACTTTTAATCTGAGGGTCCAGGGTTCAAGTCCCTGTTCAGGCTTGAAGTTTTGTATTGGAGTAACTTTCTGGTAAAATGCCTGACTCTTGCTAATCCTGAGCCGGTTCCAAAAAAAGATGTACCTTTTCTGCTTGTTCCTCTGAGCCTTTTTGTAATTGGGTTTCTCCTCAGTCGTCTTATATATTCGTTTAACAAGTATTGTTTTACAAGATTACCATTCATTCAAGGTCAAACCTCAGTTGGTAGAGCCTCAGACTTTTAATCTAAGGGTCCAGGGTTCAAGTCCCTGTTCAGGCTTGATGTCTTGTAGTGCAGTGACTTTCTGGTGAGATTCCTGACTTTTGCTAATCCTGAGCCGGTTCCAAAGAAAGCTGTACCTTTTCTGCTCATTCCTCTGAGCCTTTTTGGAATTGGACGAACACATTTAGTTTGTTCCTCTGACAGAGTCACATTTGCAATAATCAAAAGAGGTATTGAAGCCTGGATAGCTCAGTTGGTAGAGCATCAGACTTTTAATCAGAGGGTCCAGGTTTCAAGTCCCTGTTCAGGCTTGAAGTTTTGTAGTGTAGTGACTTTCTGGTGAGATTCCTGACTCTTGCTAATCCTGAGCCGGTTCCAAAAAAAGATGTACCTTTTCTGCTTGTTCCTCTGAGCCTTTTTGGAATTGGGTTTCGCCTCAGACGTCTCATATTTTCCTTTAACAAGTATTGTTTTCAAAGATTACCTTTCAATCAAGGTCAAACCTCAGTTGGTAGAGCCTCAGACTTTTAATCTAAGGGTCCGGGGTTCAAGTCCCTGTTCAGGCTTGAAGTTTTGTAGTGCAGTGACTTTCTGGTAATATGCCTGACTCTTGCTAATCCTGAGCCGGTTCCAAAGAAAGCCGTACCTTTTCTGCTCATTCCTCTGAGCCTTTTTGGAATTGGACGAACACATTTAGTTTGTTCCTCTGACAGAGTCACATTTGCAATAATCAAAAGAGCTTTAGAAGCCTGGATAGCTCAGTCGGTAGAGCATCAGACTTTTAATCTGAGGGTCCAGGGTTCAAGTCCCTGTTCAGGCTTGAAGTTTTGTATTGGAGTAACTTTCTGGTAAAATGCCTGACTCTTGCTAATCCTGAGCCGGTTCCAAAAAAAGATGTACCTTTTCTGCTTGTTCCTCTGAGCCTTTTTGTAATTGGGTTTCTCCTCAGTCGTCTTATATATTCGTTTAACAAGTATTGTTTTACAAGATTACCTTTCATTCAAGGTCAAACCTCAGTTGGTAGAGCCTCAGACTTTTAATCTAAGGGTCCAGGGTTCAAGTCCCTGTTCAGGCTTGATGTCTTGTAGTGCAGTGACTTTCTGGTGAGATTCCTGACTTTTGCTAATCCTGAGCCGGTTCCAAAGAAAGCTGTACCTTTTCTGCTCATTCCTCTGAGCCTTTTTGGAATTGGACGAACACATTTAGTTTGTTCCTCTGACAGAGTCACATTTGCAATAATCAAAAGAGGTATTGAAGCCTGGATAGCTCAGTTGGTAGAGCATCAGACTTTTAATCAGAGGGTCCAGGTTTCAAGTCCCTGTTCAGGCTTGAAGTTTTGTAGTGTAGTGACTTTCTGGTGAGATTCCTGACTCTTGCTAATCCTGAGCCGGTTCCAAAAAAAGATGTACCTTTTCTGCTTGTTCCTCTGAGCCTTTTTGGAATTGGGTTTCGCCTCAGACGTCTCATATTTTCCTTTAACAAGTATTGTTTTCAAAGATTACCTTTCAATCAAGGTCAAACCTCAGTTGGTAGAGCCTCAGACTTTTAATCTAAGGGTCCGGGGTTCAAGTCCCTGTTCAGGCTTGAAGTTTTGTAGTGCAGTGACTTTCTGGTAATATGCCTGACTCTTGCTAATCCTGAGCCGGTTCCAAAGAAAGCCGTACCTTTTCTGCTCATTCCTCTGAGCCTTTTTGGAATTGGACGAACACATTTAGATTGTTCTTCTGCCAGAGTCACATTTGCAATAATCAAAAGAGCTTTTGAAGCCTGGATAGCTCAGTCGCTAGAGCATCAGACTTTTAATCTGAGGGTCCAGGGTTCAAGTCCCTGTTCAGGCTTGATGTCTTGTATTGGAGTGACTTTCTGGTAAGTTGCCTTACTCTTGTTAATCCTGAGCCGGTTCCAAAAATAGATGTACCTTTTCAGCTTGTTCCTCTGAGCCTTCTTGGAATTGGGTTTCTCCTCAGTCGTCTCATATATTCCTTTAACAAGTATTGTTTTACAAGATTACCTTTCAATCAAGGTCAAACCTCAGTTGGTAGAGCCTCAGACTTTAATCTAAGGGTCCAGGGTTCAAGTCCCTGTTCAGGCTTGATGTCTTGTAGTGCAGTGACTTTCTGGTGAGATTCCTGACTCTTGCTAATCCTGAGCCGGTTCCAAAGAAAGCTGTACCTTTTCTGCTCATTCCTCTGAGCCTTTTTGGAATGGACGAACACATTTAGTTTGTTCCTCTGCCAGAGTCACATTTGCAATAATCAATAAAGCTTTAGAAGCCTGGATAGCTCAGTCGGTAGAGCATCAGACTTTTAATATGAGGGTCCAGGGTTCAAGTCCCTGTTCAGGCTTGTTGTCTTGTAGTGAAGTGACTTGCTGGTGAGATGCCTGACTCTTGCTAATCCTGAGCCGGTTCCAAAAAAAGATGTACCTTTTCTGCTTGTTCCTCTGAGCCTTTTTGTAATTGGGTTTCTCCTCAGTCGTCTTATATATTCGTTTAACAAGTATTGTTTTACAAGATTACCTTTCAATCAAGGTCAAACCTCAGTTGGTAGAGCCTCAGACTTTTAATCTAAGGGTCCAGGGTTCAAGTCCCTGTTCAGGCTTGATGTCTTGTAGTGCAGTGACTTTCTGGTGAGATTCCTGAATTTTGCTAATCCTGAGCCGGTTCCAAAGAAAGCTGTACCTTTTCTGCTCATTCCTCTGAGCCTTTTTGGAATGGACGAACACATTTAGTTTGTTCCTCTGCCAGAGTCACATTTGCAATAATCAATAAAGCTTTAGAAGCCTGGATAGCTCAGTCGGTAGAGCATCAGACTTTTAATCTGAGGGTCCAGGGTTCAAGTCCCTGTTCAGGCTTGTTGTCTTGTAGTGAAGTGACTTTCTGGTGAGATGCCTGACTCTTGCTAATCCTGAGCCGGTTCCAAAAAAAGATGTACCTTTTCTGCTTGTTCCTCTGAGCCTTTTTGTAATTGGGTTTCTCCTCAGTCGTCTTATATATTCGTTTAACAAGTATTGTTTTACAAGATTACCTTTCATTCAAGGTCAAACCTCAGTTGGTAGAGCCTCAGACTTTTAATCTAAGGGTCCAGGGTTCAAGTCCCTGTTCAGGCTTGATGTCTTGTAGTGCAGTGACTTTCTGGTGAGATTCCTGACTTTTGCTAATCCTGAGCCGGTTCCAAAGAAAGCTGTACCTTTTCTGCTCATTCCTCTGAGCCTTTTTGGAATTGGACGAACACATTTAGTTTGTTCCTCTGACAGAGTCACATTTGCAATAATCAAAAGAGGTATTGAAGCCTGGATAGCTCAGTTGGTAGAGCATCAGACTTTTAATCAGAGGGTCCAGGTTTCAAGTCCCTGTTCAGGCTTGAGGTTTTGTAGTGTAGTGACTTTCTGGTGAGATTCCTGACTCTTGCTAATCCTGAGCCGGTTCCAAAAAAAGATGTACCTTTTCTGCTTGTTCCTCTGAGCCTTTTTGGAATTGGGTTTCGCCTCAGACGTCTCATATTTTCCTTTAACAAGTATTGTTTTCAAAGATTACCTTTCAATCAAGGTCAAACCTCAGTTGGTAGAGCCTCAGACTTTTAATCTAAGGGTCCGGGGTTCAAGTCCCTGTTCAGGCTTGAAGTTTTGTAGTGCAGTGACTTTCTGGTAATATGCCTGACTCTTGCTAATCCTGAGCCGGTTCCAAAAATAGATGTACCTTTTCAGCTTGTTCCTCTGAGCCTTCTTGGAATTGGGTTTCTCCTCAGTCGTCTCATATATTCCTTTAACAAGTATTGTTTTACAAGATTACCTTTCAATCAAGGTCAAACGTCAGTTGGTAGAGCCTCAGACTTTTAATCTAAGGGTCCAGGGTTCAAGTCCCTGTTCAGGCTTGATGTCTTGTAGTGCAGTGACTTTCTGGTGAGATTCCTGACTCTTGCTAATCCTGAGCCGGTTCCAAAGAAAGCTGTAGCCTTTCTGCTCATTCCTCTGAGCCTTTTTGGAATGGACGAACACATTTAGTTTGTTCCTCTGCCAGAGTCACATCTGCAATAATCAACAGAGCTTTAGAAGCCTGGATAGCTCAGTCGGTAGAGCATCAGACTTTTAATCTGAGGGTCCAGGGTTCAAGTCCCTGTTCAGGCTTGAAGTTTTGTATTGGAGTAACTTTCTGGTAAAATGCCTGACTCTTGCTAATCCTGAGCCGGTTCCAAAAAAAGATGTACCTTTTGTGCTTGTTCCTCTGAGCCTTTTTGGAATTGGGTTTCTCCTCAGACGTCTCATATTTTCCTTTAACAAGTATTGTTTTCCAAGATTACCTTTCAACCAAGGTCAAACCTCGGTTGGTAGAGCATCAGATTTTTAATCTAAGGGTCCAGGGTTCAAGTCCCTGTTCAGGCTTGATGTCTTGTAGTGCAGTGACTTTCTGGTGAGATTCCTGACTCTTGCTAATCCTGAGCCGGTTCCAAAGAAAGCTGTACCTTTTCTGCTCATTCCGCTGAGCCTTTTTGGAATTGGACGAACACATTTAGTTTGTTCCTCTGCCAGAGTCACATTTGCAATAATCAACAGAGCTTTAGAAGCCTGGATAGCTCAGTCGGTAGAGCATCAGACTTTTAATCTGAGGGTCCAGGGTTCAAGTCCCTGTTCAGGCTTGAAGTTTTGTATTGGAGTAACTTTCTGGTAAAATGCCTGACTCTTGCTAATCCTGAGCCGGTTCCAAAAAAAGATGTACCTTTTCTGCTTGTTCCTCTGAGCCTTTTTGTAATTGGGTTTCTCCTCAGTCGTCTTATATATTCGTTTAACAAGTATTGTTTTACAAGATTACCTTTCATTCAAGGTCAAACCTCAGTTGGTAGAGCCTCAGACTTTTAATCTAAGGGTCCAGGGTTCAAGTCCCTGTTCAGGCTTGATGTCTTGTAGTGCAGTGACTTTCTGGTGAGATTCCTGACTTTTGCTAATCCTGAGCCGGTTCCAAAGAAAGCTGTACCTTTTCTGCTCATTCCTCTGAGCCTTTTTGGAATCGGACGAACACATTTAGTTTGTTCCTCTGACAGAGTCACATTTGCAATAATCAAAAGAGGTATTGAAGCCTGGATAGCTCAGTTGGTAGAGCATCAGACTTTTAATCAGAGGGTCCAGGTTTCAAGTCCCTGTTCAGGCTTGAAGTTTTGTAGTGTAGTGACTTTCTGGTGAGATTCCTGACTCTTGCTAATCCTGAGCCGGTTCCAAAAAAAGATGTACCTTTTCTGCTTGTTCCTCTGAGCCTTTTTGGAATTGGGTTTCGCCTCAGACGTCTCATATTTTCCTTTAACAAGTATTGTTTTCAAAGATTACCTTTCAATCAAGGTCAAACCTCAGTTGGTAGAGCCTCAGACTTTTAATCTAAGGGTCCGGGGTTCAAGTCCCTGTTCAGGCTTGAAGTTTTGTAGTGCAGTGACTTTCTGGTAATATGCCTGACTCTTGCTAATCCTGAGCCGGTTCCAAAGAAAGCTGTACCTTTTCTGCTCATTCCTCTGAGCCTTTTTGGAATTGGACGAACACATTTAGATTGTTCTTCTGCCAGAGTCACATTTGCAATAATCAAAAGAGCTTTTGAAGCCTGGATAGCTCAGTCGCTAGAGCATCAGACTTTTAATCTGAGGGTCCAGGGTTCAAGTCCCTGTTCAGGCTTGATGTCTTGTATTGGAGTGACTTTCTGGTAAGATGCCTTACTCTTGTTAATCCTGAGCCGGTTCCAAAAATAGATGTACCTTTTCAGCTTGTTCCTCTGAGCCTTCTTGGAATTGGGTTTCTCCTCAGTCGTCTCATATATTCCTTTAACAAGTATTGTTTTACAAGATTACCTTTCAATCAAGGTCAAACCTCAGTTGGTAGAGCCTCAGACTTTAATCTAAGGGTCCAGGGTTCAAGTCCCTGTTCAGGCTTGATGTCTTGTAGTGCAGTGACTTTCTGGTGAGATTCCTGACTCTTGCTAATCCTGAGCCGGTTCCAAAGAAAGCTGTACCTTTTCTGCTCATTCCTCTGAGCCTTTTTGGAATGGACGAACACATTTAGTTTGTTCCTCTGCCAGAGTCACATTTGCAATAATCAATAAAGCTTTAGAAGCCTGGATAGCTCAGTCGGTAGAGCATCAGACTTTTAATCAGAGGGTCCAGGTTTCAAGTCCTGTCAGGCTTGAAGTTTTGTAGTGTAGTGACTTTCTGGTGAGATTCCTGACTCTTGCTAATCCTGAGCCGGTTCCAAAAAAAGATGTACCTTTTCTGCTTGTTCCTCTGAGCCTTTTTGGAATTGGGTTTCGCCTCAGACGTCTCATATTTTCCTTTAACAAGTATTGTTTTCAAAGATTACCTTTCAATCAAGGTCAAACCTCAGTTGGTAGAGCCTCAGACTTTTAATCTAAGGGTCCGGGGTTCAAGTCCCTGTTCAGGCTTGAAGTTTTGTAGTGCAGTGACTTTCTGGTAATATGCCTGACTCTTGCTAATCCTGAGCCGGTTCCAAAAATAGATGTACCTTTTCAGCTTGTTCCTCTGAGCCTTCTTGGAATTGGGTTTCTCCTCAGTCGTCTCATATATTCCTTTAACAAGTATTGTTTTACAAGATTACCTTTCAATCAAGGTCAAACGTCAGTTGGTAGAGCCTCAGACTTTTAATCTAAGGGTCCAGGGTTCAAGTCCCTGTTCAGGCTTGATGTCTTGTAGTGCAGTGACTTTCTGGTGAGATTCCTGACTCTTGCTAATCCTGAGCCGGTTCCAAAGAAAGCTGTAGCTTTTCTGCTCATTCCTCTGAGCCTTTTTGGAATGGACGAACACATTTAGTTTGTTCCTCTGCCAGAGTCACATCTGCAATAATCAACAGAGCTTTAGAAGCCTGGATAGCTCAGTCGGTAGAGCATCAGACTTTTAATCTGAGGGTCCAGGGTTCAAGTCCCTGTTCAGGCTTGAAGTTTTGTATTGGAGTAACTTTCTGGTAAAATGCCTGACTCTTGCTAATCCTGAGCCGGTTCCAAAAAAAGATGTACCTTTTGTGCTTGTTCCTCTGAGCCTTTTTGGAATTGGGTTTCTCCTCAGACGTCTCATATTTTCCTTTAACAAGTATTGTTTTCCAAGATTACCTTTCAACCAAGGTCAAACCTCGGTTGGTAGAGCATCAGATTTTTAATCTAAGGGTCCAGGGTTCAAGTCCCTGTTCAGGCTTGATGTCTTGTAGTGCAGTGACTTTCTGGTGAGATTCCTGACTCTTGCTAATCCTGAGCCGGTTCCAAAGAAAGCTGTACCTTTTCTGCTCATTCCGCTGAGCCTTTTTGGAATTGGACGAACACATTTAGTTTGTTCCTCTGCCAGAGTCACATTTGCAATAATCAAAAGAATTTTGGAGCCTGGATAGCTCAGTCGGTAGAGCATCAGACTTTTAATCTGAGGGTCCAGGGTTCAAGTCCCTGTTCAGGCTTGAAGTTTTGTAGTGGAGTGACTTTCTGGTGAGATTCCTGACTCTTGCTAATCCTGAGCCGGTTCCAAAAAAAGATGTACCCTTTCAGCTTGTTCCTCTGAGCCTTTTTGGAATTGGGTTTCTCCTCAGTCGTCTCATATATTCCTTTAACAAGTATTATTTTACAAGAATACCTTTCAATCAAGGTCAAACCTCAGTTGGTAGAGCCTCAGACTTTTAATCTAAGGGTCCAGGTTTCAAGTCCCTATTCAGGCTTGAAGTTTTGTAGTGGAGTGACTTTCTGGTAAGATGCCTGACTCTTGCTAATCCTGAACCGGTTCCAAAAAAAGATGTACCTTTTCTGCTTGTTCCTCTGAGCCTTTTTGGAATTGGACGAACACATTGAGATTGTTCCTCTGCCAGAGTCACATTCGCAATAATCAACAGAGCTTTTGAAGCCTGGATAGCTCAGTCGGTACAGCATCAGACTTTTAATCTGAGGGTCCAGGGCTCAAGTCCCTGTTCAGGCTTGATGTCTTGTAGTGCAGTGACTTTCTGGTGAGATTCCTGACTCTTGCTAATCCTGAGCCGGTTCCAAAGAAAGCTGTAGCTTTTCTGCTCATTCCTCTGAGCCTTTTTGGAATGGACGAACACATTTAGTTTGTTCCTCTGCCAGAGTCACATCTGCAATAATCAACAGAGCTTTAGAAGCCTGGATAGCTCAGTCGGTAGAGCATCAGACTTTTAATCTGAGGGTCCAGGGTTCAAGTCCCTGTTCAGGCTTGAAGTTTTGTATTGGAGTAACTTTCTGGTAAAATGCCTGACTCTTGCTAATCCTGAGCCGGTTCCAAAAAAAGATGTACCTTTTGTGCTTGTTCCTCTGAGCCTTTTTGGAATTGGGTTTCTCCTCAGACGTCTCATATTTTCCTTTAACAAGTATTGTTTTCCAAGATTACCTTTCAACCAAGGTCAAACCTCGGTTGGTAGAGCATCAGATTTTTAATCTAAGGGTCCAGGGTTCAAGTCCCTGTTCAGGCTTGATGTCTTGTAGTGCAGTGACTTTCTGGTGAGATTCCTGACTCTTGCTAATCCTGAGCCGGTTCCAAAGAAAGCTGTAGCTTTTCTGCTCATTCCTCTGAGCCTTTTTGGAATGGACGAACACATTTAGTTTGTTCCTCTGCCAGAGTCACATTTGCAATAATCAACAGAGCTTTAGAAGCCTGGATAGCTCAGTCGGTAGAGCATCAGACTTTTAATCTGAGGGTCCAGGGTTCAAGTCCCTGTTCAGGCTTGAAGTTTTGTATTGGAGTAACTTTCTGGTAAAATGCCTGACTCTTGCTAATCCTGAGCCGGTTCCAAAAAAAGATGTACCTTTTCTGCTTGTTCCTCTGAGCCTTTTTGTAATTGGGTTTCTCCTCAGTCGTCTTATATATTCGTTTAACAAGTATTGTTTTACAAGATTACCTTTCATTCAAGGTCAAACCTCAGTTGGTAGAGCCTCAGACTTTTAATCTAAGGGTCCAGGGTTCAAGTCCCTGTTCAGGCTTGATGTCTTGTAGTGCAGTGACTTTCTGGTGAGATTCCTGACTTTTGCTAATCCTGAGCCGGTTCCAAAAATAGATGTACCTTTTCAGCTTGTTCCTCTGAGCCTTCTTGGAATTGGGTTTCTCCTCAGTCGTCTCATATATTCCTTTAACAAGTATTGTTTTACAAGATTACCTTTCAATCAAGGTCAAACCTCAGTTGGTAGAGCCTCAGACTTTTAATCTAAGGGTCCAGGGTTCAAGTCCCTGTTCAGGCTTGATGTCTTGTAGTGCAGTGACTTTCTGGTGAGATTCCTGACTCTTGCTAATCCTGAGCCGGTTCCAAAGAAAGCTGTAGCTTTTCTGCTCATTCCTCTGAGCCTTTTTGGAATGGACGAACACATTTAGTTTGTTCCTCTGCCAGAGTCACATTTGCAATAATCAATAAAGCTTTAGAAGCCTGGATAGCTCATTCGGTAGAGCATCAGACTTTTAATCTGAGGGTCCAGGGTTCAAGTCCCTGTTCAGGCTTGAAGTTTTGTAGTGCAGTGACTTTCTGGTAATATGCCTGACTCTTGCTAATCCTGAGCCGGTTCCAAAAATAGATGTACCTTTTCAGCTTGTTCCTCTGAGCCTTCTTGGAATTGGGTTTCTCCTCAGTCGTCTCATATATTCCTTTAACAAGTATTGTTTTACAAGATTACCTTTCAATCAAGGTCAAACCTCAGTTGGTAGAGCCTCAGACTTTTAATCTAAGGGTCCAGGGTTCAAGTCCCTGTTCAGGCTTGATGTCTTGTAGTGCAGTGACTTTCTGGTGAGATTCCTGACTCTTGCTAATCCTGAGCCGGTTCCAAAGAAAGCTGTAGCTTTTCTGCTCATTCCTCTGAGCCTTTTTGGAATGGACGAACACATTTAGTTTGTTCCTCTGCCAGAGTCACATTTGCAATAATCAACAGAGCTTTAGAAGCCTGGATAGCTCAGTCGGTAGAGCATCAGACTTTTAATCTGAGGGTCCAGGGTTCAAGTCCCTGTTCAGGCTTGAAGTTTTGTATTGGAGTAACTTTCTGGTAAAATGCCTGACTCTTGCTAATCCTGAGCCGGTTCCAAAAAAAGATGTACCTTTTCTGCTTGTTCCTCTGAGCCTTTTTGTAATTGGGTTTCTCCTCAGTCGTCTTATATATTCGTTTAACAAGTATTGTTTTACAAGATTACCTTTCATTCAAGGTCAAACCTCAGTTGGTAGAGCCTCAGACTTTTAATCTAAGGGTCCAGGGTTCAAGTCCCTGTTCAGGCTTGATGTCTTGTAGTGCAGTGACTTTCTGGTGAGATTCCTGACTTTTGCTAATCCTGAGCCGGTTCCAAAGAAAGCTGTACCTTTTCTGCTCATTCCTCTGAGCCTTTTTGGAATTGGACGAACACATTTAGTTTGTTCCTCTGACAGAGTCACATTTGCAATAATCAAAAGAGGTATTGAAGCCTGGATAGCTCAGTTGGTAGAGCATCAGACTTTTAATCAGAGGGTCCAGGTTTCAAGTCCCTGTTCAGGCTTGAAGTTTTGTAGTGTAGTGACTTTCTGGTGAGATTCCTGACTCTTGCTAATCCTGAGCCGGTTCCAAAAAAAGATGTACCTTTTCAGCTTGTTCCTCTGAGCCTTCTTGGAATTGGGTTTCTCCTCAGTCGTCTCATATATTCCTTTAACAAGTATTGTTTTACAAGATTACCTTTCAATCAAGGTCAAACCTCAGTTGGTAGAGCCTCAGACTTTTAATCTAAGGGTCCAGGGTTCAAGTCCCTGTTCAGGCTTGATGTCTTGTAGTGCAGTGACTTTCTGGTGAGATTCCTGACTCTTGCTAATCCTGAGCCGGTTCCAAAGAAAGCTGTAGCTTTTCTGCTCATTCCTCTGAGCCTTTTTGGAATGGACGAACACATTTAGTTTGTTCCTCTGCCAGAGTCACATTTGCAATAATCAACAGAGCTTTAGAAGCCTGGATAGCTCAGTCGGTAGAGCATCAGACTTTTAATCTGAGGGTCCAGGGTTCAAGTCCCTGTTCAGGCTTGAAGTTTTGTATTGGAGTAACTTTCTGGTAAAATGCCTGACTCTTGCTAATCCTGAGCCGGTTCCAAAAAAAGATGTACCTTTTGTGCTTGTTCCTCTGACCCTTTTTGGAATTGGGTTTCTCCTCAGACGTCTCATATTTTCCTTTAACAAGTATTGTTTTCCAAGATTACCTTTCAACCAAGGTCAAACCTCGGTTGGTAGAGCATCAGACTTTTAATCTAAGGGTCCAGGGTTCAAGTCCCTGTTCAGGCTTGATGTCTTGTAGTGCAGTGACTTTCTGGTGAGATTCCTGACTCTTGCTAATCCTGAGCCGGTTCCAAAGAAAGCTGTACCTTTTCTGCTCATTCCGCTGAGCCTTTTTGGAATTGGACGAACACATTTAGTTTGTTCCTCTGCCAGAGTCACATTTGCAATAATCAAAAGAATTTTGGAGCCTGGATAGCTCAGTCGGTAGAGCATCAGACTTTTAATCTGAGGGTCCAGGGTTCAAGTCCCTGTTCAGGCTTGAAGTTTTGTAGTGGAGTGACTTTCTGGTGAGATTCCTGACTCTTGCTAATCCTGAGCCGGTTCCAAAAAAAGATGTACCCTTTCAGCTTGTTCCTCTGAGCCTTTTTGGAATTGGGTTTCTCCTCAGTTGTCTCATATATTCCTTTAACAAGTATTATTTTACAAGAATACCTTTCAATCAAGGTCAAACCTCAGTTGGTAGAGCCTCAGACTTTTAATCTAAGGGTCCAGGTTTCAAGTCCCTATTCAGGCTTGAAGTTTTGTAGTGGAGTGACTTTCTGGTAAGATGCCTGACTCTTGCTAATCCTGAACCGGTTCCAAAAAAAGATGTACCTTTTCTGCTTGTTCCTCTGAGCCTTTTTGGAATTGGACGAACACATTGAGATTGTTCCTCTGCCAGAGTCACATTCGCAATAATCAACAGAGCTTTTGAAGCCTGGATAGCTCAGTCGGTACAGCATCAGACTTTTAATCTGAGGGTCCAGGGCTCAAGTCCCTGTTCAGGCTTGATGTCTTGTAGTGCAGTCACTTTCTAGTTAGGTTCCTGATTCTTGCTAATCCTGAGTTGGTTCCAAAAAAAAGCTGTACCTTTTCAGCTTGTTCCTCTGAGCCTTTTTGGAATTGGGTTTCTCCCCAGTCGTCTTATATATTCCTTTAACAAGTATTGTTTTAAAAGATTACCTTTCAATCAAGGTCAAACCTCAGTTGGTAGAGCCTCAGACTTTTAATCTAAGGGTCTAGGGTTCAAATCCCTGTTCAGGCTTGATGTCTTGTAGTGCAGTGACTTTCTGGTGAGATTCCTGACTCTTGCTAATCCTGAGCCGGTTCCAAAGAAAGCTGTACCTTTTCTGCTCATTCCTCTGAGCCTTTTTGGACTTGGACGAACACATTGAGATTGTTCCTCTGCCAGAGTCACATTTGCAATAATCAACAGAGCTTTTGAAGCCTGGATAGCTCAGTCGGTAGAGCATCAGACTTTTAATCAGAGGGTCCAGGTTTCAAGTCCCTGTTCAGGCTTGAAGTTTTGTAGTGTAGTGACTTTCTGGTGAGATTCCTGACTCTTGCTAATCCTGAGCCGGTTCCAAAAAAAGATGTACCTTTTCTGCTTGTTCCTCTGAGCCTTTTTGGAATTGGGTTTCGCCTCAGACGTCTCATATTTTCCTTTAACAAGTATTGTTTTCAAAGATTACCTTTCAATCAAGGTCAAACCTCAGTTGGTAGAGCCTCAGACTTTTAATCTAAGGGTCCGGGGTTCAAGTCCCTGTTCAGGCTTGAAGTTCTGTAGTGCAGTGACTTTCTGGTAAGATGCCTGACTCTTGCTAATCCTGAGCCGGTTCCAAAAATAGATGTACCTTTTCAGCTTGTTCCTCTGAGCCTTCTTGGAATTGGGTTTCTCCTCAGTCGTCTCATATATTCCTTTAACAAGTATTGTTTTACAAGATTACCTGGAGTTTTGTAGTGGAGTGACTTTCTGGTAAGATGCCTGACTCTTGCTAATCCTGAACCGGTTCCAAAAAAAGATGTACCTTTTCTGCTTGTTCCTCTGAGCCTTTTTGTAATTGGACGAACACATTGAGATTGTTCCTCTGCCAGAGTCACATTCGCAATAATCAACAGAGCTTTTGAAGCCTGGATAGCTCAGTCGGTACAGCATCAGACTTTTAATCTGAGGGTCCAGGGCTCAAGTCTCTGTTCAGGCTTGATGTCTTGTAGTGCAGTCACTTTCTGGTTAGGTTCCTGATTCTTGCTAATCCTGAGTTGGTTCCAAAAAAAAGCTGTACCTTTTCAGCTTGTTCCTCTGAGCCTTTTTGGAATTGGGTTTCTCCCCAGTCGTCTTATATATTCCTTTAACAAGTATTGTTTTAAAAGATTACCTTTCAATCAAGGTCAAACCTCAGTTGGTAGAGCCTCAGACTTTTAATCTAAGGGTCTAGGGTTCAAATCCCTGTTCAGGCTTGATGTCTTGTAGTGCAGTGACTTCCTGGTGAGATTCCTGACGCTTGCTAATCCTGAGCCGGTTCCAAAGAAAGCTGTACCTTTTCTGCTCATTCCTCTGAGCCTTTTTGGACTTGGACGAACACATTGAGATTGTTCCTCTGCCAGAGTCACATTTGCAATAATCAACAGAGCTTTTGAAGCCTGGATAGCTCAGTCGGTAGAGCATCAGACTTTTAATCAGAGGGTCCAGGTTTCAAGTCCCTGTTCAGGCTTGAAGGTTTGTAGTGTAGTGACTTTCTGGTGAGATTCCTGACTCTTGCTAATCCTGAGCCGGTTCCAAAAAAAGATGTACCTTTTCTGCTTGTTCCTCTGAGCCTTTTTGGAATTGGGTTTCGCCTCAGACGTCTCATATTTTCCTTTAACAAGTATTGTTTTCAAAGATTACCTTTCAATCAAGGTCAAACCTCAGTTGGTAGAGCCTCAGACTTTTAATCTAAGGGTCCGGGGTTCAAGTCCCTGTTCAGGCTTGATGTCTTGTAGTGCAGTGACTTTCTGGTGAGATTCCTGACTCTTGCTAATCCTGAGCCGGTTCCAAAGAAAGCTGTACCTTTTCTGCTCATTCCGCTGAGCCTTTTTGGAATTGGACGAACACATTTAGTTTGTTCCTCTGCCAGAGTCACATTTGCAATAATCAAAAGAATTTTGGAGCCTGGATAGCTCAGTCGGTAGAGCATCAGACTTTTAATCTGAGGGTCCAGGGTTCAAGTCCCTGTTCAGGCTTGAAGTTTTGTAGTGGAGTGACTTTCTGGTGAGATTCCTGACTCTTGCTAATCCTGAGCCGGTTCCAAAAAAAGATGTACCCTTTCAGCTTGTTCCTCTGAGCCTTTTCGGAATTGGGTTTCTCCTCAGTCGTCTCATATATTCCTTTAACAAGTATTATTTTACAAGAATACCTTTCAATCAAGGTCAAACCTCAGTTGGTAGAGCCTCAGACTTTTAATCTAAGGGTCCAGGTTTCAAGTCCCTATTCAGGCTTGAAGTTTTGTAGTGGAGTGACTTTCTGGTAAGATGCCTGACTCTTGCTAATCCTGAACCGGTTCCAAAAAAAGATGTACCTTTTCTGCTTGTTCCTCTGAGCCTTTTTGGAATTGGACGAACACATTGAGATTGTTCCTCTGCCAGAGTCACATTCGCAATAATCAACAGAGCTTTTGAAGCCTGGATAGCTCAGTCGGTACAGCATCAGACTTTTAATCTGAGGGTCCAGGGCTCAAGTCCCTGTTCAGGCTTGATGTCTTGTAGTGCAGTCACTTTCTGGTTAGGTTCCTGATTCTTGCTAATCCTGAGTTGGTTCCAAAAAAAAGCTGTACCTTTTCAGCTTGTTCCTCTGACCCTTTTTGGAATTGGGTTTCTCCCCAGTCGTCTTATATATTCCTTTAACAAGTATTGTTTTAAAAGATTACCTTTCAATCAAGGTCAAACCTCAGTTGGTAGAGCCTCAGACTTTTAATCTAAGGGTCTAGGGTTCAAATCCCTGTTCAGGCTTGATGTCTTGTAATGCAGTGACTTTCTGGTGAGATTCCTGACGCTTGCTAATCCTGAGCCGGTTCCAAAGAAAGCTGTACCTTTTCTGCTCATTCCTCTGAGCCTTTTTGGACTTGGACGAACACATTGAGATTGTTCCTCTGCCAGAGTCACATTTGCAATAATCAACAGAGCTTTTGAAGCCTGGATAGCTCAGTCGGTAGAGCATCAGACTTTTAATCAGAGGGTCCAGGTTTCAAGTCCCTGTTCAGGCTTGAAGTTTTGTAGTGTAGTGACTTTCTGGTGAGATTCCTGACTCTTGCTAATCCTGAGCCGGTTCCAAAAAAAGATGTACCTTTTCTGCTTGTTCCTCTGAGCCTTTTTGGAATTGGGTTTCGCCTCAGACGTCTCATATTTTCCTTTAACAAGTATTGTTTTCAAAGATTACCTTTCAATCAAGGTCAAACCTCAGTTGGTAGAGCCTCAGACTTTTAATCTAAGGGTCCAGGGTTCAAGTCCCTGTTCAGGCTTGATGTCTTGTAGTGCAGTGACTTTCTGGTGAGATTCCTGACTCTTGCTAATCCTGAGCCGGTTCCAAAGAAAGCTGTAGCTTTTCTGCTCATTCCTCTGAGCCTTTTTGGAATGGACGAACACATTTAGTTTGTTCCTCTGCCAGAGTCACATTTGCAATAATCAACAGAGCTTTAGAAGCCTGGATAGCTCAGTCGGTAGAGCATCAGACTTTTAATCTGAGGGTCCAGGGTTCAAGTCCCTGTTCAGGCTTGAAGTTTTGTATTGGAGTAACTTTCTGGTAAAATGCCTGACTCTTGCTAATCCTGAGCCGGTTCCAAAAAAAGATGTACCTTTTGTGCTTGTTCCTCTGAGCCTTTTTGGAATTGGGTTTCTCCTCAGACGTCTCATATTTTCCTTTAACAAGTATTGTTTTCCAAGATTACCTTTCAACCAAGGTCAAACCTCGGTTGGTAAAGCATCAGACTTTTAATCTAAGGGTCCAGGGTTCAATTCCCTGTTCAGGCTTGATGTCTTGTAGTGCAGTGACTTTCTGGTGAGATTCCTGACTCTTGCTAATCCTGAGCCGGTTCCAAAGAAAGCTGTACCTTTTCTGCTCATTCCGCTGAGCCTTTTTGGAATTGGACGAACACATTTAGTTTGTTCCTCTGACAGAGTCACATTTGCAATAATCAACAGAGCTTTAGAAGCCTGGATAGCTCAGTCGGTAGAGCATCAGACTTTTAATCTGAGGGTCCAGGGTTCAAGTCCCTGTTCAGGCTTGAAGTTTTGTATTGGAGTAACTTTCTGGTAAAATGCCTGACTCTTGCTAATCCTGAGCCGGTTCCAAAAAAAGATGTACCTTTTGTGCTTGTTCCTCTGAGCCTTTTTGGAATTGGGTTTCTCCTCAGACGTCTCATATTTTCCTTTAACAAGTATTGTTTTCCAAGATTACCTTTCAACCAAGGTCAAACCTCGGTTGGTAGAGCATCAGACTTTTAATCTAAGGGTCCAGGGTTCAATTCCCTGTTCAGGCTTGATGTCTTGTAGTGCAGTGACTTTCTGGTGAGATTCCTGACTCTTGCTAATCCTGAGCCGGTTCCAAAGAAAGCTGTACCTTTTCTGCTCATTCCGCTGAGCCTTTTTGGAATTGGACGAACACATTTAGTTTGTTCCTCTGCCAGAGTCACATTTGCAATAATCAAAAGAATTTTGGAGCCTGGATAGCTCAGTCGGTAGAGCATCAGACTTTTAATCTGAGGGTCCAGGGTTCAAGTCCCTGTTCAGGCTTGATGTCTTGTAGTGCAGTCACTTTCTGGTTAGGTTCCTGATTCTTGCTAATCCTGAGTTGGTTCCAAAAAAAAGCTGTACCTTTTCAGCTTGTTCCTCTGAGCCTTTTTGGAATTGGGTTTCTCCCCAGTCGTCTTATATATTCCTTTAACAAGTATTGTTTTAAAAGATTACCTTTCAATCAAGGTCAAACCTCAGTTGGTAGAGCCTCAGACTTTTAATCTAAGGGTCTAGGGTTCAAATCCCTGTTCAGGCTTGATGTCTTGTAGTGCAGTGACTTTCTGGTGAGATTCCTGACTCTTGCTAATCCTGAGCCGGTTCCAAAGAAAGCTGTACCTTTTCTGCTCATTCCTCTGAGCCTTTTTGGACTTGGACGAACACATTGAGATTGTTCCTCTGCCAGAGTCACATTTGCAATAATCAACAGAGCTTTTGAAGCCTGGATAGCTCAGTCGGTAGAGCATCAGACTTTTAATCAGAGGGTCCAGGTTTCAAGTCCCTGTTCAGGCTTGAAGTTTTGTAGTGTAGTGACTTTCTGGTGAGATTCCTGACTCTTGCTAATCCTGAGCCGGTTCCAAAAAAAGATGTACCTTTTCTGCTTGTTCCTCTGAGCCTTTTTGGAATTGGGTTTCGCCTCAGACGTCTCATATTTTCCTTTAACAAGTATTGTTTTCAAAGATTACCTTTCAATCAAGGTCAAACCTCAGTTGGTAGAGCCTCAGACTTTTAATCTAAGGGTCCGGGGTTCAAGTCCCTGTTCAGGCTTGAAGTTTTGTAGTGCAGTGACTTTCTGGTAAGATGCCTGACTCTTGCTAATCCTGAGCCGGTTCCAAAAATAGATGTACCTTTTCAGCTTGTTCCTCTGAGCCTTCTTGGAATTGGGTTTCTACTCAGTCGTCTCATATATTCCTTTAACAAGTATTGTTTTACAAGATTACCTTTCAATCAAGGTCAAACCTCAGTTGGTAGAGCCTCAGACTTTTAATCTAAGGGTCCAGGGTTCAAGTCCCTGTTCAGGCTTGATGTCTTGTAGTGCAGTGACTTTCTGGTGAGATTCCTGACTCTTGCTAATCCTGAGCCGGTTCCAAAGAAAGCTGTACCTTTTCTGCTCATTCCGCTGAGCCTTTTTGGAATTGGACGAACACATTTAGTTTGTTCCTCTGCCAGAGTCACATTTGCAATAATCAAAAGAATTTTGGAGCCTGGATAGCTCAGTCGGTAGAGCATCAGACTTTTAATCTGAGGGTCCAGGGTTCAAGTCCCTGTTCAGGCTTGAAGTTTTGTAGTGGAGTGACTTTCTGGTGAGATTCCTGACTCTTGCTAATCCTGAGCCGGTTCCAAAAAAAGATGTACCCTTTCAGCTTGTTCCTCTGAGCCTTTTTGGAATTGGGTTTCTCCTCAGTCGTCTCATATATTCCTTTAACAAGTGTTGTTTTACAAGATTACCTTTCAATCAAGGTCAAACCTCAGTTGGTAGAGCGTCAAACTTTTAATCTAAGGGTCCAGGGTTCAAGTCCCTCTTCAGGCTTGAAGTTTTGTAGTGAAGTCACTTTCCAGCTAGATTCCTGACTCTTGCTAATCCTAAACCGGTTCCAAGGAAAGCTGTACCTTTTTTGCTCATTCCTCTCAGCCTTTTTGGAATTGGACGAACACATTGAGTTTGTTCCTCTGCCAGAGTCACATTTGCAATAATCAACAGAGCTTTTCAAGCCTGGATAGCTCAGTCGGTAGAGCATCAGACTTTTTATCTGAGGGTCCAGGGTTCAAGTCCCTGTTCAGGCTTGAAGTTTTGTATTGGAGTGACTTTCTGGTAAGATGCCTGACTCTTGTTAATCCTGAGCCGGTTCCAAAAATAGATGTACCTTTTCAGCTTGTTCCTCTGAGCCTTCTTGGAATTGGGTTTCTCCTCAGTCGTCTCATATATTCCTTTAACAAGTATTGTTTTACAAGATTACCTTTCAATCAAGGTCAAACCTCAGTTGGTAGAGCCTCAGACTTTTAATCTAAGGGTCCAGGGTTCAAGTCCCTCTTCAGGCTTGAAGTTTTGTAGTGAAGTCACTTTCCAGCTAGATTCCTGACTCTTGCTAATCCTAAACCGGTTCCAAGGAAAGCTGTACCTTTTTTGCTCATTCCTCTCAGCCTTTTTGGAATTGGACGAACACATTGAGTTTGTTCCTCTGCCAGAGTCACATTTGCAATAATCAACAGAGTTTTAGAAGCCTGGATAGCTCAGTCGGTAGAGCATCAGACTTTTAATCTGAGGGTCCAGGGTTCAAGTCCCTGTTCAGGCTTGAAGTTTTGTATTGGAGTGACTTTCTGGTGAGATTCCTGACTCTTGCTAATCCTGAGCCGGTTCCAAAAAAAGATGTACCCTTTCAGCTTGTTCCTCTGAGCCTTTTTGGAATTGGGTTTCTCCTCATTCGTCTCATATATTCCTTTAACAAGTGTTGTTTTACAAGATTACCTTTCAATCAAGGTCAAACCTCAGTTGGTAGAGCGTCAAACTTTTAATCTAAGGGTCCAGGGTTCAAGTCCCTCTTCAGGCTTGAAGTTTTGTAGTGAAGTCTCTTTCCAGATAGATTCCTGACTCTTGCTAATCCAAAACCGGTTCCAAGGAAAGCTGTACCTTTTTTGCTCATTCCTCTCAGCCTTTTTGGAATTGGACGAACACATTTAGTTTGTTCCTCTGCCAGAGTCACATTTGCAATAATCAACAGAGCTTTAGAAGCCTGGATAGCTCAGTCGGTAGAGCCTCAGACTTTTAATCTGAGGGTCCAGGGTTCAAGTCCCTGTTCAGACTTGAAGTTTTGTAGTGGAGTGACTTTCTGGTGAGATTCCTGACTCTTGCTAATCCTGAGCCGGTTCCAAAAAAAGATGTACCCTTTCAGCTTGTTCCTCTGAGCCTTTTTGGAATTGGGTTTCTCCTCAGTCGTCTCATATATTCCTTTAAGAAGTGTTGTTTTACAAGATTACCTTTCAATCAAGGTCAAACCTCAGTTGGTAGAGCGTCAAACTTTTAATCTAAGGGTCCAGGGTTCAAGTCCCTCTTCAGGCTTGAAGTTTTGTAGTGAAGTCACTTTCCAGCTAGATTCCTGACTCTTGCTAATCCTAAACCGGTTCCAAGGAAAGCTGTACCTTTTTTGCTCATTCCTCTCAGCCTTTTTGGAATTGGACGAACACATTGAGTTTGTTCCTCTGCCAGAGTCACATTTGCAATAATCAACAGAGCTTTTCAAGCCTGGATAGCTCAGTCGGTAGAGCATCAGACTTTTTATCTGAGGGTCCAGGGTTCAAGTCCATGTTCAGGCTTGAAGTTTTGTATTGGAGTGACTTTCTGGTAAGATGCCTGACTCTTGTTAATCCTGAGCCGGTTCCAAAAATAGATGTACCTTTTCAGCTTGTTCCTCTGAGCCTTCTTGGAATTGGGTTTCTCCTCAGTCGTCTCATATATTCCTTTAACAAGTATTGTTTTACAAGATTACCTTTCAATCAAGGTCAAACCTCAGTTGGTAGAGCCTCAGACTTTTAATCTAAGGGTCCAGGGTTCAAGTCCCTCTTCAGGCTTGAAGTTTTGTAGTGAAGTCACTTTCCAGCTAGATTCCTGACTCTTGCTAATCCTAAACCGGTTCCAAGGAAAGCTGTACCTTTTTTGCTCATTCCTCTCAGCCTTTTTGGAATTGGACGAACACATTGAGTTTGTTCCTCTGCCAGAGTCACATTTGCAATAATCAACAGAGTTTTAGAAGCCTGGATAGCTCAGTCGGTAGAGCATCAGACTTTTAATCTGAGGGTCCAGGGTTCAAGTCCCTGTTCAGGCTTGAAGTTTTGTATTGGAGTGACTTTCTGGTGAGATTCCTGACTCTTGCTAATCCTGAGCCGGTTCCAAAAAAAGATGTACCCTTTCAGCTTGTTCCTCTGAGCCTTTTTGGAATTGGGTTTCTCCTCATTCGTCTCATATATTCCTTTAACAAGTGTTGTTTTACAAGATTACCTTTCAATCAAGGTCAAACCTCAGTTGGTAGAGCGTCAAACTTTTAATCTAAGGGTCCAGGGTTCAAGTCCCTCTTCAGGCTTGAAGTTTTGTAGTGAAGTCTCTTTCCAGATAGATTCCTGACTCTTGCTAATCCAAAACCGGTTCCAAGGAAAGCTGTACCTTTTTTGCTCATTCCTCTCAGCCTTTTTGGAATTGGACGAACACATTGAGTTTGTTCCTCTGCCAGAGTCACATTTGCAATAATCAACAGAGCTTTTCAAGCCTGGATAGCTCAGTCGGTAGAGCATCAGACTTTTAATCTGAGGGTCCAGGGTTCAAGTCCCTGTTCAGGCTTGAAGTTTCGTAGTGGAGTGACTTTCTGGTAAGATGCCTGACTCTTGTTTATCCTGAGCCGGTTCCAAAAATAGATGTACCTTTTCAGCTTGTCCCTCTGAGCCTTCTTGGAATTGTGTTTCTCCTCAGTCGTCTCATATATTCCTTTAACAAGTATTGTTTTACAAGATTACCTTTCAATCAAGGTCAAACCTCAGTTGGTAGAGCCTCAGACTTTTAATCTAAGGGTCCGGGGTTCAAGTCCCTGTTCAGGCTTGAAGTTTTGTATTGGAGTGACTTTCTGGTAAAATGCCTGACTCTTGCTAATCCTGAGCCGGTTCCAAAGAAAGCTGTACCTTTTCTGCTCATTCCTCTGAGCCTTTTTGGAATTGGACGAACACATTTAGTTTGTTCTAGTCACTTTCTGGTTAGGTTCCTGATTCTTGCTAATCCAGAGTTTGTTCCAAAAAAAACTGTACTCTTTCAGCTTTTTCCTCTGACCCTTTTTGGAATTGGGTTTCTCCTCAGTCGTCTTATGTATTCCTTTAATAAGTATTGATTTAAAAGATTGCCTTTCAATCAAGGTCAAACCTCAGTTGGTAGAGCCTCAGACTTTTAATCTAAGGGTCCAGGGTTCAAGTCCCTATTCAGGCTCAAAGTTTTGTAGTGGAGTGACTTTCTGGTGAGATGGCTGACTCTTGCTAATCCTGAGCCGGTTCCAAAAAAAGATGTACCTTTTCTGCTTGTTCCTCTGAGCCTTTTTGGAATTGGGTTTCTCCCTAGTCGTCTTATATATTCCTTTAACAAGTATTGTTTTAAAAGATTACCTTTCAATCAAGGTCAAACCTCAGTTGGTAGAGCCTCAGACTTTTAATCTAAGGGTCTAGGGTTCAAATCCCTGTTCAGGCTTGATGTCTTGTAGTGCAGTGACTTTCTGGTGAGATTCCTGACTCTTGCTAATCCTGAGCCGGTTCCAAAGAAAGCTGTACCTTTTCTGCTCATTCCTCTGAGCCTTTTTGGAATTGGACGAACACATTTAGTTTGTTCTAGTCACTTTCTGGTTAGGTTCCTGATTCTTGCTAATCCAGAGTTTGTTCCAAAAAAAATTGTACTCTTTCAGCTTTTTCCTCTGACCCTTTTTGGAATTGGGTTTCTCCTCAGTCGTCTTATGTATTCCTTTAACAAGTATTGATTTAAAAGATTGCCTTTCAATCAAGGTCAAACCTCAGTTGGTAGAGCCTCAGACTTTTAATCTAAGGGTCCAGGGTTCAAGTCCCTATTCAGGCTCAAAGTTTTGTAGTGGAGTGACTTTCTGGTGAGATGGCTGACTCTTGCTAATCCTGAGCCGGTTCCAAAAAAAGATGTACCTTTTCTGCTTGTTCCTCTGAGCCTTTTTGGAATTGGGTTTCTCCCTAGTCGTCTTATATATTCCTTTAACAAGTATTGTTTTAAAAGATTACCTTTCAATCAAGGTCAAACCTCAGTTGGTAGAGCCTCAGACTTTTAATCTAAGGGTCTAGGGTTCAAATCCCTGTTCAGGCTTGATGTCTTGTAGTGCAGTGACTTTCTGGTGAGATTCCTGACTCTTGCTAATCCTGAGCCCGTTCCAAAAAAAGATGTACCTTTTCTGCTTGTTCCTCTGAGCCTTTTTGGAATTGGGTTTCTCCTCAGTTGTCTCATATATTCCTTTAACAAGTGTTGTTTTACAAGATTACCTTTCAATCAAGGTCAAACCTCAGTTGGTAGAGCCTCAGACTTTTATTCTAAGGGTCCAGGGTTCAAGTCCCTATTCAGGCTTGAAGTTTTGTAGTGGAGTGACTTTCTGGTAAGATGCCTGACTCTTGCTAATCCTGAGCGGGTTCCAAAAAAAGATGTACCTTTTCAGCTTGTTCCTCTTAGCCTTCTTGGAATTGGATCTTTCCTCACCACTCTCATACTTTCTTCTAAAAGTATTGTTTTCCAAGATTACGTTTCACTCAAGGTCAAACCTCAGTTGGTAGAGCATCAGACTTTTAATCTCAGGGTCCAGGGTTCAAGTCCCTGTTCAGGCTTGAAGTTTTGTATTGGAGTGACTTTCTGGTGAGATTCCTGACTCTTGCTAATCCTGAGCCGGTTCCAAAAAAAGATGTACCCTTTCAGCTTGTTCCTCTGAGCCTTTTTGGAATTGGGTTTCTCCTCATTCGTCTCATATATTCCTTTAACAAGTGTTGTTTTACAAGATTACCTTTCAATCAAGGTCAAACCTCAGTTGGTAGAGCGTCAAACTTTTAATCTAAGGGTCCAGGGTTCAAGTCCCTCTTCAGGCTTGAAGTTTTGTAGTGAAGTCTCTTTCCAGATAGATTCCTGACTCTTGCTAATCCAAAACCGGTTCCAAGGAAAGCTGTACCTTTTTTGCTCATTCCTCTCAGCCTTTTTGGAATTGGACGAACACATTGAGTTTGTTCCTCTGCCAGAGTCACATTTGCAATAATCAACAGAGCTTTTCAAGCCTGGATAGCTCAGTCGGTAGAGCATCAGACTTTTAATCTGAGGGTCCAGGGTTCAAGTCCCTGTTCAGGCTTGAAGTTTCGTAGTGGAGTGACTTTCTGGTAAGATGCCTGACTCTTGTTTATCCTGAGCCGGTTCCAAAAATAGATGTACCTTTTCAGCTTGTCCCTCTGAGCCTTCTTGGAATTGTGTTTCTCCTCAGTCGTCTCATATATTCCTTTAACAAGTATTGTTTTACAAGATTACCTTTCAATCAAGGTCAAACCTCAGTTGGTAGAGCCTCAGACTTTTAATCTAAGGGTCCAGGGTTCAAGTCCCTGTTCAGGCTTGATGTCTTGTAGTGCAGTGACTTTCTGGTGAGATTCCTGACTCTTGCTAATCCTGAGCCGGTTCCAAAGAAAGCTGTACCTTTTCTGCTCATTCCGCTGAGCCTTTTTGGAATTGGACGAACACATTTAGTTTGTTCCAGTCACTTTCTGGTTAGGTTCCTGATTCTTGCTAATCCAGAGTTGGTTCCAAAAAAAGCTGTACCCTTTCAGCTTGTTCCTCTGAGCCTTTTTGGAATTGGGTTTCGCCTCAGACGTCTCATATTTTCCTTTAACAAGTATTGTTTTCAAAGATTACCTTTCAATCAAGGTCAAACCTCAGTTGGTAGAGCATCAGACTTTTAATCTAAGGGTCCAGGGTTCAAGTCCCTGTTCAGGCTTGATGTCTTGTAGCGCAGTGACTTTCTGGTGAGATTCCTGACTCTTGCTAATCCTGAGCCGGTTCCAAAAAAAGATGTACGTTTTCTGCTTGTTCCTCTGAGCCTTTTTGGAATCGGGTTTCTCCTCAGACGTCTCATATTTTCCTTTAACAAGTATTGTTTTCCAAGATTACCTTTCAACCAAGGTCAAACCTCAGTTGGTAGAGCCTCAGACTTTTAATCTAAGGGTCCAGGGTTCAAGTCCCTATTCAGGCTTGAAGTTTTGTAGTGGAGTGACTTTCTGGTAAGATGCCTGACTCTTGCTAATCCTGAACCGGTTCCAAAAAAAGATGTACCTTTTCTGCTTGTTCCTCTGAGCCTTTTTGGAATTGGACGAACACATTTAGTTTGTTCCTCTGCCAGAGTCACATTTGCAATAATCAACAGAGCTTTAGAAGCCTGGATAGCTCAGTCGGTAGAGCATCAGACTTTTAATCTGAGGGTCCAGGTTTCAAGTCCCTATTCAGGCTTGAAGTTTTGTAGTGGAGTGACTTTCTGGTAAGATGCCTGACTCTTGCTAATCCTGAGCCGGTTCCAAAGAAAGCTGTACCTTTTCTGCTCATTCCTCTGAGCCTTTTTGGAATTGGACGAACACATTTAGTTTGTTCTAGTCACTTTCTGGTTAGGTTCCTGATTCTTGCTAATCCAGAGTTTGTTCCAAAAAAAACTGTACTCTTTCAGCTTTTTCCTCTGACCCTTTTTGGAATTGGGTTTCTCCTCAGTCGTCTTATGTATTCCTTTAATAAGTATTGATTTAAAAGATTGCCTTTCAATCAAGGTCAAACCTCAGTTGGTAGAGCCTCAGACTTTTAATCTAAGGGTCCAGGGTTCAAGTCCCTATTCAGGCTCAAAGTTTTGTAGTGGAGTGACTTTCTGGTGAGATGGCTGACTCTTGCTAATCCTGAGCCGGTTCCAAAAAAAGATGTACCTTTTCTGCTTGTTCCTCTGAGCCTTTTTGGAATTGGGTTTCTCCCTAGTCGTCTTATATATTCCTTTAACAAGTATTGTTTTAAAAGATTACCTTTCAATCAAGGTCAAACCTCAGTTGGTAGAGCCTCAGACTTTTAATCTAAGGGTCTAGGGTTCAAATCCCTGTTCAGGCTTGATGTCTTGTAGTGCAGTGACTTTCTGGTGAGATTCCTGACTCTTGCTAATCCTGAGCCGGTTCCAAAGAAAGCTGTACCTTTTCTGCTCATTCCTCTGAGCCTTTTTGGAATTGGACGAACACATTTAGTTTGTTCTAGTCACTTTCTGGTTAGGTTCCTGATTCTTGCTAATCCAGAGTTTGTTCCAAAAAAAATTGTACTCTTTCAGCTTTTTCCTCTGACCCTTTTTGGAATTGGGTTTCTCCTCAGTCGTCTTATGTATTCCTTTAACAAGTATTGATTTAAAAGATTGCCTTTCAATCAAGGTCAAACCTCAGTTGGTAGAGCCTCAGACTTTTAATCTAAGGGTCCAGGGTTCAAGTCCCTATTCAGGCTCAAAGTTTTGTAGTGGAGTGACTTTCTGGTGAGATGGCTGACTCTTGCTAATCCTGAGCCGGTTCCAAAAAAAGATGTACCTTTTCTGCTTGTTCCTCTGAGCCTTTTTGGAATTGGGTTTCTCCCTAGTCGTCTTATATATTCCTTTAACAAGTATTGTTTTAAAAGATTACCTTTCAATCAAGGTCAAACCTCAGTTGGTAGAGCCTCAGACTTTTAATCTAAGGGTCTAGGGTTCAAATCCCTGTTCAGGCTTGATGTCTTGTAGTGCAGTGACTTTCTGGTGAGATTCCTGACTCTTGCTAATCCTGAGCCCGTTCCAAAAAAAGATGTACCTTTTCTGCTTGTTCCTCTGAGCCTTTTTGGAATTGGGTTTCTCCTCAGTTGTCTCATATATTCCTTTAACAAGTGTTGTTTTACAAGATTACCTTTCAATCAAGGTCAAACCTCAGTTGGTAGAGCCTCAGACTTTTAATCTAAGGGTCCAGGGTTCAAGTCCCTATTCAGGCTTGAAGTTTTGTAGTGGAGTGACTTTCTGGTAAGATGCCTGACTCTTGCTAATCCTGAGCGGGTTCCAAAAAAAGATGTACCTTTTCAGCTTGTTCCTCTTAGCCTTCTTGGAATTGGATCTTTCCTCACCACTCTCATACTTTCTTCTAAAAGTATTGTTTTCCAAGATTACGTTTCACTCAAGGTCAAACCTCAGTTGGTAGAGCCTCAGACTTTTAATCTCAGGGTCCAGGGTTCAAGTCCCTCTTTAGGCTTGAAGTTTTGTAGTGAAGTCACTTTCCGGTGAGATTCCTGACTCTTGCTAATCCTAAACCGGTTCCAAGGAAAGCTGTACCTTTTTTGCTCATTCCTCTGAGCCTTTTTGGAATTGGACGAACACATTGAGTTTGTTCCTCTGCCAGAGTCACATTTGCAATAATCAACAGAGCTTTTCAAGCCTGGATAGCTCAGTCGGTAGAGCCTCAGACTTTTAATCTAAGGGTCCAGGGTTCAAGTCCCTTTTCAGGCTTGAAGTTTTGTAGTGGAGTGACTTTCTGGTAAGATGACTGACTCTTGCTAATCCTGAGCCGGTTCCAAAAATAGATGTACCTTTTCAGCTTGTTCCTCTGAGCCTTCTTGGAATTGGTTTTCTCCTCAGTCGTCTCATATATTCCTTTAATAAGTATTGTTTTACAAGATTACCTTTCAATCAAGGTCAAACCTCAGTTGGTAGAGCCTCAGACTTTTAATCTGAGGGTCCAGGGTTCAAGTCCCTATTCAGGCTTGAAGTTTTGTAGTGGAGTGACTTTCTGGTAAGATGCCTGACTCTTGCTAATCCTGAGCTGGTTCCAAAAATAGATGTACCTTTTCAGCTTGTTCCTCTGAGCCTTCTTGGAATTGGGTTTCTCCTCAGTCGTCTCATATATTCCTTTAACAAGTATTATTTTACAAGAATACCTTTCAATCAAGGTCAAACCTCAGTTGGTAGAGCCTCAGACTTTTAATCTAAGGGTCCAGGTTTCAAGTCCCTATTCAGGCTTGAAGTTTTGTAGTGGAGTGACTTTCTGGTAAGATGCCCGACTCTTAATAATCCTGAACCGGTTCCAAAAAAAGATTAACCTTTTCTGCTCATTCCGCTGAGCCTTTTTGGAATTGGACGAACACATTTAGTTTGTTCCTCTGCCAGAGTCACATTTGCAATAATCAAAAGAATTTTGGAGCCTGGATAGCTCAGTCGGTAGAGCATCAGACTTTTAATCTGAGGGTCCAGGGTTCAAGTCCCTGTTCAGGCTTGAAGTTTTGTAGTGGAGTGACTTTCTGGTGAGATTCCTGACTCTTGCTAATCCTGAGCCGGTTCCAAAAAAAGATGTACCCTTTCAGCTTGTTCCTCTGAGCCTTTTTGGAATTGGGTTTCTCCTCAGTCGTCTCATATATTCCTTTAACAAGTGTTGTTTTACAAGATTACCTTTCAATCAAGGTCAAACCTCAGTTGGTAGAGCCTCAGACTTTTAATCTAAGGGTCCAGGGTTCAAGTCCCTCTTCAGGCTTGAAGTTTTGTAGTGGAGTGACTTTCTGGTAAGATGCCTGACTCTTGCTAATCCTGAACCGGTTCCAAAAAAAGATGTACCTTTTCTGCTTGTTCCTCTGAGCCTTTTTGGAATTGGACGAACACATTTAGTTTGTTCCTCTGCCAGAGTCACATTTGCAATAATCAACAGAGCTTTAGAAGCCTGGATAGCTCAGTCGGTAGAGCATCAGACTTTTAATCTGAGGGTCCAGGGTTCAAGTCCCTGTTCAGGCTTGAAGTTTTGTATTGGAGTGACTTTCTGGTAAAATGCCTGACTCTTGCTAATCCTGAGCCGGTTCCAAAAAAAGCTGTACCTTTTCTGCTTGTTCCTCTGAGCCTTTTTGGAATTGGGTTTCTCCTCAGACTTCTCATATTTTCCTTTAACTTTAGTATTGTTTTCCAAGATTACCTTTCAACCAAGGTCAAACCTCAGTTGGTAGAGCATCAGACTTTTAATCTAAGGGTCCAGGGTTCAAGTCCCTGTTCAGGCTTGATGTCCTGTAGTGCAGTGACTTTCTGGTGAGATTCCTGACTCTTGCTAATCCTGAGCCGGTTCTAAAGAAAGCTGTACCTTTTCTGCTCATTCCTCTGAGCCTTTTTGGAATTGGACGAACACATTTAGTTCGTTCCTCTGCCAGAGTCACATTTGCAATAATCATAAGAATTTTGGAGCCTGGATAGCTCAGTCGGTAGAGCATCAGACTTTTAATCTGAGGGTCCAGGGTTCAAGTCCCTGTTCAGGCTTGAAGTTTTGTAGCGGAGTGACTTTCTGGTGAGATTCCTGACTCTTGCTAATCCTGAGCCGGTTCCAAAAAAAGATGTACCTTTTCTGCTTGTTCCTCTGAGCCTTTTTGGAATTGGGTTTCTCCTCCGACATCTCATATTTTCCTTTAACAAGTATTGTTTTACAAGATTACCTTTCAACCAAAGTCAAACCTCAGTTGGTAGAGCCTCAGACTTTTAATCTCGGGATCCAGGGTTCAAGTCCCTGTTCAGGCTTGATGTCTTGTAGTGCAGTGACTTTCTGGTGAGATTCCCGACTCTTGCCAATCCTGAGCCGGTTCCAAAACAAGCTGTAACTTTTCTGCGTGTTCCTCTGAGATATTTTGGAATTGGGTTTCTCCTCAGACGTCTCATATTTTCCTTTAACAAGTATTGTTTTCCAAGATTACCTTTCAACCAAGGTCAAACCTCAGTTGGTAGAGCATCAGACTTTTAATCTAAGGGTCCAGGGTTCAAGTCCCTGTTCAGGCTTGATGTCTTGTAGAGCAGTGACTTTCTGGTGAGATTCCTGACTCTTGCTAATCCTGAGCCGGTTCCAAAAAAAGATGTACGTTTTCTGCTTGTTCCTCTGAGCCTTTTTGGAATCGGGTTTCTCCTCAGACGTCTCATATTTTCCTTTAACAAGTATTGTTTTCCAAGATTACCTTTCAACCAAGGTCAAACCTCAGTTGGTAGAGCCTCAGACTTTTAATCTCAGGATCCGGGGTTCAAGTCCCTGTTTAGGCTTGAAATTTTGTAGTGGAGTGACTTTCTGGTGAGATTCCCGACTCTTGCCAATCCTGAGCCGGTTCCAAAACAAGCTGTAACTTTTCTGCTTGTTCCTCTGAGCCTTTTTGGAATTGGGTTTCTCCTCAGACGTCTCATATTTTCCTTTAACAAGTATTCTTTTCCAAGATTACCTTTCAACCAAGGTCAAACCTCAGTTGGTAGAGCCTCAGACTTTTAATCGAAGGGTCCAGGATTCAAGTCCCTATTCAGGCTTGAAGTTTTGTAGTGGAGTGACTTTCTGGTAAGATGCCTGACTCTTGCTAATCCTGAGCCGGTTCCAAAAAAAGCTGTACCTTTTCTGCTTGTTCCTCTGAGCCTTTTTGGAATTGGGTTTCTCCTCAGACTTCTCATATTTTCCTTTAACAAGTATTGTTTTCCAAGATTACCTTTCAACCAAGGTCAAACCTCAGTTGGTAGAGCCTCAGACTTTTAATCTAAGGGTCCAGGGTTCAAGTCCCTATTCAGGCTTGAAGTTTTGTAGTGGAGTGACTTTCTGGTAAGATGCCTGACTCTTGCTAATCCTGAGCGGGTTCCAAAAAAAGCTTTACCCTTTCAGCTTGTTCCTCTGAGCCTTTTTGGAATTGGGTTTCCCCTCAGTCGTCTCATATATTCCTTTAACAAGTGTTGTTTTACAAGAATACCTTTCAATCAAGTTCAAACCTCAGTTGGTAGAGCCTCAGACTTTTAATCTAAGGGTCCAGGTTTCAAGTCCCTATTCAGGCTTGAAGTTTTGTAGTGGAGTGACTTTCTGGTAAGATGCCTGACTCTTGCTAATCCTGAACCGGTTCCAAAAAAAGATGTACCTTTTCTGCTTGTTCCTCTGAGCCTTTTTGGAATTGGACGAACACATTTAGTTTGTTCCTCTGCCAGAGTCACATTTGCAATAGTCAACAGAGCTTTAGAAGCCTGGATAGCTCAGTTGGTAGAGCCTCAGACTTTTAATCTGAGGGTCCAGGGTTCAAGTCCCTGTTCAGGCTTGAAGTTTTGTATTGGAGTGACTTTCTGGTAAAATGCCTGACTCTTGCTAATCCTGAGCCGGTTCCAAAAAAAGCTGTACCTTTTCTGCTTGTTCCTCTGAGCCTTTTTGGAATTGGGTTTCTCCTCAGACTTCTCATATTTTCCTTTAACAAGTATTGTTTTCCAAGATTACCTTTCAACCAAGGTCAAACCTCAGTTGGTAGAGCATCAGACTTTTAATCTAAGGGTCCAGGGTTCAAGTCCCTGTTCAGGCTTGATGTCCTGTAGTGCAGTGACTTTCTGGTGAGATTCCTGACTCTTGCTAATCCTGAGCCGGTTCTAAAGAAAGCTGTACCTTTTCTGCTCATTCCTCTGAGCCTTTTTGGAATTGGACGAACACATTTAGTTTGTTCCTCTGCCAGAGTCACATTTGCAATAATCATAAGAATTTTGGAGCCTGGATAGCTCAGTCGGTAGAGCATCAGACTTTTAATCTGAGGGTCCAGGGTTCAAGTCCCTGTTCAGGCTTGAAGTTTTGTAGTGGAGTGACTTTCTGGTGAGATTCCTGACTCTTGCTAATCCTGAGCCGGTTCCAAAAAAAGATGTACCTTTTCTGCTTGTTCCTCTGAGCCTTTTTGGAATTGGGTTTCTCCTCCGACATCTCATATTTTCCTTTAACAAGTATTGTTTTACAAGATTACCTTTCAACCAAGGTCAAACCTCAATTGGTAGAGCCTCAGACTTTTAATCTCAGGATCCAGGGTTCAAGTCCCTGTTCAGGCTTGATGTCTTGTAGTGCAGTGACTTTCTGGTGAGATTCCCGACTCTTGCCAATCCTGAGCCGGTTCCAAAACAAGCTGTAACTTTTCTGCGTGTTCCTCTGAGATATTTTGGAATTGGGTTTCTCCTCAGACGTCTCATATTTTCCTTTAACAAGTATTGTTTTCCAAGATTACCTTTCAACCAAGGTCAAACCTCAGTTGGTAGAGCATCAGACTTTTAATCTAAGGGTCCAGGGTTCAAGTCCCTGTTCAGGCTTGAAGTTTTGTAGTGGAGTGACTTTCTGGTGAGATTTCTGACTCTTGCTAATCCTGAGCCGGTTCCAAAAAAAGATGTACCTTTTCTGCTTGTTCCTCTGAGCCTTTTTGGAATTGGGTTTCTCCTCCGACATCTCATATTTTCCTTTAACAAGTATTGTTTTACAAGATTACCTTTCAACCAAAGTCAAACCTCAGTTGGTAGAGCCTCAGACTTTTAATCTCAGGATCCAGGGTTCAAGTCCCTGTTCAGGCTTGATGTCTTGTAGTGCAGTGACTTTCTGGTGAGATTCCCGACTCTTGCCAATCCTGAGCCGGTTCCAAAACAAGCTGTAACTTTTCTGCGTGTTCCTCTGAGATATTTTGGAATTGGGTTTCTCCTCAGACGTCTCATATTTTCCTTTAACAAGTATTGTTTTCCAAGATTACCTTTCAACCAAGGTCAAACCTCAGTTGGTAGAGCATCAGACTTTTAATCTAAGGGTCCAGGGTTCAAGTCCCTGTTCAGGCTTGATGTCTTGTAGCGCAGTGACTTTCTGGTGAGATTCCTGACTCTTGCTAATCCTGAGCCGGTTCCAAAAAAAGATGTACGTTTTCTGCTTGTTCCTCTGAGCCTTTTTGGAATCGGGTTTCTCCTCAGACGTCTCATATTTTCCTTTAACAAGTATTGTTTTCCAAGATTACCTTTCAACCAAGGTCAAACCTCAGTTGGTAGAGCCTCAGACTTTTAATCTCAGGATCCAGGGTTCAAGTCCCTGTTTAGGCTTGAAATTTTGTAGTGGAGTGACTTTCTGGTGAGATTCCCGACTCTTGCCAATCCTGAGCCGGTTCCAAAACAAGCTGTAACTTTTCTGCTTGTTCCTCTGAGCCTTTTTGGAATTGGGTTTCTCCTCAGACGTCTCATATTTTCCTTTAACAAGTATTCTTTTCCAAGATTACCTTTCAACCAAGGTCAAACCTCAGTTGGTAGAGCCTCAGACTTTTAATCGAAGGGTCCAGGATTCAAGTCCCTATTCAGGCTTGAAGTTTTGTAGTGGAGTGACTTTCTGGTAAGATGCCTGACTCTTGCTAATCCTGAGCCGGTTCCAAAAAAAGCTGTACCTTTTCTGCTTGTTCCTCTGAGCCTTTTTGGAATTGGGTTTCTCCTCAGACTTCTCATATTTTCCTTTAACAAGTATTGTTTTCCAAGATTACCTTTCAACCAAGGTCAAACCTCAGTTGGTAGAGCATCAGACTTTTAATCTAAGGGTCCAGGGTTCAAGTCCCTGTTCAGGCTTGAAGTTTTGTATTGGAGTGACTTTCTGGTAAAATGCCTGACTCTTGCTAATCCTGAGCCGGTTCCAAAAAAAGATGTACCTTTTGTGCTTGTTCCTCTGAGCCTTTTTGGAATTGGGTTTCTCCTCAGTCGTCTCATATATTCCTTTAACAAGTGTTGTTTTACAAGATTACCTTTCAATCAAGGTCAAACCTCAGTTGGTAGAGCCTCAGACTTTTAATCTAAGGGTCCAGGGTTCAAGTCCCTATTCAGGCTTGAAGTTTTGTAGTGGAGTGACTTTCTGGTAAGATGCCTGACTCTTGCTAATCCTGAACCGGTTCCAAAAAAAGATGTACCTTTTCTGCTTGTTCCTCTGAGCCTTTTTGGAATTGGACGAACACATTTAGTTTGTTCCTCTGCCAGAGTCACATTTGCAATAATCAACAGAGCTTTAGAAGCCTGGATAGCTCAGTCGGTAGAGCATCAGACTTTTAATCTGAGGGTCCAGGGTTCAAGTCCCTGTTCAGGCTTGAAGTTTTGTATTGGAGTGACTTTCTGGTAAAATGCCTGACTCTTGCTAATCCTGAGCCGGTTCCAAAAAAAGCTGTACCTTTTCTGCTTGTTCCTCTGAGCCTTTTTGGAATTGGGTTTCTCCTCAGACTTCTCATATTTTCCTTTAACAAGTATTGTTTTCCAAGATTACCTTTCAACCAAGGTCAAACCTCAGTTGGTAGAGCATCAGACTTTTAATCTAAGGGTCCAGGGTTCAAGTCCCTGTTCAGGCTTGATGTCCTGTAGTGCAGTGACTTTCTGGTGAGATTCCTGACTCTTGCTAATCCTGAGCCGGTTCTAAAGAAAGCTGTACCTTTTCTGCTCATTCCTCTGAGCCTTTTTGGAATTGGACGAACACATTTAGTTTGTTCCTCTGCCAGAGTCACATTTGCAATAATCATAAGAATTTTGGAGCCTGGATAGCTCAGTCGGTAGAGCATCAGACTTTTAATCTGAGGGTCCAGGGTTCAAGTCCCTGTTCAGGCTTGAAGTTTTGTAGTGGAGTGACTTTCTGGTGAGATTCCTGACTCTTGCTAATCCTGAGCCGGTTCCAAAAAAAGATGTACCTTTTCTGCTTGTTCCTCTGAGCCTTTTTGGAATTGGGTTTCTCCTCCGACATCTCATATTTTCCTTTAACAAGTATTGTTTTACAAGATTACCTTTCAACCAAGGTCAAACCTCAATTGGTAGAGCCTCAGACTTTTAATCTCAGGATCCAGGGTTCAAGTCCCTGTTCAGGCTTGATGTCTTGTAGTGCAGTGACTTTCTGGTGAGATTCCCGACTCTTGCCAATCCTGAGCCGGTTCCAAAACAAGCTGTAACTTTTCTGCGTGTTCCTCTGAGATATTTTGGAATTGGGTTTCTCCTCAGACGTCTCATATTTTCCTTTAACAAGTATTGTTTTCCAAGATTACCTTTCAACCAAGGTCAAACCTCAGTTGGTAGAGCATCAGACTTTTAATCTAAGGGTCCAGGGTTCAAGTCCCTGTTCAGGCTTGAAGTTTTGTAGTGGAGTGACTTTCTGGTGAGATTCCTGACTCTTGCTAATCCTGAGCCGGTTCCAAAAAAAGATGTACCTTTTCTGCTTGTTCCTCTGAGCCTTTTTGGAATTGGGTTTCTCCTCCGACATCTCATATTTTCCTTTAACAAGTATTGTTTTACAAGATTACCTTTCAACCAAAGTCAAACCTCAGTTGGTAGAGCCTCAGACTTTTAATCTCAGGATCCAGGGTTCAAGTCCCTGTTCAGGCTTGATGTCTTGTAGTGCAGTGACTTTCTGGTGAGATTCCCGACTCTTGCCAATCCTGAGCCGGTTCCAAAACAAGCTGTAACTTTTCTGCGTGTTCCTCTGAGATATTTTGGAATTGGGTTTCTCCTCAGACGTCTCATATTTTCCTTTAACAAGTATTGTTTTCCAAGATTACCTTTCAACCAAGGTCAAACCTCAGTTGGTAGAGCATCAGACTTTTAATCTAAGGGTCCAGGGTTCAAGTCCCTGTTCAGGCTTGATGTCTTGTAGCGCAGTGACTTTCTGGTGAGATTCCTGACTCTTGCTAATCCTGAGCCGGTTCCAAAAAAAGATGTACGTTTTCTGCTTGTTCCTCTGAGCCTTTTTGGAATCGGGTTTCTCCTCAGACGTCTCATATTTTCCTTTAACAAGTATTGTTTTCCAAGATTACCTTTCAACCAAGGTCAAACCTCAGTTGGTAGAGCCTCAGACTTTTAATCTCAGGATCCAGGGTTCAAGTCCCTGTTTAGGCTTGAAATTTTGTAGTGGAGTGACTTTCTGGTGAGATTCCCGACTCTTGCCAATCCTGAGCCGGTTCCAAAACAAGCTGTAACTTTTCTGCTTGTTCCTCTGAGCCTTTTTGGAATTGGGTTTCTCCTCAGACGTCTCATATTTTCCTTTAACAAGTATTCTTTTCCAAGATTACCTTTCAACCAAGGTCAAACCTCAGTTGGTAGAGCCTCAGACTTTTAATCGAAGGGTCCAGGATTCAAGTCCCTATTCAGGCTTGAAGTTTTGTAGTGGAGTGACTTTCTGGTAAGATGCCTGACTCTTGCTAATCCTGAGCCGGTTCCAAAAAAAGCTGTACCTTTTCTGCTTGTTCCTCTGAGCCTTTTTGGAATTGGGTTTCTCCTCAGACTTCTCATATTTTCCTTTAACAAGTATTGTTTTCCAAGATTACCTTTCAACCAAGGTCAAACCTCAGTTGGTAGAGCATCAGACTTTTAATCTAAGGGTCCAGGGTTCAAGTCCCTGTTCAGGCTTGAAGTTTTGTATTGGAGTGACTTTCTGGTAAAATGCCTGACTCTTGCTAATCCTGAGCCGGTTCCAAAAAAAGATGTACCTTTTGTGCTTGTTCCTCTGAGCCTTTTTGGAATTGGGTTTCTCCTCAGTCGTCTCATATATTCCTTTAACAAGTGTTGTTTTACAAGATTACCTTTCAATCAAGGTCAAACCTCAGTTGGTAGAGCCTCAGACTTTTAATCTAAGGGTCCAGGGTTCAAGTCCCTATTCAGGCTTGAAGTTTTGTAGTGGAGTGACTTTCTGGTAAGATGCCTGACTCTTGCTAATCCTGAACCGGTTCCAAAAAAAGATGTACCTTTTCTGCTTGTTCCTCTGAGCCTTTTTGGAATTGGACGAACACATTTAGTTTGTTCCTCTGCCAGAGTCACATTTGCAATAATCAACAGAGCTTTAGAAGCCTGGATAGCTCAGTCGGTAGAGCATCAGACTTTTAATCTGAGGGTCCAGGGTTCAAGTCCCTGTTCAGGCTTGAAGTTTTGTATTGGAGTGACTTTCTGGTAAAATGCCTGACTCTTGCTAATCCTGAGCCGGTTCCAAAAAAAGCTGTACCTTTTCTGCTTGTTCCTCTGAGCCTTTTTGGAATTGGGTTTCTCCTCAGACTTCTCATATTTTCCTTTAACAAGTATTGTTTTCCAAGATTACCTTTCAACCAAGGTCAAACCTCAGTTGGTAGAGCATCAGACTTTTAATCTAAGGGTCCAGGGTTCAAGTCCCTGTTCAGGCTTGATGTCCTGTAGTGCAGTGACTTTCTGGTGAGATTCCTGACTCTTGCTAATCCTGAGCCGGTTCTAAAGAAAGCTGTACCTTTTCTGCTCATTCCTCTGAGCCTTTTTGGAATTGGACGAACACATTTAGTTTGTTCCTCTGCCAGAGTCACATTTGCAATAATCATAAGAATTTTGGAGCCTGGATAGCTCAGTCGGTAGAGCATCAGACTTTTAATCTGAGGGTCCAGGGTTCAAGTCCCTGTTCAGGCTTGAAGTTTTGTAGTGGAGTGACTTTCTGGTGAGATTCCTGACTCTTGCTAATCCTGAGCCGGTTCCAAAAAAAGATGTACCTTTTCTGCTTGTTCCTCTGAGCCTTTTTGGAATTGGGTTTCTCCTCCGACATCTCATATTTTCCTTTAACAAGTATTGTTTTACAAGATTACCTTTCAACCAAGGTCAAACCTCAATTGGTAGAGCCTCAGACTTTTAATCTCAGGATCCAGGGTTCAAGTCCCTGTTCAGGCTTGATGTCTTGTAGTGCAGTGACTTTCTGGTGAGATTCCCGACTCTTGCCAATCCTGAGCCGGTTCCAAAACAAGCTGTAACTTTTCTGCGTGTTCCTCTGAGATATTTTGGAATTGGGTTTCTCCTCAGACGTCTCATATTTTCCTTTAACAAGTATTGTTTTCCAAGATTACCTTTCAACCAAGGTCAAACCTCAGTTGGTAGAGCATCAGACTTTTAATCTAAGGGTCCAGGGTTCAAGTCCCTGTTCAGGCTTGAAGTTTTGTAGTGGAGTGACTTTCTGGTGAGATTCCTGACTCTTGCTAATCCTGAGCCGGTTCCAAAAAAAGATGTACCTTTTCTGCTTGTTCCTCTGAGCCTTTTTGGAATTGGGTTTCTCCTCCGACATCTCATATTTTCCTTTAACAAGTATTGTTTTACAAGATTACCTTTCAACCAAAGTCAAACCTCAGTTGGTAGAGCCTCAGACTTTTAATCTCAGGATCCAGGGTTCAAGTCCCTGTTCAGGCTTGATGTCTTGTAGTGCAGTGACTTTCTGGTGAGATTCCCGACTCTTGCCAATCCTGAGCCGGTTCCAAAACAAGCTGTAACTTTTCTGCGTGTTCCTCTGAGATATTTTGGAATTGGGTTTCTCCTCAGACGTCTCATATTTTCCTTTAACAAGTATTGTTTTCCAAGATTACCTTTCAACCAAGGTCAAACCTCAGTTGGTAGAGCATCAGACTTTTAATCTAAGGGTCCAGGGTTCAAGTCCCTGTTCAGGCTTGATGTCTTGTAGCGCAGTGACTTTCTGGTGAGATTCCTGACTCTTGCTAATCCTGAGCCGGTTCCAAAAAAAGATGTACGTTTTCTGCTTGTTCCTCTGAGCCTTTTTGGAATCGGGTTTCTCCTCAGACGTCTCATATTTTCCTTTAACAAGTATTGTTTTCCAAGATTACCTTTCAACCAAGGTCAAACCTCAGTTGGTAGAGCCTCAGACTTTTAATCTAAGGGTCCAGGGTTCAAGTCCCTATTCAGGCTTGAAGTTTTGTAGTGGAGTGACTTTCTGGTAAGATGCCTGACTCTTGCTAATCCTGAACCGGTTCCAAAAAAAGATGTACCTTTTCTGCTTGTTCCTCTGAGCCTTTTTGGAATTGGACGAACACATTTAGTTTGTTCCTCTGCCAGAGTCACATTTGCAATAATCAACAGAGCTTTAGAAGCCTGGATAGCTCAGTCGGTAGAGCATCAGACTTTTAATCTGAGGGTCCAGGGTTCAAGTCCCTGTTCAGGCTTGAAGTTTTGTATTGGAGTGACTTTCTGGTAAAATGCCTGACTCTTGCTAATCCTGAGCCGGTTCCAAAAAAAGCTGTACCTTTTCTGCTTGTTCCTCTAAGCCTTTTTGGAATTGGGTTTCTCCTCAGACTTCTCATATTTTCCTTTAACAAGTATTGTTTTCCAAGATTACCTTTCAACCAAGGTCAAACCTCAGTTGGTAGAGCATCAGACTTTTAATCTAAGGGTCCAGGGTTCAAGTCCCTGTTCAGGCTTGATGTCCTGTAGTGCAGTGACTTTCTGGTGAGATTCCTGACTCTTGCTAATCCTGAGCCGGTTCTAAAGAAAGCTGTACCTTTTCTGCTCATTCCTCTGAGCCTTTTTGGAATTGGACGAACACATTTAGTTTGTTCCTCTGCCAGAGTCACATTTGCAATAATCATAAGAATTTTGGAGCCTGGATAGCTCAGTCGGTAGAGCATCAGACTTTTAATCTGAGGGTCCAGGGTTCAAGTCCCTGTTCAGGCTTGAAGTTTTGTAGTGGAGTGACTTTCTGGTGAGATTCCTGACTCTTGCTAATCCTGAGCCGGTTCCAAAAAAAGATGTACCTTTTCTGCTTGTTCCTCTGAGCCTTTTTGGAATTGGGTTTCTCCTCCGACATCTCATATTTTCCTTTAACAAGTATTGTTTTACAAGATTACCTTTCAACCAAGGTCAAACCTCAATTGGTAGAGCCTCAGACTTTTAATCTCAGGATCCAGGGTTCAAGTCCCTGTTCAGGCTTGATGTCTTGTAGTGCAGTGACTTTCTGGTGAGATTCCCGACTCTTGCCAATCCTGAGCCGGTTCCAAAACAAGCTGTAACTTTTCTGCGTGTTCCTCTGAGATATTTTGGAATTGGGTTTCTCCTCAGACGTCTCATATTTTCCTTTAACAAGTATTGTTTTCCAAGATTACCTTTCAACCAAGGTCAAACCTCAGTTGGTAGAGCATCAGACTTTTAATCTAAGGGTCCAGGGTTCAAGTCCCTGTTCAGGCTTGAAGTTTTGTAGTGGAGTGACTTTCTGGTGAGATTCCTGACTCTTGCTAATCCTGAGCCGGTTCCAAAAAAAGATGTACCTTTTCTGCTTGTTCCTCTGAGCCTTTTTGGAATTGGGTTTCTCCTCCGACATCTCATATTTTCCTTTAACAAGTATTGTTTTACAAGATTACCTTTCAACCAAAGTCAAACCTCAGTTGGTAGAGCCTCAGACTTTTAATCTCAGGATCCAGGGTTCAAGTCCCTGTTCAGGCTTGATGTCTTGTAGTGCAGTGACTTTCTGGTGAGATTCCTGACTCTTGCCAATCCTGAGCCGGTTCCAAAACAAGCTGTACCTTTTCTGCTTGTTCCTCTGAGCCTTTTTGGAATTGGGTTTCTCCTCCGACATCTCATATTTTCCTTTAACAAGTATTGTTTTACAAGATTACCTTTCAACCAAGGTCAAACCTCAATTGGTAGAGCCTCAGACTTTTAATCTAAGGGTCCAGGGTTCAAGTCCCTGTTCAGGCTTGATGTCCTGTAGTGCAGTGACTTTCTGGTGAGATTCCTGACTCTTGCTAATCCTGAGCCGGTTCTAAAGAAAGCTGTACCTTTTCTGCTCATTCCTCTGAGCCTTTTTGGAATTGGACGAACACATTTAGTTTGTTCCTCTGCCAGAGTCACATTTGCAATAATCATAAGAATTTTGGAGCCTGGATAGCTCAGTCGGTAGAGCATCAGACTTTTAATCTGAGGGTCCAGGGTTCAAGTCCCTGTTCAGGCTTGAAGTTTTGTAGTGGAGTGACTTTCTGGTGAGATTCCTGACTCTTGCTAATCCTGAGCCGGTTCCAAAAAAAGATGTACCTTTTCTGCTTGTTCCTCTGAGCCTTTTTGGAATTGGGTTTCTCCTCCGACATCTCATATTTTCCTTTAACAAGTATTGTTTTACAAGATTACCTTTCAACCAAGGTCAAACCTCAATTGGTAGAGCCTCAGACTTTTAATCTCAGGATCCAGGGTTCAAGTCCCTGTTCAGGCTTGATGTCTTGTAGTGCAGTGACTTTCTGGTGAGATTCCCGACTCTTGCCAATCCTGAGCCGGTTCCAAAACAAGCTGTAACTTTTCTGCATGTTCCTCTGAGATATTTTGGAATTGGGTTTCTCCTCAGACGTCTCATATTTTCCTTTAACAAGTATTGTTTTCCAAGATGACCTTTCAACCAAGGTCAAACCTCAGTTGGTAGAGCATCAGACTTTTAATCTAAGGGTCCAGGGTTCAAGTCCCTGTTCAGGCTTGAAGTTTTGTAGTGGAGTGACTTTCTGGTGAGATTCCTGACTCTTGCTAATCCTGAGCCGGTTCCAAAAAAAGATGTACCTTTTCTGCTTGTTCCTCTGAGCCTTTTTGGAATTGGGTTTCTCCTCCGACATCTCATATTTTCCTTTAACAAGTATTGTTTTACAAGATTACCTTTCAACCAAAGTCAAACCTCAGTTGGTAGAGCCTCAGACTTTTAATCTCAGGATCCAGGGTTCAAGTCCCTGTTCAGGCTTGATGTCTTGTAGTGCAGTGACTTTCTGGTGAGATTCCTGACTCTTGCCAATCCTGAGCCGGTTCCAAAACAAGCTGTACCTTTTCTTCTTGTTCCTCTGAGCCTTTTTGGAATTGGGTTTCTCCTCCGACATCTCATATTTTCCTTTAACAAGTATTGTTTTACAAGATTACCTTTCAACCAAGGTCAAACCTCAATTGGTAGAGCCTCAGACTTTTAATCTCAGGATCCAGGGTTCAAGTCCCTGTTCAGGCTTGATGTCTTGTAGTGCAGTGACTTTCTGGTGAGATTCCTGACTCTTGCCAATCCTGAGCCGGTTCCAAAACAAGCTGTAACTTTTCTGCGTGTTCCTCTGAGATATTTTGGAATTGGGTTTCTCCTCAGACGTCTCATATTTTCCTTTAACAAGTATTGTTTTCCAAGATTACCTTTCAACCAAGGTCAAACCTCAGTTGGTAGAGCATCAGACTTTTAATCTAAGGGTCCAGGGTTCAAGTCCCTGTTCAGGCTTGATGTCTTGTAGCGCAGTGACTTTCTGGTGAGATTCCTGACTCTTGCTAATCCTGAGCCGGTTCCAAAAAAAGATGTACGTTTTCTGCTTGTTCCTCTGAGCCTTTTTGGAATCGGGTTTGTCCTCAGACGTCTCATATTGTCCTTTAACAAGTATTGTTTTCCAAGATTACCTTTCAACCAAGGTCAAACCTCAGTTGGTAGAGCCTCAGACTTTTAATCTCAGGATCCAGGGTTCAAGTCCCTGTTTAGGCTTGAAATTTTGTAGTGGAGTGACTTTCTGGTGAGATTCCCGACTCTTGCCAATCCTGAGCCGGTTCCAAAACAAGCTGTAACTTTTCTGCTTGTTCCTCTGAGCCTTTTTGGAATTGGGTTTCTCCTCAGACGTCTCATATTTTCCTTTAACAAGTATTCTTTTCCAAGATTACCTTTCAACCAAGGTCAAACCTCAGTTGGTAGAGCCTCAGACTTTTAATCGAAGGGTCCAGGATTCAAGTCCCTATTCAGGCTTGAAGTTTTGTAGTGGAGTGACTTTCTGGTAAGATGCCTGACTCTTGCTAATCCTGAGCCGGTTCCAAAAAAAGCTGTACCTTTTCTGCTTGTTCCTCTGAGCCTTTTTGGAATTGGGTTTCTCCTCAGACTTCTCATATTTTCCTTTAACAAGTATTGTTTTCCAAGATTACCTTTCAACCAAGGTCAAACCTCAGTTGGTAGAGCATCAGACTTTTAATCTAAGGGTCCAGGGTTCAACTCCCTGTTCAGGCTTGAAGTTTTGTATTGGAGTGACTTTCTGGTAAAATGCCTGACTCTTGCTAATCCTGAGCCGGTTCCAAAAAAAGATGTACCTTTTGTGCTTGTTCCTCTGAGCCTTTTTGGAATTGGGTTTCTCCTCAGTCGTCTCATATATTCCTTTAACAAGTGTTGTTTTACAAGATTACCTTTCAATCAAGGTCAAACCTCAGTTGGTAGAGCCTCAGACTTTTAATCTAAGGGTCCAGGGTTCAAGTCCCTATTCAGGCTTGAAGTTTTGTAGTGGAGTGACTTTCTGGTAAGATGCCTGACTCTTGCTAATCCTGAGCGGGTTCCAAAAAAAGCTGTACCCTTTCAGCTTGTTCCTCTGAGCCTTTTTGGAATTTGGGTTTCTCCTCAGTCGTCTCATATATTCCTTTAACAAGTGTTGTTTTACAAGAATACCTTTCAATCAAGTTCAAACCTCAGTTGGTAGAGCCTCAGACTTTTAATCTAAGGGTCCAGGTTTCAAGTCCCTATTCAGGCTTGAAGTTTTGTAGTGGAGTGACTTTCTGGTAAGATGCCTGACTCTTGCTAATCCTGAACCGGTTCCAAAAAAAGATGTACCTTTTCTGCTTGTTCCTCTGAGCCTTTTTGGAATTGGACGAACACATTTAGTTTGTTCCTCTGCCAGAGTCACATTTGCAATAATCAACAGAGCTTTAGAAGCCTGGATAGCTCAGTCGGTAGAGCATCAGACTTTTAATCTGAGGGTCCAGGGTTCAAGTCCCTGTTCAGGCTTGAAGTTTTGTATTGGAGTGACTTTCTGGTAAAATGCCTGACTCTTGCTAATCCTGAGCCGGTTCCAAAAAAGATGTACCTTTTCTGCTTGTTCCTCTGAGCCTTTTTGGAATTGGGTTTCTCCTCCGACATCTCATATTTTCCTTTAACAAGTATTGTTTTACAAGATTACCTTTCAACCAAAGTCAAACCTCAGTTGGTAGAGCCTCAGACTTTTAATCTCAGGATCCAGGGTTCAAGTCCCTGTTCAGGCTTGATGTCTTGTAGTGCAGTGACTTTCTGGTGAGATTCCTGACTCTTGCCAATCCTGAGCCGGTTCCAAAACAAGCTGTACCTTTTCTGCTTGTTCCTCTGAGCCTTTTTGGAATTGGGTTTCTCCTCCGACATCTCATATTTTCCTTTAACAAGTATTGTTTTACAAGATTACCTTTCAACCAAGGTCAAACCTCAATTGGTAGAGCCTCAGACTTTTAATCTCAGGATCCAGGGTTCAAGTCCCTGTTCAGGCTTGATGTCTTGTAGTGCAGTGACTTTCTGGTGAGATTCCCGACTCTTGCCAATCCTGAGCCGGTTCCAAAACAAGCTGTAACTTTTCTGCGTGTTCCTCTGAGATATTTTGGAATTGGGTTTCTCCTCAGACGTCTCATATTTTCCTTTAACAAGTATTGTTTTCCAAGATTACCTTTCAACCAAGGTCAAACCTCAGTTGGTAGAGCATCAGACTTTTAATCTAAGGGTCCAGGGTTCAAGTCCCTGTTCAGGCTTGATGTCTTGTAGCGCAGTGACTTTCTGGTGAGATTCCTGACTCTTGCTAATCCTGAGCCGGTTCCAAAAAAAGATGTACGTTTTCTGCTTGTTCCTCTGAGCCTTTTTGGAATCGGGTTTGTCCTCAGACGTCTCATATTGTCCTTTAACAAGTATTGTTTTCCAAGATTACCTTTCAACCAAGGTCAAACCTCAGTTGGTAGAGCCTCAGACTTTTAATCTCAGGATCCAGGGTTCAAGTCCCTGTTTAGGCTTGAAATTTTGTAGTGGAGTGACTTTCTGGTGAGATTCCCGACTCTTGCCAATCCTGAGCCGGTTCCAAAACAAGCTGTAACTTTTCTGCTTGTTCCTCTGAGCCTTTTTGGAATTGGGTTTCTCCTCAGACGTCTCATATTTTCCTTTAACAAGTATTCTTTTCCAAGATTACCTTTCAACCAAGGTCAAACCTCAGTTGGTAGAGCCTCAGACTTTTAATCGAAGGGTCCAGGATTCAAGTCCCTATTCAGGCTTGAAGTTTTGTAGTGGAGTGACTTTCTGGTAAGATGCCTGACTCTTGCTAATCCTGAGCCGGTTCCAAAAAAAGCTGTACCTTTTCTGCTTGTTCCTCTGAGCCTTTTTGGAATTGGGTTTCTCCTCAGACTTCTCATATTTTCCTTTAACAAGTATTGTTTTCCAAGATTACCTTTCAACCAAGGTCAAACCTCAGTTGGTAGAGCATCAGACTTTTAATCTAAGGGTCCAGGGTTCAACTCCCTGTTCAGGCTTGAAGTTTTGTATTGGAGTGACTTTCTGGTAAAATGCCTGACTCTTGCTAATCCTGAGCCGGTTCCAAAAAAAGATGTACCTTTTGTGCTTGTTCCTCTGAGCCTTTTTGGAATTGGGTTTCTCCTCAGTCGTCTCATATATTCCTTTAACAAGTGTTGTTTTACAAGATTACCTTTCAATCAAGGTCAAACCTCAGTTGGTAGAGCCTCAGACTTTTAATCTAAGGGTCCAGGGTTCAAGTCCCTATTCAGGCTTGAAGTTTTGTAGTGGAGTGACTTTCTGGTAAGATGCCTGACTCTTGCTAATCCTGAGCGGGTTCCAAAAAAAGCTGTACCCTTTCAGCTTGTTCCTCTGAGCCTTTTTGGAATTTGGGTTTCTCCTCAGTCGTCTCATATATTCCTTTAACAAGTGTTGTTTTACAAGAATACCTTTCAATCAAGTTCAAACCTCAGTTGGTAGAGCCTCAGACTTTTAATCTAAGGGTCCAGGTTTCAAGTCCCTATTCAGGCTTGAAGTTTTGTAGTGGAGTGACTTTCTGGTAAGATGCCTGACTCTTGCTAATCCTGAACCGGTTCCAAAAAAAGATGTACCTTTTCTGCTTGTTCCTCTGAGCCTTTTTGGAATTGGACGAACACATTTAGTTTGTTCCTCTGCCAGAGTCACATTTGCAATAATCAACAGAGCTTTAGAAGCCTGGATAGCTCAGTCGGTAGAGCATCAGACTTTTAATCTGAGGGTCCAGGGTTCAAGTCCCTGTTCAGGCTTGAAGTTTTGTATTGGAGTGACTTTCTGGTAAAATGCCTGACTCTTGCTAATCCTGAGCCGGTTCCAAAAAAAGCTGTACCTTTTCTGCTTGTTCCTCTGAGCCTTTTTGGAATTGGGTTTCTCCTCAGACTTCTCATATTTTCCTTTAACAAGTATTGTTTTCCAAGATTACCTTTCAACCAAGGTCAAACCTCAGTTGGTAGAGCATCAGACTTTTAATCTAAGGGTCCAGGGTTCAAGTCCCTGTTCAGGCTTGATGTCCTGTAGTGCAGTGACTTTCTGGTGAGATTCCTGACTCTTGCTAATCCTGAGCCGGTTCTAAAGAAAGCTGTACCTTTTCTGCTCATTCCTCTGAGCCTTTTTGGAATTGGACGAACACATTTAGTTTGTTCCTCTGCCAGAGTCACATTTGCAATAATCATAAGAATTTTGGAGCCTGGATAGCTCAGTCGGTAGAGCATCAGACTTTTAATCTGAGGGTCCAGGGTTCAAGTCCCTGTTCAGGCTTGAAGTTTTGTAGTGGAGTGACTTTCTGGTGAGATTCCTGACTCTTGCTAATCCTGAGCCGGTTCCAAAAAAAGATGTACCTTTTCTGCTTGTTCCTCTGAGCCTTTTTGGAATTGGGTTTCTCCTCCGACATCTCATATTTTCCTTTAACAAGTATTGTTTTACAAGATTACCTTTCAACCAAAGTCAAACCTCAGTTGGTAGAGCCTCAGACTTTTAATCTCAGGATCCAGGGTTCAAGTCCCTGTTCAGGCTTGATGTCTTGTAGTGCAGTGACTTTCTGGTGAGATTCCCGACTCTTGCCAATCCTGAGCCGGTTCCAAAACAAGCTGTAACTTTTCTGCGTGTTCCTCTGAGATATTTTGGAATTGGGTTTCTCCTCAGACGTCTCATATTTTCCTTTAACAAGTATTGTTTTCCAAGATTACCTTTCAACCAAGGTCAAACCTCAGTTGGTAGAGCATCAGACTTTTAATCTAAGGGTCCAGGGTTCAAGTCCCTGTTCAGGCTTGATGTCTTGTAGAGCAGTGACTTTCTGGTGAGATTCCTGACTCTTGCTAATCCTGAGCCGGTTCCAAAAAAAGATGTACGTTTTCTGCTTGTTCCTCTGAGCCTTTTTGGAATCGGGTTTCTCCTCAGACGTCTCATATTTTCCTTTAACAAGTATTGTTTTCCAAGATTACCTTTCAACCAAGGTCAAACCTCAGTTGGTAGAGCCTCAGACTTTTAATCTCAGGATCCAGGGTTCAAGTCCCTGTTTAGGCTTGAAATTTTGTAGTGGAGTGACTTTCTGGTTAGATTCCCGACTCTTGCCAATCCTGAGCCGGTTCCAAAACAAGCTGTAACTTTTCTGCTTGTTCCTCTGAGCCTTTTTGGAATTGGGTTTCTCCTCAGACGTCTCATATTTTCCTTTAACAAGTATTCTTTTCCAAGATTACCTTTCAACCAAGGTCAAACCTCAGTTGGTAGAGCCTCAGACTTTTAATCGAAGGGTCCAGGATTCAAGTCCCTATTCAGGCTTGAAGTTTTGTAGTGGAGTGACTTTCTGGTAAAATGCCTGACTCTTGCTAATCCTGAGCCGGTTCCAAAAAAAGCTGTACCTTTTCTGCTTGTTCCTCTGAGCCTTTTTGGAATTGGGTTTCTCCTCAGACTTCTCATATTTTCCTTTAACAAGTATTGTTTTCCAAGATTACCTTTCAACCAAGGTCAAACCTCAGTTGGTAGAGCATCAGACTTTTAATCTAAGGGTCCAGGGTTCAAGTCCCTGTTCAGGCTTGAAGTTTTGTATTGGAGTGACTTTCTGGTAAAATGCCTGACTCTTGCTAATCCTGAGCCGGTTCCAAAAAAAGATGTACCTTTTGTGCTTGTTCCTCTGAGCCTTTTTGGAATTGGGTTTCTCCTCAGTCGTCTCATATATTCCTTTAACAAGTGTTGTTTTACAAGATTACCTTTCAATCAAGGTCAAACCTCAGTTGGTAGAGCCTCAGACTTTTAATCTAAGGGTCCAGGGTTCAAGTCCCTATTCAGGCTTGAAGTTTTGTAGTGGAGTGACTTTCTGGTAAGATGCCTGACTCTTGCTAATCCTGAGCGGGTTCCAAAAAAAGCTGTACCCTTTCAGCTTGTTCCTCTGAGCCTTTTTGGAATTGGGTTTCTCCTCAGTCGTCTCATATATTCCTTTAACAAGTGTTGTTTTACAAGAATACCTTTCAATCAAGTTCAAACCTCAGTTGGTAGAGCCTCAGACTTTTAATCTAAGGGTCCAGGTTTCAAGTCCCTATTCAGGCTTGAAGTTTTGTAGTGGAGTGACTTTCTGGTAAGATGCCTGACTCTTGCTAATCCTGAACCGGTTCCAAAAAAAGATGTACCTTTTCTGCTTGTTCCTCTGAGCCTTTTTGGAATTGGACGAACACATTTAGTTTGTTCCTCTGCCAGAGTCACATTTGCAATAATCAACAGAGCTTTAGAAGCCTGGATAGCTCAGTCGGTAGAGCATCAGACTTTTAATCTGAGGGTCCAGGGTTCAAGTCCCTGTTCAGGCTTGAAGTTTTGTAGTGGAGTGACTTTCTGGTGAGATTCCTGACTCTTGCTAATCCTGAGCCGGTTCCAAAAAAAGATGTACCTTTTCTGCTTGTTCCTCTGAGCCTTTTTGGAATTGGGTTTCTCCTCCGACATCTCATATTTTCCTTTAACAAGTATTGTTTTCCAAGATTACCTTTCAACCAAGGTCAAACCTCAGTTGGTAGAGCATCAGACTTTTAATCTAAGGGTCCAGGGTTCAAGTCCCTGTTCAGGCTTGATGTCCTGTAGTGCAGTGACTTTCTGGTGAGATTCCTGACTCTTGCTAATCCTGAGGCGGTTCTAAAGAAAGCTGTACCTTTTCTGCTCATTCCTCTGAGCCTTTTTGGAATTGGACGAACACATTTAGTTTGTTCCTCTGCCAGAGTCACATTTGCAATAATCATAAGAATTTTGGAGCCTGGATAGCTCAGTCGGTAGAGCATCAGACTTTTAATCTGAGGGTCCAGGGTTCAAGTCCCTGTTCAGGCTTGAAGTTTTGTAGTGGAGTGACTTTCTGGTGAGATTCCTGACTCTTGCTAATCCTGAGCCGGTTCCAAAAAAAGATGTACCTTTTCTGCTTGTTCCTCTGAGCCTTTTTGGAATTGGGTTTCTCCTCCGACATCTCATATTTTCCTTTAACAAGTATTGTTTTACAAGATTACCTTTCAACCAAAGTCAAACCTCAGTTGGTAGAGCCTCAGACTTTTAATCTCAGGATCCAGGGTTCAAGTCCCTGTTCAGGCTTGATGTCTTGTAGTGCAGTGACTTTCTGGTGAGATTCCCGACTCTTGCCAATCCTGAGCCGGTTCCAAAACAAGCTGTAACTTTTCTGCGTGTTCCTCTGAGATATTTTGGAATTGGGTTTCTCCTCAGACGTCTCATATTTTCCTTTAACAAGTATTGTTTTCCAAGATTACCTTTCAACCAAGGTCAAACCTCAGTTGGTAGAGCATCAGACTTTTAATCTAAGGGTCCAGGGTTCAAGTCCCTGTTCAGGCTTGATGTCTTGTAGAGCAGTGACTTTCTGGTGAGATTCCTGACTCTTGCTAATCCTGAGCCGGTTCCAAAAAAAGATGTACGTTTTCTGCTTGTTCCTCTGAGCCTTTTTGGAATCGGGTTTCTCCTCAGACGTCTCATATTTTCCTTTAACAAGTATTGTTTTCCAAGATTACCTTTCAACCAAGGTCAAACCTCAGTTGGTAGAGCCTCAGACTTTTAATCTCAGGATCCAGGGTTCAAGTCCCTGTTTAGGCTTGAAATTTTGTAGTGGAGTGACTTTCTGGTGAGATTCCCGACTCTTGCCAATCCTGAGCCGGTTCCAAAACAAGCTGTAACTTTTCTTCTTGTTCCTCTAAACCTTTTTGGAATTGGGTTTCTCCTCAGACTTCTCATATTTTCCTTTAACAAGTATTGTTTTCCAAGATTACCTTTCAACCAAGGTCAAACCTCAGTTGGTAGAGCATCAGACTTTTAATCTAAGGGTCCAGGGTTCAAGTCCCTGTTCAGGCTTGATGTCTTGTAGTGCAGTGACTTTCTGGTGAGATTCCTGACTCTTGCTAATCCTGAGGCGGTTCTAAAGAAAGCTGTACCTTTTCTGCTCATTCCTCTGAGCCTTTTTGGAATTGGACGAACACATTTAGTTTGTTCCTCTGCCAGAGTCACATTTGCAATAATCATAAGAATTTTGGAGCCTGGATAGCTCAGTCGGTAGAGCATCAGACTTTTAATCTGAGGGTCCAGGGTTCAAGTCCCTGTTCAGGCTTGAAGTTTTGTAGTGGAGTGACTTTCTGGTGAGATTCCTGACTCTTGCTAATCCTGAGCCGGTTCCAAAAAAAGATGTACCTTTTCTGCTTGTTCCTCTGAGCCTTTTTGGAATTGGGTTTCTCCTCCGACATCTCATATTTTCCTTTAACAAGTATTGTTTTACAAGATTACCTTTCAACCAAGGTCAAACCTCAATTGGTAGAGCCTCAGACTTTTAATCTCAGGATCCAGGGTTCAAGTCCCTGTTCAGGCTTGATGTCTTGTAGTGCAGTGACTTTCTGGTGAGATTCCCGACTCTTGCCAATCCTGAGCCGGTTCCAAAACAAGCTGTAACTTTTCTGCGTGTTCCTCTGAGATATTTTGGAATTGGGTTTCTCCTCAGACGTCTCATATTTTCCTTTAACAAGTATTGTTTTCCAAGATTACCTTTCAACCAAGGTCAAACCTCAGTTGGTAGAGCATCAGACTTTTAATCTAAGGGTCCAGGGTTCAAGTCCCTGTTCAGGCTTGAAGTTTTGTAGTGGAGTGACTTTCTGGTGAGATTCCTGACTCTTGCTAATCCTGAGCCGGTTCCAAAAAAAGATGTACCTTTTCTGCTTGTTCCTCTGAGCCTTTTTGGAATTGGGTTTCTCCTCCGACATCTCATATTTTCCTTTAACAAGTATTGTTTTACAAGATTACCTTTCAACCAAAGTCAAACCTCAGTTGGTAGAGCCTCAGACTTTTAATCTCAGGATCCAGGGTTCAAGTCCCTGTTCAGGCTTGATGTCTTGTAGTGCAGTGACTTTCTGGTGAGATTCCCGACTCTTGCCAATCCTGAGCCGGTTCCAAAACAAGCTGTAACTTTTCTGCGTGTTCCTCTGAGATATTTTGGAATTGGGTTTCTCCTCAGACGTCTCATATTTTCCTTTAACAAGTATTGTTTTCCAAGATTACCTTTCAACCAAGGTCAAACCTCAGTTGGTAGAGCATCAGACTTTTAATCTAAGGGTCCAGGGTTCAAGTCCCTGTTCAGGCTTGATGTCTTGTAGAGCAGTGACTTTCTGGTGAGATTCCTGACTCTTGCTAATCCTGAGCCGGTTCCAAAAAAAGATGTACGTTTTCTGCTTGTTCCTCTGAGCCTTTTTGGAATCGGGTTTCTCCTCAGACGTCTCATATTTTCCTTTAACAAGTATTGTTTTCCAAGATTACCTTTCAACCAAGGTCAAACCTCAGTTGGTAGAGCCTCAGACTTTTAATCTCAGGATCCAGGGTTCAAGTCCCTGTTTAGGCTTGAAATTTTGTAGTGGAGTGACTTTCTGGTGAGATTCCCGACTCTTGCCAATCCTGAGCCGGTTCCAAAACAAGCTGTAACTTTTCTGCTTGTTCCTCTGAGCCTTTTTGGAATTGGGTTTCTCCTCAGACGTCTCATATTTTCCTTTAACAAGTATTCTTTTCCAAGATTACCTTTCAACCAAGGTCAAACCTCAGTTGGTAGAGCCTCAGACTTTTAATCGAAGGGTCCAGGATTCAAGTCCCTATTCAGGCTTGAAGTTTTGTAGTGGAGTGACTTTCTGGTAAGATGCCTGACTCTTGCTAATCCTGAGCCGGTTCCAAAAAAAGCTGTACCTTTTCTGCTTGTTCCTCTGAGCCTTTTTGGAATTGGGTTTCTCCTCAGACTTCTCATATTTTCCTTTAACAAGTATTGTTTTCCAAGATTACCTTTCAACCAAGGTCAAACCTCAGTTGGTAGAGCATCAGACTTTTAATCTAAGGGTCCAGGGTTCAAGTCCCTGTTCAGGCTTGAAGTTTTGTATTGGAGTGACTTTCTGGTAAAATGCCTGACTCTTGCTAATCCTGAGCCGGTTCCAAAAAAAGATGTACCTTTTGTGCTTGTTCCTCTGAGCCTTTTTGGAATTGGGTTTCTCCTCAGTCGTCTCATATATTCCTTTAACAAGTGTTGTTTTACAAGATTACCTTTCAATCAAGGTCAAACCTCAGTTGGTAGAGCCTCAGACTTTTAATCTAAGGGTCCAGGGTTCAAGTCCCTATTCAGGCTTGAAGTTTTGTAGTGGAGTGACTTTCTGGTAAGATGCCTGACTCTTGCTAATCCTGAGCGGGTTCCAAAAAAAGCTGTACCCTTTCAGCTTGTTCCTCTGAGCCTTTTTGGAATTTGGGTTTCTCCTCAGTCGTCTCATATATTCCTTTAACAAGTGTTGTTTTACAAGAATACCTTTCAATCAAGTTCAAACCTCAGTTGGTAGAGCCTCAGACTTTTAATCTAAGGGTCCAGGTTTCAAGTCCCTATTCAGGCTTGAAGTTTTGTAGTGGAGTGACTTTCTGGTAAGATGCCTGACTCTTGCTAATCCTGAACCGGTTCCAAAAAAAGATGTACCTTTTGTGCTTGTTCCTCTGAGCCTTTTTGGAATTGGGTTTCTCCTCAGTCGTCTCATATATTCCTTTAACAAGTATTGTTTTCCAAGATTACCTTTCAACCAAGGTCAAACCTCAGTTGGTAGAGCATCAGACTTTTAATCTAAGGGTCCAGGGTTCAAGTCCCTGTTCAGGCTTGAAGTTTTGTATTGGAGTGACTTTCTGGTAAAATGCCTGACTCTTGCTAATCCTGAGCCGGTTCCAAAGAAAGCTGTACCTTTTCTGCTCATTCCTCTGAGCCTTTTTGGAATTGGACGAACAAATTTAGTTTGTTCCTCTGCCAGAGTCACATTTGCAATAATCAAAAGAATTTTGGAGCCTGGATAGCTCAGTCGGTAGAGCATCAGACTTTTAATCTGAGGGTCCAGGGTTCAAGTCCCTGTTCAGGCTTGAAGTTTTGTAGTGGAGTGACTTTCTGGTGAGATTCCTGACTCTTGCTAATCCTGAGCCGGTTCCAAAAAAAGATGTACCTTTTCTGCTTGTTCCTCTGAGCCTTTTTGGAATTGGGTTTCTCCTCCGACATCTCATATTTTCCTTTAACAAGTATTGTTTTACAAGATTACCTTTCAACCAAGGTCAAACCTCAATTGGTAGAGCCTCAGACTTTTAATCTCAGGATCCAGGGTTCAAGTCCCTGTTCAGGCTTGATGTCTTGTAGTGCAGTGACTTTCTGGTGAGATTCCCGACTCTTGCCAATCCTGAGCCGGTTCCAAAACAAGCTGTAACTTTTCTGCGTGTTCCTCTGAGATATTTTGGAATTGGGTTTCTCCTCAGACGTCTCATATTTTCCTTTAACAAGTATTGTTTTCCAAGATTACCTTTCAACCAAGGTCAAACCTCAGTTGGTAGAGCATCAGACTTTTAATCTAAGGGTCCAGGGTTCAAGTCCCTGTTCAGGCTTGAAGTTTTGTAGTGGAGTGACTTTCTGGTGAGATTCCTGACTCTTGCTAATCCTGAGCCGGTTCCAAAAAAAGATGTACCTTTTCTGCTTGTTCCTCTGAGCCTTTTTGGAATTGGGTTTCTCCTCCGACATCTCATATTTTCCTTTAACAAGTATTGTTTTACAAGATTACCTTTCAACCAAAGTCAAACCTCAGTTGGTAGAGCCTCAGACTTTTAATCTCAGGATCCAGGGTTCAAGTCCCTGTTCAGGCTTGATGTCTTGTAGTGCAGTGACTTTCTGGTGAGATTCCCGACTCTTGCCAATCCTGAGCCGGTTCCAAAACAAGCTGTAACTTTTCTGCGTGTTCCTCTGAGATATTTTGGAATTGGGTTTCTCCTCAGACGTCTCATATTTTCCTTTAACAAGTATTGTTTTCCAAGATTACCTTTCAACCAAGGTCAAACCTCAGTTGGTAGAGCATCAGACTTTTAATCTAAGGGTCCAGGGTTCAAGTCCCTGTTCAGGCTTGATGTCTTGTAGAGCAGTGACTTTCTGGTGAGATTCCTGACTCTTGCTAATCCTGAGCCGGTTCCAAAAAAAGATGTACGTTTTCTGCTTGTTCCTCTGAGCCTTTTTGGAATAGGGTTTCTCCTCAGACGTCTCATATTTTCCTTTAACAAGTATTGTTTTCCAAGATTACCTTTCAACCAAGGTCAAACCTCAGTTGGTAGAGCCTCAGACTTTTAATCTCAGGATCCAGGGTTCAAGTCCCTGTTTAGGCTTGAAATTTTGTAGTGGAGTGACTTTCTGGTGAGATTCCCGACTCTTGCCAATCCTGAGCCGGTTCCAAAACAAGCTGTAACTTTTCTGCTTGTTCCTCTGAGCCTTTTTGGAATTGGGTTTCTCCTCAGACGTCTCATATTTTCCTTTAACAAGTATTCTTTTCCAAGATTACCTTTCAACCAAGGTCAAACCTCAGTTGGTAGAGCCTCAGACTTTTAATCGAAGGGTCCAGGATTCAAGTCCCTATTCAGGCTTGAAGTTTTGTAGTGGAGTGACTTTCTGGTAAGATGCCTGACTCTTGCTAATCCTGAGCCGGTTCCAAAAAAAGCTGTACCTTTTCTGCTTGTTCCTCTGAGCCTTTTTGGAATTGGGTTTCTCCTCAGACTTCTCATATTTTCCTTTAACAAGTATTGTTTTCCAAGATTACCTTTCAACCAAGGTCAAACCTCAGTTGGTAGAGCATCAGACTTTTAATCTAAGGGTCCAGGGTTCAAGTCCCTGTTCAGGCTTGAAGTTTTGTATTGGAGTGACTTTCTGGTAAAATGCCTGACTCTTGCTAATCCTGAGCCGGTTCCAAAAAAAGATGTACCTTTTGTGCTTGTTCCTCTGAGCCTTTTTGGAATTGGGTTTCTCCTCAGTCGTCTCATATATTCCTTTAACAAGTGTTGTTTTACAAGATTACCTTTCAACCAAGGTCAAACCTCAGTTGGTAGAGCATCAGACTTTTAATCTCAGGATCCAGGGTTCAAGTCCCTGTTCAGGCTTGATGTCTTGTAGTGCAGTGACTTTCTGGTGAGATTCCCGACTCTTGCCAATCCTGAGCCGGTTCCAAAACAAGCTGTAACTTTTCTGCGTGTTCCTCTGAGATATTTTGGAATTGGGTTTCTCCCCAGACGTCTCATATTTTCCTTTAACAAGTATTGTTTTCCAAGATTACCTTTCAACCAAGGTCAAACCTCAGTTGGTAGAGCATCAGACTTTTAATCTAAGGGTCCAGGGTTCAAGTCCCTGTTCAGGCTTGATGTCTTGTAGAGCAGTGACTTTCTGGTGAGATTCCTGACTCTTGCTAATCCTGAGCCGGTTCCAAAAAAAGATGTACGTTTTCTGCTTGTTCCTCTGAGCCTTTTTGGAATCGGGTTTCTCCTCAGACGTCTCATATTTTCCTTTAACAAGTATTGTTTTCCAAGATTACCTTTCAACCAAGGTCAAACCTCAGTTGGTAGAGCCTCAGACTTTTAATCTCAGGATCCAGGGTTCAAGTCCCTGTTTAGGCTTGAAATTTTGTAGTGGAGTGACTTTCTGGTGAGATTCCCGACTCTTGCCAATCCTGAGCCGGTTCCAAAACAAGCTGTAACTTTTCTGCTTGTTCCTCTGAGCCTTTTTGGAATTGGGTTTCTCCTCAGACGTCTCATATTTTCCTTTAACAAGTATTCTTTTCCAAGATTACCTTTCAACCAAGGTCAAACCTCAGTTGGTAGAGCCTCAGACTTTTAATCGAAGGGTCCAGGATTCAAGTCCCTATTCAGGCTTGAAGTTTTGTAGTGGAGTGACTTTCTGGTAAGATGCCTGACTCTTGCTAATCCTGAGCCGGTTCCAAAAAAAGCTGTACCTTTTCTGCTTGTTCCTCTGAGCCTTTTTGGAATTGGGTTTCTCCTCAGACTTCTCATATTTTCCTTTAACAAGTATTGTTTTCCAAGATTACCTTTCAACCAAGGTCAAACCTCAGTTGGTAGAGCATCAGACTTTTAATCTAAGGGTCCAGGGTTCAAGTCCCTGTTCAGGCTTGAAGTTTTGTATTGGAGTGACTTTCTGGTAAAATGCCTGACTCTTGCTAATCCTGAGCCGGTTCCAAAAAAAGATGTACCTTTTGTGCTTGTTCCTCTGAGCCTTTTTGGAATTGGGTTTCTCCTCAGTCGTCTCATATATTCCTTTAACAAGTGTTGTTTTACAAGATTACCTTTCAATCAAGGTCAAACCTCAGTTGGTAGAGCCTCAGACTTTTAATCTAAGGGTCCAGGGTTCAAGTCCCTATTCAGGCTTGAAGTTTTGTAGTGGAGTGACTTTCTGGTAAGATGCCTGACTCTTGCTAATCCTGAGCGGGTTCCAAAAAAAGCTGTACCCTTTCAGCTTGTTCCTCTGAGCCTTTTTGGAATTTGGGTTTCTCCTCAGTCGTCTCATATATTCCTTTAACAAGTGTTGTTTTACAAGAATACCTTTCAATCAAGTTCAAACCTCAGTTGGTAGAGCCTCAGACTTTTAATCTAAGGGTCCAGGTTTCAAGTCCCTATTCAGGCTTGAAGTTTTGTAGTGGAGTGACTTTCTGGTAAGATGCCTGACTCTTGCTAATCCTGAACCGGTTCCAAAAAAAGATGTACCTTTTCTGCTTGTTCCTCTGAGCCTTTTTGGAATTGGACGAACACATTTAGTTTGTTCCTCTGCCAGAGTCACATTTGCAATAATCAACAGAGCTTTAGAAGCCTGGATAGCTCAGTCGGTAGAGCATCAGACTTTTAATCTGAGGGTCCAGGGTTCAAGTCCCTGTTCAGGCTTGAAGTTTTGTATTGGAGTGACTTTCTGGTAAAATGCCTGACTCTTGCTAATCCTGAGCCGGTTCCAAAAAAAGCTGTACCTTTTCTGCTTGTTCCTCTGAGCCTTTTTGGAATTGGGTTTCTCCTCAGACTTCTCATATTTTCCTTTAACGAGTATTGTTTTCCAAGATTACCTTTCAACCAAGGTCAAACCTCAGTTGGTAGAGCATCAGACTTTTAATCTCAGGATCCAGGGTTCAAGTCCCTGTTCAGGCTTGATGTCTTGTAGTGCAGTGACTTTCTGGTGAGATTCCCGACTCTTGCCAATCCTGAGCCGGTTCCAAAACAAGCTGTAACTTTTCTGCGTGTTCCTCTGAGATATTTTGGAATTGGGTTTCTCCTCAGACGTCTCATATTTTCCTTTAACAAGTATTGTTTTCCAAGATTACCTTTCAACCAAGGTCAAACCTCAGTTGGTAGAGCATCAGACTTTTAATCTAAGGGTCCAGGGTTCAAGTCCCTGTTCAGGCTTGATGTCTTGTAGAGCAGTGACTTTCTGGTGAGATTCCTGACTCTTGCTAATCCTGAGCCGGTTCCAAAAAAAGATGTACGTTTTCTGCTTGTTCCTCTGAGCCTTTTTGGAATCGGGTTTCTCCTCAGACGTCTCATATTTTCCTTTAACAAGTATTGTTTTCCAAGATTACCTTTCAACCAAGGTCAAACCTCAGTTGGTAGAGCCTCAGACTTTTAATCTCAGGATCCAGGGTTCAAGTCCCTGTTTAGGCTTGAAATTTTGTAGTGGAGTGACTTTCTGGTGAGATTCCCGACTCTTGCCAATCCTGAGCCGGTTCCAAAACAAGCTGTAACTTTTCTGCTTGTTCCTCTGAGCCTTTTTGGAATTGGGTTTCTCCTCAGACGTCTCATATTTTCCTTTAACAAGTATTGTTTTCCAAGATTACCTTTCAACCAAGGTCAAACCTCAGTTGGTAGAGCATCAGACTTTTAATCTAAGGGTCCAGGGTTCAAGTCCCTGTTCAGGCTTGAAGTTTTGTATTGGAGTGACTTTCTGGTAAAATGCCTGACTCTTGCTAATCCTGAGCCGGTTCCAAAAAAAGATGTACCTTTTGTGCTTGTTCCTCTGAGCCTTTTTGGAATTGGGTTTCTCCTCAGTCGTCTCATATATTCCTTTAACAAGTGTTGTTTTACAAGATTACCTTTCAATCAAGGTCAAACCTCAGTTGGTAGAGCCTCAGACTTTTAATCTAAGGGTCCAGGGTTCAAGTCCCTATTCAGGCTTGAAGTTTTGTAGTGGAGTGACTTTCTGGTAAGATGCCTGACTCTTGCTAATCCTGAGCGGGTTCCAAAAAAAGCTGTACCCTTTCAGCTTGTTCCTCTGAGCCTTTTTGGAATTGGGTTTCTCCTCAGTCGTCTCATATATTCCTTTAACAAGTGTTGTTTTACAAGAATACCTTTCAATCAAGTTCAAACCTCAGTTGGTAGAGCCTCAGACTTTTAATCTAAGGGTCCAGGTTTCAAGTCCCTATTCAGGCTTGAAGTTTTGTAGTGGAGTGACTTTCTGGTAAGATGCCTGACTCTTGCTAATCCTGAGCCGGTTCCAAAAAAAGATGTACCTTTTCTGCTTGTTCCTCTGAGCCTTTTTGGAATTGGGTTTCTCCTCCGACATCTCATATTTTCCTTTAACAAGTATTGTTTTCCAAGATTACCTTTCAACCAAAGTCAAACCTCAGTTGGTAGAGCCTCAGACTTTTAATCTCAGGATCCAGGGTTCAAGTCCCTGTTCAGGCTTGATGTCTTGTAGTGCAGTGACTTTCTGGTGAGATTCCCGACTCTTGCCAATCCTGAGCCGGTTCCAAAACAAGCTGTAACTTTTCTGCGTGTTCCTCTGAGATATTTTGGAATTGGGTTTCTCCTCAGACGTCTCATATTTTCCTTTAACAAGTATTGTTTTCCAAGATCACCTTTCAACCAAGGTCAAACCTCAGTTGGTAGAGCATCAGACTTTTAATCTAAGGGTCCAGGGTTCAAGTCCCTGTTCAGGCTTGATGTCTTGTAGAGCAGTGACTTTCTGGTGAGATTCCTGACTCTTGCTAATCCTGAGCCGGTTCCAAAAAAAGATGTACGTTTTCTGCTTGTTCCTCTGAGCCTTTTTGGAATCGGGTTTCTCCTCAGACGTCTCATATTTTCCTTTAACAAGTATTGTTTTCCAAGATTACCTTTCAACCAAGGTCAAACCTCAGTTGGTAGAGCCTCAGACTTTTAATCTCAGGATCCAGGGTTCAAGTCCCTGTTTAGGCTTGAAATTTTGTAGTGGAGTGACTTTCTGGTGAGATTCCCGACTCTTGCCAATCCTGAGCCGGTTCCAAAACAAGCTGTAACTTTTTTGCTTGTTCCTCTGAGCCTTTTTGGAATTGGGTTTCTCCTCAGACGTCTCATATTTTCCTTTAACAAGTATTCTTTTCCAAGATTACCTTTCAACCAAGGTCAAACCTCAGTTGGTAGAGCCTCAGACTTTTAATCGAAGGGTCCAGGATTCAAGTCCCTATTCAGGCTTGAAGTTTTGTAGTGGAGTGACTTTCTGGTAAGATGCCTGACTCTTGCTAATCCTGAGCCGGTTCCAAAAAAAGCTGTACCTTTTCTGCTTGTTCCTCTGAGCCTTTTTGGAATTGGGTTTCTCCTCAGACTTCTCATATTTTCCTTTAACAAGTATTGTTTTCCAAGATTACCTTTCAACCAAGGTCAAACCTCAGTTGGTAGAGCATCAGACTTTTAATCTAAGGGTCCAGGGTTCAAGTCCCTGTTCAGGCTTGAAGTTTTGTATTGGAGTGACTTTCTGGTAAAATGCCTGACTCTTGCTAATCCTGAGCCGGTTCCAAAAAAAGATGTACCTTTTGTGCTTGTTCCTCTGAGCCTTTTTGGAATTGGGTTTCTCCTCAGTCGTCTCATATATTCCTTTAACAAGTGTTGTTTTACAAGATTACCTTTCAATCAAGGTCAAACCTCAGTTGGTAGAGCCTCAGACTTTTAATCTAAGGGTCCAGGGTTCAAGTCCCTATTCAGGCTTGAAGTTTTGTAGTGGAGTAACTTTCTGGTAAGATGCCTGACTCTTGCTAATCCTGAGCGGGTTCCAAAAAAAGCTGTACCCTTTCAGCTTGTTCCTCTGAGCCTTTTTGGAATTTGGGTTTCTCCTCAGTCGTCTCATATATTCCTTTAACAAGTGTTGTTTTACAAGAATACCTTTCAATCAAGTTCAAACCTCAGTTGGTAGAGCCTCAGACTTTTAATCTAAGGGTCCAGGTTTCAAGTCCCTATTCAGGCTTGAAGTTTTGTAGTGGAGTGACTTTCTGGTAAGATGCCTGACTCTTGCTAATCCTGAACCGGTTCCAAAAAAAGATGTACCTTTTCTGCTTGTTCCTCTGAGCCTTTTTGGAATTGGACGAACACATTTAGTTTGTTCCTCTGCCAGAGTCACATTTGCAATAATCAACAGAGCTTTAGAAGCCTGGATAGCTCAGTCGGTAGAGCATCAGACTTTTAATCTGAGGGTCCAGGGTTCAAGTCCCTGTTCAGGCTTGAAGTTTTGTATTGGAGTGACTTTCTGGTAAAATGCCTGACTCTTGCTAATCCTGAGCCGGTTCCAAAAAAAGCTGTACCTTTTCTGCTTGTTCCTCTGAGCCTTTTTGGAATTGGGTTTCTCCTCAGACTTCTCATATTTTCCTTTAACAAGTATTGTTTTCCAAGATTACCTTTCAACCAAGGTCAAACCTCAGTTGGTAGAGCATCAGACTTTTAATCTAAGGGTCCAGGGTTCAAGTCCCTGTTCAGGCTTGATGTCCTGTAGTGCAGTGACTTTCTGGTAAGATGCCTGACTCTTGCTAATCCTGAGCGGGTTCCAAAAAAAGCTGTACCCTTTCAGCTTGTTCCTCTGAGCCTTTTTGGAATTGGGTTTCTCCTCAGTCGTCTCATATATTCCTTTAACAAGTGTTGTTTTACAAGAATACCTTTCAATCAAGTTCAAACCTCAGTTGGTAGAGCCTCAGACTTTTAATCTAAGGGTCCAGGTTTCAAGTCCCTATTCAGGCTTGAAGTTTTGTAGTGGAGTGACTTTCTGGTAAGATGCCTGACTCTTGCTAATCCTGAACCGGTTCCAAAAAAAGATGTACCTTTTCTGCTTGTTCCTCTGAGCCTTTTTGGAATTGGACGAACACATTTAGTTTGTTCCTCTGCCAGAGTCACATTTGCAATAATCAACAGAGCTTTAGAAGCCTGGATAGCTCAGTCGGTAGAGCATCAGACTTTTAATCTCAGGGTCCAGGGTTCAAGTCCCTGTTCAGGCTTGAAGTTTTGTATTGGAGTGACTTTCTGGTAAAATGCCTGACTCTTGCTAATCCTGAGCCGGTTCCAAAAAAAGCTGTACCTTTTCTGCTTGTTCCTCTGAGCCTTTTTGGAAATGCGTTTCTCCTCAGACTTCTCATATTTTCCTTTAACAAGTATTGTTTTCTGAGATTACCTTTCAATCAAGTTCAAACCTCAGTTGGTAGAGCCTCAGACTTTTAATCTAAGGGTCCAGGTTTCAAGTCCCTATTCAGGCTTGAAGTTTTGTAGTGGAGTGACTTTCTGGTAAGATGCCTGACTCTTGCTAATCCTGAACCGGTTCCAAAAAAAGATGTACCTTTTCTGCTTGTTCCTCTGAGCCTTTTTGGAATTGGACGAACACATTTAGTTTGTTCCTCTGCCAGAGTCACATTTGCAATAATCAACAGAGCTTTAGAAGCCTGGATAGCTCAGTCGGTAGAGCATCAGACTTTTAATCTCAGGGTCCAGGGTTCAAGTCCCTGTTCAGGCTTGAAGTTTTGTATTGGAGTGACTTTCTGGTAAAATGCCTGACTCTTGCTAATCCTGAGCCGGTTCCAAAAAAAGATGTACCTTTTGTGCTTGTTCCTCTGAGCCTTTTTGGAATTGGGTTTCTCCTCAGACTTCTCATATTTTCCTTTAACAAGTATTGTTTTCCAAGATTACCTTTCAACCAAGGTCAAACCTCAGTTGGTAGAGCATCAGACTTTTAATCTAAGGGTCCAGGGTTCAAGTCCCTGTTCAGGCTTGATGTCCTGTAGTGCAGTGACTTTCTGGTGAGATTCCTGACTCTTGCTAATCCTGAGCCGGTTCTAAAGAAAGCTGTACCTTTTCTGCTCATTCCTCTGAGCCTTTTTGGAATTGGACGAACACATTTAGTTCGTTCCTCTGCCAGAGTCACATTTGCAATAATCATAAGAATTTTGGAGCCTGGATAGCTCAGTCGGTAGAGCATCAGACTTTTAATCTGAGGGTCCAGGGTTCAAGTCCCTGTTCAGGCTTGAAGTTTTGTAGTGGAGTGACTTTATGGTGAGATTCCTGACTCTTGCTAATCCTGAGCCGGTTCCAAAAAAAGATGTACCTTTTCTGCTTGTTCCTCTGAGCCTTTTTGGAATTGGGTTTCTCCTCCGACATCTCATATTTTCCTTTAACAAGTATTGTTTTCCAAGATTACCTTTCAACCAAGGTCAAACCTCAGTTGGTAGAGCATCAGACTTTTAATCTAAGGGTCCAGGGTTCAAGTCCCTGTTCAGGCTTGAAGTTTTGTATTGGAGTGACTTTCTGGTAAAATGCCTGACTCTTGCTAATCCTGAGCCGGTTCCAAAAAAAGATGTACCTTTTGTGCTTGTTCCTCTGAGCCTTTTTGGAATTGGGTTTCTCCTCAGTCGTCTCATATATTCCTTTAACAAGTGTTGTTTTACAAGATTACCTTTCAATCAAGGTCAAACCTCAGTTGGTAGAGCCTCAGACTTTTAATCTAAGGGTCCAGGGTTCAAGTCCCTATTCAGGCTTGAAGTTTTGTAGTGGAGTGACTTTCTGGTAAGATGCCTGACTCTTGCTAATCCTGAGCGGGTTCCAAAAAAAGCTGTACCCTTTCAGCTTGTTCCTCTGAGCCTTTTTGGAATTGGGTTTCTCCTCAGTCGTCTCATATATTCCTTTAACAAGTGTTGTTTTACAAGAATACCTTTCAATCAAGTTCAAACCTCAGTTGGTAGAGCCTCAGACTTTTAATCTAAGGGTCCAGGTTTCAAGTCCCTATTCAGGCTTGAAGTTTTGTAGTGGAGTGACTTTCTGGTAAGATGCCTGACTCTTGCTAATCCTGAACCGGTTCCAAAAAAAGATGTACCTTTTCTGCTTGTTCCTCTGAGCCTTTTTGGAATTGGACGAACACATTTAGTTTGTTCCTCTGCCAGAGTCACATTTGCAATAATCAACAGAGCTTTAGAAGCCTGGATAGCTCAGTCGGTAGAGCATCAGACTTTTAATCTGAGGGTCCAGGGTTCAAGTCCCTGTTCAGGCTTGAAGTTTTGTAGTGGAGTGACTTTCTGGTGAGATTCCTGACTCTTGCTAATCCTGAGCCGGTTCCAAAAAAAGATGTACCTTTTCTGCTTGTTCCTCTGAGCCTTTTTGGAATTGGGTTTCTCCTCCGACATCTCATATTTTCCTTTAACAAGTATTGTTTTCCAAGATTACCTTTCAACCAAGGTCAAACCTCAGTTGGTAGAGCATCAGACTTTTAATCTAAGGGTCCAGGGTTCAAGTCCCTGTTCAGGCTTGATGTCCTGTAGTGCAGTGACTTTCTGGTGAGATTCCTGACTCTTGCTAATCCTGAGGCGGTTCTAAAGAAAGCTGTACCTTTTCTGCTCATTCCTCTGAGCCTTTTTGGAATTGGACGAACACATTTAGTTTGTTCCTCTGCCAGAGTCACATTTGCAATAATCATAAGAATTTTGGAGCCTGGATAGCTCAGTCGGTAGAGCATCAGACTTTTAATCTGAGGGTCCAGGGTTCAAGTCCCTGTTCAGGCTTGAAGTTTTGTAGTGGAGTGACTTTCTGGTGAGATTCCTGACTCTTGCTAATCCTGAGCCGGTTCCAAAAAAAGATGTACCTTTTCTGCTTGTTCCTCTGAGCCTTTTTGGAATTGGGTTTCTCCTCCGACATCTCATATTTTCCTTTAACAAGTATTGTTTTACAAGATTACCTTTCAACCAAAGTCAAACCTCAGTTGGTAGAGCCTCAGACTTTTAATCTCAGGATCCAGGGTTCAAGTCCCTGTTCAGGCTTGATGTCTTGTAGTGCAGTGACTTTCTGGTGAGATTCCCGACTCTTGCCAATCCTGAGCCGGTTCCAAAACAAGCTGTAACTTTTCTGCGTGTTCCTCTGAGATATTTTGGAATTGGGTTTCTCCTCAGACGTCTCATATTTTCCTTTAACAAGTATTGTTTTCCAAGATTACCTTTCAACCAAGGTCAAACCTCAGTTGGTAGAGCATCAGACTTTTAATCTAAGGGTCCAGGGTTCAAGTCCCTGTTCAGGCTTGATGTCTTGTAGAGCAGTGACTTTCTGGTGAGATTCCTGACTCTTGCTAATCCTGAGCCGGTTCCAAAAAAAGATGTACGTTTTCTGCTTGTTCCTCTGAGCCTTTTTGGAATCGGGTTTCTCCTCAGACGTCTCATATTTTCCTTTAACAAGTATTGTTTTCCAAGATTACCTTTCAACCAAGGTCAAACCTCAGTTGGTAGAGCCTCAGACTTTTAATCTCAGGATCCAGGGTTCAAGTCCCTGTTTAGGCTTGAAATTTTGTAGTGGAGTGACTTTCTGGTGAGATTCCCGACTCTTGCCAATCCTGAGCCGGTTCCAAAACAAGCTGTAACTTTTCTGCTTGTTCCTCTGAGCCTTTTTGGAATTGGGTTTCTCCTCAGACGTCTCATATTTTCCTTTAACAAGTATTCTTTTCCAAGATTACCTTTCAACCAAGGTCAAACCTCAGTTGGTAGAGCCTCAGACTTTTAATCGAAGGGTCCAGGATTCAAGTCCCTATTCAGGCTTGAAGTTTTGTAGTGGAGTGACTTTCTGGTAAGATGCCCGACTCTTGCTAATCCTGAGCCGGTTCCAAAAAAAGATGTACCTTTTGTGCTTGTTCCTCTGAGCCTTTTTGGAATTGGGTTTCTCCTCAGTCGTCTCATATATTCCTTTAACAAGTGTTGTTTTACAAGATTACCTTTCAATCAAGGTCAAACCTCAGTTGGTAGAGCCTCAGACTTTTAATCTAAGGGTCCAGGGTTCAAGTCCCTATTCAGGCTTGAAGTTTTGTAGTGGAGTGACTTTCTGGTAAGATGCCTGACTCTTGCTAATCCTGAGCGGGTTCCAAAAAAAGCTGTACCCTTTCAGCTTGTTCCTCTGAGCCTTTTTGGAATTTGGGTTTCTCCTCAGTCGTCTCATATATTCCTTTAACAAGTGTTGTTTTACAAGAATACCTTTCAATCAAGTTCAAACCTCAGTTGGTAGAGCCTCAGACTTTTAATCTAAGGGTCCAGGTTTCAAGTCCCTATTCAGGCTTGAAGTTTTGTAGTGGAGTGACTTTCTGGTAAGATGCCTGACTCTTGCTAATCCTGAACCGGTTCCAAAAAAAGATGTACCTTTTCTGCTTGTTCCTCTGAGCCTTTTTGGAATTGGACGAACACATTTAGTTTGTTCCTCTGCCAGAGTCACATTTGCAATAATCAACAGAGCTTTAGAAGCCTGGATAGCTCAGTCGGTAGAGCATCAGACTTTTAATCTGAGGGTCCAGGGTTCAAGTCCCTGTTCAGGCTTGAAGTTTTGTATTGGAGTGACTTTCTGGTAAAATGCCTGACTCTTGCTAATCCTGAGCCGGTTCCAAAAAAAGCTGTACCTTTTCTGCTTGTTCCTCTGAGCCTTTTTGGAATTGGGTTTCTCCTCAGACTTCTCATATTTTCCTTTAACAAGTATTGTTTTCCAAGATTACCTTTCAACCAAGGTCAAACCTCAGTTGGTAGAGCATCAGACTTTTAATCTAAGGGTCCAGGGTTCAAGTCCCTGTTCAGGCTTGATGTCCTGTAGTGCAGTGACTTTCTGGTGAGATTCCTGACTCTTGCTAATCCTGAGGCGGTTCTAAAGAAAGCTGTACCTTTTCTGCTCATTCCTCTGAGCCTTTTTGGAATTGGACGAACACATTTAGTTTGTTCCTCTGCCAGAGTCACATTTGCAATAATCATAAGAATTTTGGAGCCTGGATAGCTCAGTCGGTAGAGCATCAGACTTTTAATCTGAGGGTCCAGGGTTCAAGTCCCTGTTCAGGCTTGAAGTTTTGTAGTGGAGTGACTTTCTGGTGAGATTCCTGACTCTTGCTAATCCTGAGCCGGTTCCAAAAAAAGATGTACCTTTTCTGCTTGTTCCTCTGAGCCTTTTTGGAATTGGGTTTCTCCTCCGACATCTCATATTTTCCTTTAACAAGTATTGTTTTACAAGATTACCTTTCAACCAAGGTCAAACCTCAATTGGTAGAGCCTCAGACTTTTAATCTCAGGATCCAGGGTTCAAGTCCCTGTTCAGGCTTGATGTCTTGTAGTGCAGTGACTTTCTGGTGAGATTCCCGACTCTTGCCAATCCTGAGCCGGTTCCAAAACAAGCTGTAACTTTTCTGCGTGTTCCTCTGAGATATTTTGGAATTGGGTTTCTCCTCAGACGTCTCATATTTTCCTTTAACAAGTATTGTTTTCCAAGATTACCTTTCAACCAAGGTCAAACCTCAGTTGGTAGAGCATCAGACTTTTAATCTAAGGGTCCAGGGTTCAAGTCCCTGTTCAGGCTTGAAGTTTTGTAGTGGAGTGACTTTCTGGTGAGATTCCTGACTCTTGCTAATCCTGAGCCGGTTCCAAAAAAAGATGTACCTTTTCTGCTTGTTCCTCTGAGCCTTTTTGGAATTGGGTTTCTCCTCCGACATCTCATATTTTCCTTTAACAAGTATTGTTTTACAAGATTACCTTTCAACCAAAGTCAAACCTCAGTTGGTAGAGCCTCAGACTTTTAATCTCAGGATCCAGGGTTCAAGTCCCTGTTCAGGCTTGATGTCTTGTAGTGCAGTAACTTTCTGGTGAGATTCCCGACTCTTGCCAATCCTGAGCCGGTTCCAAAACAAGCTGTAACTTTTCTGCGTGTTCCTCTGAGATATTTTGGAATTGGGTTTCTCCTCAGACGTCTCATATTTTCCTTTAACAAGTATTGTTTTCCAAGATTACCTTTCAACCAAGGTCAAACCTCAGTTGGTAGAGCATCAGACTTTTAATCTAAGGGTCCAGGGTTCAAGTCCCTGTTCAGGCTTGATGTCTTGTAGAGCAGTGACTTTCTGGTGAGATTCCTGACTCTTGCTAATCCTGAGCCGGTTCCAAAAAAAGATGTACGTTTTCTGCTTGTTCCTCTGAGCCTTTTTGGAATCGGGTTTCTCCTCAGACGTCTCATATTTTCCTTTAACAAGTATTGTTTTCCAAGATTACCTTTCAACCAAGGTCAAACCTCAGTTGGTAGAGCCTCAGACTTTTAATCTCAGGATCCAGGGTTCAAGTCCCTGTTTAGGCTTGAAATTTTGTAGTGGAGTGACTTTCTGGTGAGATTCCCGACTCTTGCCAATCCTGAGCCGGTTCCAAAACAAGCTGTAACTTTTCTGCTTGTTCCTCTGAGCCTTTTTGGAATTGGGTTTCTCCTCAGACGTCTCATATTTTCCTTTAACAAGTATTCTTTTCCAAGATTACCTTTCAACCAAGGTCAAACCTCAGTTGGTAGAGCCTCAGACTTTTAATCGAAGGGTCCAGGATTCAAGTCCCTATTCAGGCTTGAAGTTTTGTAGTGGAGTGACTTTCTGGTAAGATGCCTGACTCTTGCTAATCCTGAGCCGGTTCCAAAAAAAGCTGTACCTTTTCTGCTTGTTCCTCTGAGCCTTTTTGGAATTGGGTTTCTCCTCAGACTTCTCATATTTTCCTTTAACAAGTATTGTTTTCCAAGATTACCTTTCAACCAAGGTCAAACCTCAGTTGGTAGAGCATCAGACTTTTAATCTAAGGGTCCAGGGTTCAAGTCCCTGTTCAGGCTTGAAGTTTTGTATTGGAGTGACTTTCTGGTAAAATGCCTGACTCTTGCTAATCCTGAGCCGGTTCCAAAAAAAGATGTACCTTTTGTGCTTGTTCCTCTGAGCCTTTTTGGAATTGGGTTTCTCCTCAGTCGTCTCATATATTCCTTTAACAAGTGTTGTTTTACAAGATTACCTTTCAATCAAGGTCAAACCTCAGTTGGTAGAGCCTCAGACTTTTAATCTAAGGGTCCAGGGTTCAAGTCCCTATTCAGGCTTGAAGTTTTGTAGTGGAGTGACTTTCTGGTAAGATGCCTGACTCTTGCTAATCCTGAGCGGGTTCCAAAAAAAGCTGTACCCTTTCAGCTTGTTCCTCTGAGCCTTTTTGGAATTTGGGTTTCTCCTCAGTCGTCTCATATATTCCTTTAACAAGTGTTGTTTTACAAGAATACCTTTCAATCAAGTTCAAACCTCAGTTGGTAGAGCCTCAGACTTTTAATCTAAGGGTCCAGGTTTCAAGTCCCTATTCAGGCTTGAAGTTTTGTAGTGGAGTGACTTTCTGGTAAGATGCCTGACTCTTGCTAATCCTGAACCGGTTCCAAAAAAAGATGTACCTTTTGTGCTTGTTCCTCTGAGCCTTTTTGGAATTGGGTTTCTCCTCAGTCGTCTCATATATTCCTTTAACAAGTATTGTTTTCCAAGATTACCTTTCAACCAAGGTCAAACCTCAGTTGGTAGAGCATCAGACTTTTAATCTAAGGGTCCAGGGTTCAAGTCCCTGTTCAGGCTTGAAGTTTTGTATTGGAGTGACTTTCTGGTAAAATGCCTGACTCTTGCTAATCCTGAGCCGGTTCCAAAGAAAGCTGTACCTTTTCTGCTCATTCCTCTGAGCCTTTTTGGAATTGGACGAACAAATTTAGTTTGTTCCTCTGCCAGAGTCACATTTGCAATAATCATAAGAATTTTGGAGCCTGGATAGCTCAGTCGGTAGAGCATCAGACTTTTAATCTGAGGGTCCAGGGTTCAAGTCCCTGTTCAGGCTTGAAGTTTTGTAGTGGAGTGACTTTCTGGTGAGATTCCTGACTCTTGCTAATCCTGAGCCGGTTCCAAAAAAAGATGTACCTTTTCTGCTTGTTCCTCTGAGCCTTTTTGGAATTGGGTTTCTCCTCCGACATCTCATATTTTCCTTTAACAAGTATTGTTTTACAAGATTACCTTTCAACCAAGGTCAAACCTCAATTGGTAGAGCCTCAGACTTTTAATCTCAGGATCCAGGGTTCAAGTCCCTGTTCAGGCTTGATGTCTTGTAGTGCAGTGACTTTCTGGTGAGATTCCCGACTCTTGCCAATCCTGAGCCGGTTCCAAAACAAGCTGTAACTTTTCTGCGTGTTCCTCTGAGATATTTTGGAATTGGGTTTCTCCTCAGACGTCTCATATTTTCCTTTAACAAGTATTGTTTTCCAAGATTACCTTTCAACCAAGGTCAAACCTCAGTTGGTAGAGCATCAGACTTTTAATCTAAGGGTCCAGGGTTCAAGTCCCTGTTCAGGCTTGAAGTTTTGTAGTGGAGTGACTTTCTGGTGAGATTCCTGACTCTTGCTAATCCTGAGCCGGTTCCAAAAAAAGATGTACCTTTTCTGCTTGTTCCTCTGAGCCTTTTTGGAATTGGGTTTCTCCTCCGACATCTCATATTTTCCTTTAACAAGTATTGTTTTACAAGATTACCTTTCAACCAAAGTCAAACCTCAGTTGGTAGAGCCTCAGACTTTTAATCTCAGGATCCAGGGTTCAAGTCCCTGTTCAGGCTTGATGTCTTGTAGTGCAGTAACTTTCTGGTGAGATTCCCGACTCTTGCCAATCCTGAGCCGGTTCCAAAACAAGCTGTAACTTTTCTGCGTGTTCCTCTGAGATATTTTGGAATTGGGTTTCTCCTCAGACGTCTCATATTTTCCTTTAACAAGTATTGTTTTCCAAGATTACCTTTCAACCAAGGTCAAACCTCAGTTGGTAGAGCATCAGACTTTTAATCTAAGGGTCCAGGGTTCAAGTCCCTGTTCAGGCTTGATGTCTTGTAGAGCAGTGACTTTCTGGTGAGATTCCTGACTCTTGCTAATCCTGAGCCGGTTCCAAAAAAAGATGTACGTTTTCTGCTTGTTCCTCTGAGCCTTTTTGGAATCGGGTTTCTCCTCAGACGTCTCATATTTTCCTTTAACAAGTATTGTTTTCCAAGATTACCTTTCAACCAAGGTCAAACCTCAGTTGGTAGAGCCTCAGACTTTTAATCTCAGGATCCAGGGTTCAAGTCCCTGTTTAGGCTTGAAATTTTGTAGTGGAGTGACTTTCTGGTGAGATTCCCGACTCTTGCCAATCCTGAGCCGGTTCCAAAACAAGCTGTAACTTTTCTGCTTGTTCCTCTGAGCCTTTTTGGAATTGGGTTTCTCCTCAGACGTCTCATATTTTCCTTTAACAAGTATTCTTTTCCAAGATTACCTTTCAACCAAGGTCAAACCTCAGTTGGTAGAGCCTCAGACTTTTAATCGAAGGGTCCAGGATTCAAGTCCCTATTCAGGCTTGAAGTTTTGTAGTGGAGTGACTTTCTGGTAAGATGCCTGACTCTTGCTAATCCTGAGCCGGTTCCAAAAAAAGCTGTACCTTTTCTGCTTGTTCCTCTGAGCCTTTTTGGAATTGGGTTTCTCCTCAGACTTCTCATATTTTCCTTTAACAAGTATTGTTTTCCAAGATTACCTTTCAACCAAGGTCAAACCTCAGTTGGTAGAGCATCAGACTTTTAATCTAAGGGTCCAGGGTTCAAGTCCCTGTTCAGGCTTGAAGTTTTGTATTGGAGTGACTTTCTGGTAAAATGCCTGACTCTTGCTAATCCTGAGCCGGTTCCAAAAAAAGATGTACCTTTTGTGCTTGTTCCTCTGAGCCTTTTTGGAATTGGGTTTCTCCTCAGTCGTCTCATATATTCCTTTAACAAGTGTTGTTTTACAAGATTACCTTTCAATCAAGGTCAAACCTCAGTTGGTAGAGCCTCAGACTTTTAATCTAAGGGTCCAGGGTTCAAGTCCCTATTCAGGCTTGAAGTTTTGTAGTGGAGTGACTTTCTGGTAAGATGCCTGACTCTTGCTAATCCTGAGCGGGTTCCAAAAAAAGCTGTACCCTTTCAGCTTGTTCCTCTGAGCCTTTTTGGAATTTGGGTTTCTCCTCAGTCGTCTCATATATTCCTTTAACAAGTGTTGTTTTACAAGAATACCTTTCAATCAAGTTCAAACCTCAGTTGGTAGAGCCTCAGACTTTTAATCTAAGGGTCCAGGTTTCAAGTCCCTATTCAGGCTTGAAGTTTTGTAGTGGAGTGACTTTCTGGTAAGATGCCTGACTCTTGCTAATCCTGAACCGGTTCCAAAAAAAGATGTACCTTTTGTGCTTGTTCCTCTGAGCCTTTTTGGAATTGGGTTTCTCCTCAGTCGTCTCATATATTCCTTTAACAAGTATTGTTTTCCAAGATTACCTTTCAACCAAGGTCAAACCTCAGTTGGTAGAGCATCAGACTTTTAATCTAAGGGTCCAGGGTTCAAGTCCCTGTTCAGGCTTGAAGTTTTGTATTGGAGTGACTTTCTGGTAAAATGCCTGACTCTTGCTAATCCTGAGCCGGTTCCAAAGAAAGCTGTACCTTTTCTGCTCATTCCTCTGAGCCTTTTTGGAATTGGACGAACAAATTTAGTTTGTTCCTCTGCCAGAGTCACATTTGCAATAATCAAAAGAATTTTGGAGCCTGGATAGCTCAGTCGGTAGAGCATCAGACTTTTAATCTGAGGGTCCAGGGTTCAAGTCCCTGTTCAGGCTTGAAGTTTTGTAGTGGAGTGACTTTCTGGTGAGATTCCTGACTCTTGCTAATCCTGAGCCGGTTCCAAAAAAAGATGTACCTTTTCTGCTTGTTCCTCTGAGCCTTTTTGGAATTGGGTTTCTCCTCCGACATCTCATATTTTCCTTTAACAAGTATTGTTTTACAAGATTACCTTTCAACCAAGGTCAAACCTCAATTGGTAGAGCCTCAGACTTTTAATCTCAGGATCCAGGGTTCAAGTCCCTGTTCAGGCTTGATGTCTTGTAGTGCAGTGACTTTCTGGTGAGATTCCCGACTCTTGCCAATCCTGAGCCGGTTCCAAAACAAGCTGTAACTTTTCTGCGTGTTCCTCTGAGATATTTTGGAATTGGGTTTCTCCTCAGACGTCTCATATTTTCCTTTAACAAGTATTGTTTTCCAAGATTACCTTTCAACCAAGGTCAAACCTCAGTTGGTAGAGCATCAGACTTTTAATCTAAGGGTCCAGGGTTCAAGTCCCTGTTCAGGCTTGAAGTTTTGTAGTGGAGTGACTTTCTGGTGAGATTCCTGACTCTTGCTAATCCTGAGCCGGTTCCAAAAAAAGATGTACCTTTTCTGCTTGTTCCTCTGAGCCTTTTTGGAATTGGGTTTCTCCTCCGACATCTCATATTTTCCTTTAACAAGTATTGTTTTACAAGATTACCTTTCAACCAAAGTCAAACCTCAGTTGGTAGAGCCTCAGACTTTTAATCTCAGGATCCAGGGTTCAAGTCCCTGTTCAGGCTTGATGTCTTGTAGTGCAGTGACTTTCTGGTGAGATTCCCGACTCTTGCCAATCCTGAGCCGGTTCCAAAACAAGCTGTAACTTTTCTGCGTGTTCCTCTGAGATATTTTGGAATTGGGTTTCTCCTCAGACGTCTCATATTTTCCTTTAACAAGTATTGTTTTCCAAGATTACCTTTCAACCAAGGTCAAACCTCAGTTGGTAGAGCATCAGACTTTTAATCTAAGGGTCCAGGGTTCAAGTCCCTGTTCAGGCTTGATGTCTTGTAGAGCAGTGACTTTCTGGTGAGATTCCTGACTCTTGCTAATCCTGAGCCGGTTCCAAAAAAAGATGTACGTTTTCTGCTTGTTCCTCTGAGCCTTTTTGGAATCGGGTTTCTCCTCAGACGTCTCATATTTTCCTTTAACAAGTATTGTTTTCCAAGATTACCTTTCAACCAAGGTCAAACCTCAGTTGGTAGAGCCTCAGACTTTTAATCTCAGGATCCAGGGTTCAAGTCCCTGTTTAGGCTTGAAATTTTGTAGTGGAGTGACTTTCTGGTGAGATTCCCGACTCTTGCCAATCCTGAGCCGGTTCCAAAACAAGCTGTAACTTTTCTGCTTGTTCCTCTGAGCCTTTTTGGAATTGGGTTTCTCCTCAGACGTCTCATATTTTCCTTTAACAAGTATTCTTTTCCAAGATTACCTTTCAACCAAGGTCAAACCTCAGTTGGTAGAGCCTCAGACTTTTAATCGAAGGGTCCAGGATTCAAGTCCCTATTCAGGCTTGAAGTTTTGTAGTGGAGTGACTTTCTGGTAAGATGCCTGACTCTTGCTAATCCTGAGCCGGTTCCAAAAAAAGCTGTACCTTTTCTGCTTGTTCCTCTGAGCCTTTTTGGAATTGGGTTTCTCCTCAGACTTCTCATATTTTCCTTTAACAAGTATTGTTTTCCAAGATTACCTTTCAACCAAGGTCAAACCTCAGTTGGTAGAGCATCAGACTTTTAATCTAAGGGTCCAGGGTTCAAGTCCCTGTTCAGGCTTGAAGTTTTGTATTGGAGTGACTTTCTGGTAAAATGCCTGACTCTTGCTAATCCTGAGCCGGTTCCAAAAAAAGATGTACCTTTTGTGCTTGTTCCTCTGAGCCTTTTTGGAATTGGGTTTCTCCTCAGTCGTCTCATATATTCCTTTAACAAGTGTTGTTTTACAAGATTACCTTTCAATCAAGGTCAAACCTCAGTTGGTAGAGCCTCAGACTTTTAATCTAAGGGTCCAGGGTTCAAGTCCCTATTCAGGCTTGAAGTTTTGTAGTGGAGTGACTTTCTGGTAAGATGCCTGACTCTTGCTAATCCTGAGCGGGTTCCAAAAAAAGCTGTACCCTTTCAGCTTGTTCCTCTGAGCCTTTTTGGAATTTGGGTTTCTCCTCAGTCGTCTCATATATTCCTTTAACAAGTGTTGTTTTACAAGAATACCTTTCAATCAAGTTCAAACCTCAGTTGGTAGAGCCTCAGACTTTTAATCTAAGGGTCCAGGTTTCAAGTCCCTATTCAGGCTTGAAGTTTTGTAGTGGAGTGACTTTCTGGTAAGATGCCTGACTCTTGCTAATCCTGAACCGGTTCCAAAAAAAGATGTACCTTTTCTGCTTGTTCCTCTGAGCCTTTTTGGAATTGGACGAACACATTTAGTTTGTTCCTCTGCCAGAGTCACATTTGCAATAATCAACAGAGCTTTAGAAGCCTGGATAGCTCAGTCGGTAGAGCATCAGACTTTTAATCTGAGGGTCCAGGGTTCAAGTCCCTGTTCAGGCTTGAAGTTTTGTATTGGAGTGACTTTCTGGTAAAATGCCTGACTCTTGCTAATCCTGAGCCGGTTCCAAAAAAAGCTGTACCTTTTCTGCTTGTTCCTCTGAGCCTTTTTGGAATTGGGTTTCTCCTCAGACTTCTCATATTTTCCTTTAACGAGTATTGTTTTCCAAGATTACCTTTCAACCAAGGTCAAACCTCAGTTGGTAGAGCATCAGACTTTTAATCTCAGGATCCAGGGTTCAAGTCCCTGTTCAGGCTTGATGTCTTGTAGTGCAGTGACTTTCTGGTGAGATTCCCGACTCTTGCCAATCCTGAGCCGGTTCCAAAACAAGCTGTAACTTTTCTGCGTGTTCCTCTGAGATATTTTGGAATTGGGTTTCTCCTCAGACGTCTCATATTTTCCTTTAACAAGTATTGTTTTCCAAGATTACCTTTCAACCAAGGTCAAACCTCAGTTGGTAGAGCATCAGACTTTTAATCTAAGGGTCCAGGGTTCAAGTCCCTGTTCAGGCTTGATGTCTTGTAGAGCAGTGACTTTCTGGTGAGATTCCTGACTCTTGCTAATCCTGAGCCGGTTCCAAAAAAAGATGTACGTTTTCTGCTTGTTCCTCTGAGCCTTTTTGGAATCGGGTTTCTCCTCAGACGTCTCATATTTTCCTTTAACAAGTATTGTTTTCCAAGATTACCTTTCAACCAAGGTCAAACCTCAGTTGGTAGAGCCTCAGACTTTTAATCTCAGGATCCAGGGTTCAAGTCCCTGTTTAGGCTTGAAATTTTGTAGTGGAGTGACTTTCTGGTGAGATTCCCGACTCTTGCCAATCCTGAGCCGGTTCCAAAACAAGCTGTAACTTTTCTGCTTGTTCCTCTGAGCCTTTTTGGAATTGGGTTTCTCCTCAGACGTCTCATATTTTCCTTTAACAAGTATTCTTTTCCAAGATTACCTTTCAACCAAGGTCAAACCTCAGTTGGTAGAGCCTCAGACTTTTAATCGAAGGGTCCAGGATTCAAGTCCCTATTCAGGCTTGAAGTTTTGTAGTGGAGTGACTTTCTGGTAAGATGCCTGACTCTTGCTAATCCTGAGCCGGTTCCAAAAAAAGCTGTACCTTTTCTGCTTGTTCCTCTGAGCCTTTTTGGAATTGGGTTTCTCCTCAGACTTCTCATATTTTCCTTTAACAAGTATTGTTTTCCAAGATTACCTTTCAACCAAGGTCAAACCTCAGTTGGTAGAGCATCAGACTTTTAATCTAAGGGTCCAGGGTTCAAGTCCCTGTTCAGGCTTGAAGTTTTGTATTGGAGTGACTTTCTGGTAAAATGCCTGACTCTTGCTAATCCTGAGCCGGTTCCAAAAAAAGATGTACCTTTTGTGCTTGTTCCTCTGAGCCTTTTTGGAATTGGGTTTCTCCTCAGTCGTCTCATATATTCCTTTAACAAGTGTTGTTTTACAAGATTACCTTTCAATCAAGGTCAAACCTCAGTTGGTAGAGCCTCAGACTTTTAATCTAAGGGTCCAGGGTTCAAGTCCCTATTCAGGCTTGAAGTTTTGTAGTGGAGTGACTTTCTGGTAAGATGCCTGACTCTTGCTAATCCTGAGCGGGTTCCAAAAAAAGCTGTACCCTTTCAGCTTGTTCCTCTGAGCCTTTTTGGAATTGGGTTTCTCCTCAGTCGTCTCATATATTCCTTTAACAAGTGTTGTTTTACAAGAATACCTTTCAATCAAGTTCAAACCTCAGTTGGTAGAGCCTCAGACTTTTAATCTAAGGGTCCAGGTTTCAAGTCCCTATTCAGGCTTGAAGTTTTGTAGTGGAGTGACTTTCTGGTAAGATGCCTGACTCTTGCTAATCCTGAGCCGGTTCCAAAAAAAGATGTACCTTTTCTGCTTGTTCCTCTGAGCCTTTTTGGAATTGGGTTTCTCCTCCGACATCTCATATTTTCCTTTAACAAGTATTGTTTTACAAGATTACCTTTCAACCAAAGTCAAACCTCAGTTGGTAGAGCCTCAGACTTTTAATCTCAGGATCCAGGGTTCAAGTCCCTGTTCAGGCTTGATGTCTTGTAGTGCAGTGACTTTCTGGTGAGATTCCCGACTCTTGCCAATCCTGAGCCGGTTCCAAAACAAGCTGTAACTTTTCTGCGTGTTCCTCTGAGATATTTTGGAATTGGGTTTCTCCTCAGACGTCTCATATTTTCCTTTAACAAGTATTGTTTTCCAAGATCACCTTTCAACCAAGGTCAAACCTCAGTTGGTAGAGCATCAGACTTTTAATCTAAGGGTCCAGGGTTCAAGTCCCTGTTCAGGCTTGATGTCTTGTAGAGCAGTGACTTTCTGGTGAGATTCCTGACTCTTGCTAATCCTGAGCCGGTTCCAAAAAAAGATGTACGTTTTCTGCTTGTTCCTCTGAGCCTTTTTGGAATCGGGTTTCTCCTCAGACGTCTCATATTTTCCTTTAACAAGTATTGTTTTCCAAGATTACCTTTCAACCAAGGTCAAACCTCAGTTGGTAGAGCCTCAGACTTTTAATCTCAGGATCCAGGGTTCAAGTCCCTGTTTAGGCTTGAAATTTTGTAGTGGAGTGACTTTCTGGTGAGATTCCCGACTCTTGCCAATCCTGAGCCGGTTCCAAAACAAGCTGTAACTTTTCTGCTTGTTCCTCTGAGCCTTTTTGGAATTGGGTTTCTCCTCAGACGTCTCATATTTTCCTTTAACAAGTATTCTTTTCCAAGATTACCTTTCAACCAAGGTCAAACCTCAGTTGGTAGAGCCTCAGACTTTTAATCGAAGGGTCCAGGATTCAAGTCCCTATTCAGGCTTGAAGTTTTGTAGTGGAGTGACTTTCTGGTAAGATGCCTGACTCTTGCTAATCCTGAGCCGGTTCCAAAAAAAGCTGTACCTTTTCTGCTTGTTCCTCTGAGCCTTTTTGGAATTGGGTTTCTCCTCAGACTTCTCATATTTTCCTTTAACAAGTATTGTTTTCCAAGATTACCTTTCAACCAAGGTCAAACCTCAGTTGGTAGAGCATCAGACTTTTAATCTAAGGGTCCAGGGTTCAAGTCCCTGTTCAGGCTTGAAGTTTTGTATTGGAGTGACTTTCTGGTAAAATGCCTGACTCTTGCTAATCCTGAGCCGGTTCCAAAAAAAGATGTACCTTTTGTGCTTGTTCCTCTGAGCCTTTTTGGAATTGGGTTTCTCCTCAGTCGTCTCATATATTCCTTTAACAAGTGTTGTTTTACAAGATTACCTTTCAATCAAGGTCAAACCTCAGTTGGTAGAGCCTCAGACTTTTAATCTAAGGGTCCAGGGTTCAAGTCCCTATTCAGGCTTGAAGTTTTGTAGTGGAGTGACTTTCTGGTAAGATGCCTGACTCTTGCTAATCCTGAGCGGGTTCCAAAAAAAGCTGTACCCTTTCAGCTTGTTCCTCTGAGCCTTTTTGGAATTGGGTTTCTCCTCAGTCGTCTCATATATTCCTTTAACAAGTGTTGTTTTACAAGAATACCTTTCAATCAAGTTCAAACCTCAGTTGGTAGAGCCTCAGACTTTTAATCTAAGGGTCCAGGTTTCAAGTCCCTATTCAGGCTTGAAGTTTTGTAGTGGAGTGACTTTCTGGTAAGATGCCTGACTCTTGCTAATCCTGAGCCGGTTCCAAAAAAAGCTGTACCTTTTCTGCTTGTTCCTCTGAGCCTTTTTGGAATTGGGTTTCTCCTCAGACTTCTCATATTTTCCTTTAACAAGTATTGTTTTCCAAGATTACCTTTCAACCAAGGTCAAACCTCAGTTGGTAGAGCCTCAGACTTTTAATCTAAGGGTCCAGGTTTCAAGTCCCTATTCAGGCTTGAAGTTTTGTAGTGGAGTGACTTTCTGGTAAGATGCCTGACTCTTGCTAATCCTGAACCGGTTCCAAAAAAAGATGTACCTTTTCTGCTTGTTCCTCTGAGCCTTTTTGGAATTGGACGAACACATTTAGTTTGTTCCTCTGCCAGAGTCACATTTGCAATAATCAACAGAGCTTTAGAAGCCTGGATAGCTCAGTCGGTAGAGCATCAGACTTTTAATCTGAGGGTCCAGGGTTCAAGTCCCTGTTCAGGCTTGAAGTTTTGTATTGGAGTGACTTTCTGGTAAAATGCCTGACTCTTGCTAATCCTGAGCCGGTTCCAAAAAAAGCTGTACCTTTTCTGCTTGTTCCTCTGAGCCTTTTTGGAATTGGGTTTCTCCTCAGACTTCTCATATTTTCCTTTAACAAGTATTGTTTTCCAAGATTACCTTTCAACCAAGGTCAAACCTCAGTTGGTAGAGCATCAGACTTTTAATCTAAGGGTCCAGGGTTCAAGTCCCTGTTCAGGCTTGATGTCCTGTAGTGCAGTGACTTTCTGGTAAGATGCCTGACTCTTGCTAATCCTGAGCGGGTTCCAAAAAAAGCTGTACCCTTTCAGCTTGTTCCTCTGAGCCTTTTTGGAATTGGGTTTCTCCTCAGTCGTCTCATATATTCCTTTAACAAGTGTTGTTTTACAAGAATACCTTTCAATCAAGTTCAAACCTCAGTTGGTAGAGCCTCAGACTTTTAATCTAAGGGTCCAGGTTTCAAGTCCCTATTCAGGCTTGAAGTTTTGTAGTGGAGTGACTTTCTGGTAAGATGCCTGACTCTTGCTAATCCTGAACCGGTTCCAAAAAAAGATGTACCTTTTCTGCTTGTTCCTCTGAGCCTTTTTGGAATTGGACGAACACATTTAGTTTGTTCCTCTGCCAGAGTCACATTTGCAATAATCAACAGAGCTTTAGAAGCCTGGATAGCTCAGTCGGTAGAGCATCAGACTTTTAATCTCAGGGTCCAGGGTTCAAGTCCCTGTTCAGGCTTGAAGTTTTGTATTGGAGTGACTTTCTGGTAAAATGCCTGACTCTTGCTAATCCTGAGCCGGTTCCAAAAAAAGCTGTACCTTTTCTGCTTGTTCCTCTGAGCCTTTTTGGAAATGCGTTTCTCCTCAGACTTCTCATATTTTCCTTTAACAAGTATTGTTTTCTGAGATTACCTTTCAATCAAGTTCAAACCTCAGTTGGTAGAGCCTCAGACTTTTAATCTAAGGGTCCAGGTTTCAAGTCCCTATTCAGGCTTGAAGTTTTGTAGTGGAGTGACTTTCTGGTAAGATGCCTGACTCTTGCTAATCCTGAACCGGTTCCAAAAAAAGATGTACCTTTTCTGCTTGTTCCTCTGAGCCTTTTTGGAATTGGACGAACACATTTAGTTTGTTCCTCTGCCAGAGTCACATTTGCAATAATCAACAGAGCTTTAGAAGCCTGGATAGCTCAGTCGGTAGAGCATCAGACTTTTAATCTCAGGGTCCAGGGTTCAAGTCCCTGTTCAGGCTTGAAGTTTTGTATTGGAGTGACTTTCTGGTAAAATGCCTGACTCTTGCTAATCCTGAGCCGGTTCCAAAAAAAGATGTACCTTTTGTGCTTGTTCCTCTGAGCCTTTTTGGAATTGGGTTTCTCCTCAGACTTCTCATATTTTCCTTTAACAAGTATTGTTTTCCAAGATTACCTTTCAACCAAGGTCAAACCTCAGTTGGTAGAGCATCAGACTTTTAATCTAAGGGTCCAGGGTTCAAGTCCCTGTTCAGGCTTGATGTCCTGTAGTGCAGTGACTTTCTGGTGAGATTCCTGACTCTTGCTAATCCTGAGCCGGTTCTAAAGAAAGCTGTACCTTTTCTGCTCATTCCTCTGAGCCTTTTTGGAATTGGACGAACACATTTAGTTCGTTCCTCTGCCAGAGTCACATTTGCAATAATCATAAGAATTTTGGAGCCTGGATAGCTCAGTCGGTAGAGCATCAGACTTTTAATCTGAGGGTCCAGGGTTCAAGTCCCTGTTCAGGCTTGAAGTTTTGTAGTGGAGTGACTTTATGGTGAGATTCCTGACTCTTGCTAATCCTGAGCCGGTTCCAAAAAAAGATGTACCTTTTCTGCTTGTTCCTCTGAGCCTTTTTGGAATTGGGTTTCTCCTCCGACATCTCATATTTTCCTTTAACAAGTATTGTTTTACAAGATTACCTTTCAACCAAGGTCAAACCTCAGTTGGTAGAGCCTCAGACTTTTAATCTCAGGATCCAGGGTTCAAGTCCCTGTTTAGGCTTGATGTCTTGTAGTGCAGTGACTTTCTGGTGAGATTCCCGACTCTTGCCAATCCTGAGCCGGTTCCAAAACAAGCTGTAACTTTTCTGCGTGTTCCTCTGAGATATTTTGGAATTGGGTTTCTCCTCAGACGTCTCATATTTTCCTTTAACAAGTATTGTTTTTCAAGATTACCTTTCAACCAAGGTCAAACCTCAGTTGGTAGAGCATCAGACTTTTAATCTAAGGGTCCAGGGTTCAAGTCCCTGTTCAGGCTTGATGTCTTGTAGAGCAGTGACTTTCTGGTGAGATTCCTGACTCTTGCTAATCCTGAGCCGGTTCCAAAAAAAGATGTACGTTTTCTGCTTGTTCCTCTGAGCCTTTTTGGAATCGGGTTTCTCCTCAGACGTCTCATATTTTCCTTTAACAAGTATTGTTTTCCAAGATTACCTTTCAACCAAGGTCAAACCTCAGTTGCTAGAGCCTCAGACTTTTAATCTCAGGATCCAGGGTTCAAGTCCCTGTTTAGGCTTGAAATTTTGTAGTGGAGTGACTTTCTGGTGAGATTCCCGACTCTTGCCAATCCTGAGCCGGTTCCAAAACAAGCTGTAACTTTTCTGCTTGTTCCTCTGAGCCTTTTTGGAATTGGGTTTCTCCTCAGACGTCTCATATTTTCCTTTAACAAGTATTCTTTTCCAAGATTACCTTTCAACCAAGGTCAAACCTCAGTTGGTAGAGCCTCAGACTTTTAATCGAAGGGTCCAGGATTCAAGTCCCTATTCAGGCTTGAAGTTTTGTAGTGGAGTGACTTTCTGGTAAGATGCCTGACTCTTGCTAATCCTGAGCCGGTTCCAAAAAAAGCTGTACCTTTTCTGCTTGTTCCTCTGAGCCTTTTTGGAATTGGGTTTCTCCTCAGACTTCTCATATTTTCCTTTAACAAGTATTGTTTTCCAAGATTACCTTTCAACCAAGGTCAAACCTCAGTTGGTAGAGCATCAGACTTTTAATCTAAGGGTCCAGGGTTCAAGTCCCTGTTCAGGCTTGAAGTTTTGTATTGGAGTGACTTTCTGGTAAAATGCCTGACTCTTGCTAATCCTGAGCCGGTTCCAAAGAAAGCTGTACCTTTTCTGCTCATTCCTCTGAGCCTTTTTGGAATTGGACGAACAAATTTAGTTTGTTCCTCTGCCAGAGTCACATTTGCAATAATCAAAAGAATTTTGGAGCCTGGATAGCTCAGTCGGTAGAGCATCAGACTTTTAATCTGAGGGTCCAGGGTTCAAGTCCCTGTTCAGGCTTGAAGTTTTGTAGTGGAGTTACTTTCTGGTGAGATTCCTGACTCTTGCTAATCCTGAGCCGGTTCCAAAAAAAGATGTACCTTTTCTGCTTGTTCCTCTGAGCCTTTTTGGAATTGGGTTTCTCCTCCGACATCTCATATTTTCCTTTAACAAGTATTGTTTTACAAGATTACCTTTCAACCAAGGTCAAACCTCAGTTGGTAGAGCCTCAGACTTTTAATCTCAGGATCCAGGGTTCAAGTCCCTGTTCAGGCTTGATGTCTTGTAGTGCAGTGACTTTCTGGTGAGATTCCCGACTCTTGCCAATCCTGAGCCGGTTCCAAAACAAGCTGTAACTTTTCTGCGTGTTCCTCTGAGATATTTTGGAATTGGGTTTCTCCTCAGACGTCTCATATTTTCCTTTAACAAGTATTGTTTTCCAAGATTACCTTTCAACCAAGGTCAAACCTCAGTTGGTAGAGCATCAGACTTTTAATCTAAGGGTCCAGGGTTCAAGTCCCTGTTCAGGCTTGATGTCTTGTAGAGCAGTGACTTTCTGGTGAGATTCCTGACTCTTGCTAATCCTGAGCCGGTTCCAAAAAAAGATGTACGTTTTCTGCTTGTTCCTCTGAGCCTTTTTGGAATCGGGTTTCTCCTCAGACGTCTCATATTTTCCTTTAACAAGTATTGTTTTCCAAGATTACCTTTCAACCAAGGTCAAACCTCAGTTGGTAGAGCCTCAGACTTTTAATCTCAGGATCCAGGGTTCAAGTCCCTGTTTAGGCTTGAAATTTTGTAGTGGAGTGACTTTCTGGTGAGATTCCCGACTCTTGCCAATCCTGAGCCGGTTCCAAAACAAGCTGTAACTTTTCTGCTTGTTCCTCTGAGCCTTTTTGGAATTGGGTTTCTCCTCAGACGTCTCATATTTTCCTTTAACAAGTATTCTTTTCCAAGATTACCTTTCAACCAAGGTCAAACCTCAGTTGGTAGAGCCTCAGACTTTTAATCGAAGGGTCCAGGATTCAAGTCCCTATTCAGGCTTGAAGTTTTGTAGTGGAGTGACTTTCTGGTAAGATGCCTGACTCTTGCTAATCCTGAGCCGGTTCCAAAGAAAGCTGTACCTTTTCTGCTCGTTCCTCTGAGCCTCTTTGGAATTGGACGAACACATTTAGATTGTTCCTCTGCCAGAGTCACATTTGCAATAATCAACAGAGCTTTTGAAGCCTGGATAGCTCAGTCGGTACAGCATCAGACTTTTAATCTGAGGGTCCAGGGTTCAAGTCCCTGTTCAGGCTTGATGTCTTGTAGTGCAGTCACTTTCTGGTTAGGTTCCTGATTCTTGCTAATCCTGAGTTGGTTCCAAAAAAAGCTGGACCTTTTCAGCTTGTTCCTCTGAGCCTTCTTGGAATTGGATTTCTCCTCACCACTCTCATACTTTCTTTTAACAAGTATTGTTTTCCAAGATTACCTTTCAATCAAGGTCAAACCTCAGTTGGTAGAGCCTCAGACTTTTAATCTAAGGGTCCAGGGTTCAAGTCCCTGTTCAGGCTTGATGTCTTGTAGTGCAGTGACTTTCTGGTGAGATTCCTGACTCTTGCTAATCCTGAGCCGGTTCCAAAGAAAGCTGTACCTTTTCTGCTCATTCCTCTGAGCCTTTTTGGACTTGGACGAACACATTGAGATTGTTCCTCTGCCAGAGTCACATTTGCAATAATCAACAGCGCTTTTGAAGCCTGGATAGATCAGTCGGTAGAGCATCAGACTTTTAATCTGAGGGTCCAGGGTTCAAGTCCCTGTTCAGGCTTGATGTCTTGTAGTGCAGTCACTTTCTGGTTAGGTCCCTGATTCTTGCTAATCCTGAGTTGGTTCCAAAAAAAGCTGTACCCTTTCAGCTTGTTCCTCTGAGCCTTTTTGGAATTGGGTTTCTCCTCAGTCGTCTCATATATTCCTTTAACAAGTATTGTTTTCCAAGATTACCTTTCAATCAAGGTCAAACCTCAGTTGGTGGAGCCTCAGACTTTTAATCTAAGGGTCCAGGGTTCAAGTCCCCATTCAGGCTTGAAGTTTTGTAGTAAAGTGACTTTCTGGTGAGATGTCTGACTCTTGCTAATCCTGAGCCGGTTCCAAAAAAAGATGTACCTTTTCTGCTTGTTCCTCTGAGCCTTTTTGGAATTGGGTTTCTCCTCCGACATCTCATATTTTCCTTTAACAAGTATTGTTTTACAAGATTACCTTTCAACCAAGGTCAAACCTCAGTTGGTAGAGCCTCAGACTTTTAATCTCAGGATCCAGGGTTCGAATCCCTGTTCAGGCTTGATGTCTTGTAGTGCAGTGACTTTCTGGTGAGATTCCCGACTCTTGCCAATCCTGAGCCGGTTCCAAAACAAGCTGTAACTTTTCTGCGTGTTCCTCTGAGATATTTTGGAATTGGGTTTCTCCTCAGACGTCTCATATTTTCCTTTAACAAGTATTGTTTTCCAAGATTACCTTTCAACCAAGGTCAGACCTCAGTTGGTAGAGCATCAGACTTTTAATCTAAGGGTCCAGGGTTCAAGTCCCTGTTCAGGCTTGATGTCTTGTAGAGCAGTGACTTTCTGGTGAGATTCCTGACTCTTGCTAATCCTGAGCCGGTTCCAAAAAAAGATGTACGTTTTCTGCTTGTTCCTCTGAGCCTTTTTGGAATCGGGTTTCTCCTCAGACGTCTCATATTTTCCTTTAACAAGTATTGTTTTCCAAGATTACCTTTCAACCAAGGTCAAACCTCAGTTGGTAGAGCCTCAGACTTTTAATCTCAGGATCCAGGGTTCAAGTCCCTGTTTAGGCTTGAAATTTTGTAGTGGAGTGACTTTCTGGTGAGATTCCCGACTCTTGCCAATCCTGAGCCGGTTCCAAAACAAGCTGTAACTTTTCTGCTTGTTCCTCTGAGCCTTTTTGGAATTGGGTTTCTCCTCAGACGTCTCATATTTTCCTTTAACAAGTATTCTTTTCCAAGATTACCTTTCAACCAAGGTCAAACCACAGTTGGTAGAGCCTCAGACTTTTAATCGAAGGGTCCAGGATTCAAGTCCCTATTCAGGCTTGAAGTTTTGTAGTGGAGTGACTTTCTGGTAAGATGCCTGACTCTTGCTAATCCTGAGCCGGTTCCAAAGAAAGCTGTACCTTTTCTGCTCGTTCCTCTGAGCCTCTTTGGAATTGGACGAACACATTTAGATTGTTCCTCTGCCAGAGTCACATTTGCAATAATCAACAGAGCTTTTGAAGCCTGGATAGCTCAGTCGGTACAGCATCAGACTTTTAATCTGAGGGTCCAGGGTTCAAGTCCCTGTTCAGGCTTGATGTCTTGTAGTGCAGTCACTTTCTGGTTAGGTTCCTGATTCTTGCTAATCCTGAGTTGGTTCCAAAAAAAGCTGGACCTTTTCAGCTTGTTCCTCTGAGCCTTCTTGGAATTGGATTTCTCCTCACCACTCTCATACTTTCTTTTAACAAGTATTGTTTTCCAAGATTACCTTTCAATCAAGGTCAAACCTCAGTTGGTAGAGCCTCAGACTTTTAATCTAAGGGTCCAGGGTTCAAGTCCCTGTTCAGGCTTGATGTCTTGTAGTGCAGTGACTTTCTGGTGAGATTCCTGACTCTTGCTAATCCTGAGCCGGTTCCAAAGAAAGCTGTACCTTTTCTGCTCATTCCTCTGAGCCTTTTTGGACTTGGACGAACACATTGAGATTGTTCCTCTGCCAGAGTCACATTTGCAATAATCAACAGCGCTTTTGAAGCCTGGATAGATCAGTCGGTAGAGCATCAGACTTTTAATCTGAGGGTCCAGGGTTCAAGTCCCTGTTCAGGCTTGATGTCTTGTAGTGCAGTCACTTTCTGGTTAGGTCCCTGATTCTTGCTAATCCTGAGTTGGTTCCAAAAAAAGCTGTACCCTTTCAGCTTGTTCCTCTGAGCCTTTTTGGAATTGGGTTTCTCCTCAGTCGTCTCATATATTCCTTTAACAAGTATTGTTTTCCAAGATTACCTTTCAATCAAGGTCAAACCTCAGTTGGTGGAGCCTCAGACTTTTAATCTAAGGGTCCAGGGTTCAAGTCCCCATTCAGGCTTGAAGTTTTGTAGTAAAGTGACTTTCTGGTGAGATGTCTGACTCTTGCTAATCCTGAGCCGGTTCCAAAAAAAGATGTACCTTTTCTGCTTGTTCCTCTGAGCCTTTTTGGAATTGGGTTTCTCCTCAGTCGTCTTATATATTCCTTTAACAAGTATTGTTTTCCAAGATTACCTTTCAACCAAGGTCAAACCTCAGTTGGTAGAGCCTCAGACTTTTAATCTCAGGATCCACGGTTCAAGTCCCTATTCAGGCTTGAAGTTTTGTAGTGAAGTGACTTTCTGGTGAGATTCCTGACTCTTAGTAATCCTGAGCCGGTTCCAAAAAAAGCTGTACCTTTCCTGCTTGTTCCTCTGAGCCTTTTTGGAATTGGGTTTCTCCTCAACACTCTCAGATTTTCTTTAAACATATATTGCTTTCCAAGAATACCTTCCCATCAGGGTAAAACCTTTGGACCTGAATCTTCTGTTGACGAATAAATTTAGTTTGTTTCTAAATTTTATATTAAAAATACGTTATCAAAGCAATGGGGTCTAAATACATTGCAAGGGTAAAGGGCTGAATTCAACAAGTTGTGGTCTGTAAACAAGAGGGCCAAATTTACTGCATGGTCAATGCATGATACTGTCTAATATACCTGGAATTGTTACCATAGAAATGCCATGAGTTGCATGAATTGTTGTCTTGTTTATAATGTAATGTAAGTAAACCATCTATAAATGAGGATTCTAACACACTTGCTGCGCTTATTATTATTAGTTTATTACTTTCATCATAAACCCAAATGACCAACTTTGCCTTTGTGCTTTCCCTCCGCACAGGTTTCTGTGGGTGGTGGTTACATCGGATGGAGGTTGCATCTAATCCAGCGTATTGCTCCGTGGCGCAGCGCACAGAGAGAGCAGAAGTTCGAGGGGTTATCACTTTGCTCCATGGGTTTGCAACCTAGTCGGTTCGATCTTTTAATATATTTTCTTAACTGTGTTTTGTTCGTGTCTGTGGTGTACGTCACGCTATGGCCGTAAGAACACAATATCCCTTTTTTTATCCTAATGTGTCGATGCAAGGCTGCAGCCTCGTGAAGAAGTAGCGTTGCACATGTCCTGAAGTGTTCCAAGACGCGCCCAAGGTAACCAGTTGTTTTTAGATCCACCAAAAGGTTTCCTGCATGCTGATCTACGTCAACGGAATGGATAAATTATACAAAGGGTGAGCATATTTATGTGAGTCTCTGTGGTGCACTGCTTAGAGCAGCCACCAGGTTGATGTTTTGATGTTTTGACCCACTGGGTTCGAATCCAAGTTGTGCCGATCTTTCCTTTAATATATTTTTTTATATAAATGTTTTCATACGTGGCTGTCATGTGGTGCTCACTTATACAATCGTAAACTCTGCAATTGATTTGTGATGCGTTTTGAAGATTTTCAGCAAAGTGTTTGTGAATGTGTGACAAATCAGGGAACTGAGGCGGACACATCTGCTGCTGTGGAGTAAACACAAACACGCACGCGTAGGAAAACCAGTAGGTGTAAAAACCAGCAAGGGTGTAACACCGGCGCCAAATTCTAATAAAGTAAAATTGTGGTTTTTACTTGGTAAATTATACTTTGGGTGTTATTTCCCTTGTTGGACGATATCTTGATGGCTCCTCTCAACATTAGATTTCACCCCAACTTACCGGAAACACCTTTTACATTTGAGCATAATATCTAATGGAGATGCTGGGGATTGAACCCAGGACCTCATACATGCAATGAATGCACTCTACCACTGAGCTACATTACCAGCAAAAGTCAAAGAAAAAAACTTTTACTTTACTTTTTTTTATCACTTTTTGATTACATTAAGGTAGAACCATGACAAAAAACTATGAATACCTATTATGCCTGGCAGATATTCAATTTGGAAAGACTCTGTACTACCCTTAAAGTAATGATAAGCTAAAATCTTAGTTTGAACAAGTCATGTTGTAAAACTATTCAGAAATCACTATACCATCATGAAACTTACAATCGTCCATTACTGAGGTTATTGGTTGATGAAAACACTGTGAACAAATTTGTTCTGCAATGCTTTCTGTTCTGAGCCTTCTCTCAGTCTGCAAAAGCATTAAAAGTGATGAAAAGGTGAACATTTTGATTTGAACCAATCATGTAAAACTATTCAAATGATAAAATCATGAATCTGATAGTGGTACTTTCCTGAGGTGCTATGCTGATGAAAACACTGTCAATCATAACTTACTCCATGTTCTCCAATATAGCCATCTTCTCTGAACATTTTATATGAATAAGTCGGGTTGAAAAAAATCATGGAAACATCATGAAAGTCATATTTGTACTTTCTTGAGGTACTAGGTTGATGAAATTACTGTCAGCTATGCCTCCGTTGGTCCGTTATAATCCCTTTCTCAGACTGTCAACCATGCCTTTGATTGCTTGTGATTCTGAAGCCTGCATTCGTCGGTTTGCGTGCAGGGAGCTCCTTTCCTGACCGAGGGACTGGTTGGATGACATCAACACTGGCCTGGTGCTCCCCCACCTAGTCAGGAACGTGGACGAGGCGTTTATTTTATCATCATTTTTTTCCTATGGGAATCTGGAACCCTCTCTCTAGTGTCTACAAGGTGGTGACATTTCTTAAACAGAATGTATTCCTCCTGTTAACCCAGAACCTTTCCTTCAGTTCTGATTTAATCTTTTTAACCTTGCCATATTTCGCAGTCTTGTTTTAGAGATGGTAACTGCAATAGTATATTTGTTCTTTACATTACAGGTCATTTAGCAGACGCTTTTATCCAAAGCGACTTACATTACACTTTAAACCCATGGCTCTTCACAAGCAATTAGGGGTCTTGCTCAGGGACACTTCGACTTGAGACATGGGGCAGTCGGGACACGAACCGCCAACCTTGCGGTTCCCAGCACCCCAGCACCCCAGCACACCCGCTCTACCCCCTGCGCCACGACAACCTCAAAAATGAATCTATTTCATCAGCTTTATTATACGCACATTTGCAAAGCAATTGCACTCATGTTGTCTTTGCACACATTGAACATAAAACCAAATGTTTCCCAGTGGGAAAATTATGTTCACCACTAAAGCCACTAGAGGGCACTGTACAGCTAGTGTAATGTGAAGAGGGGAGCAGTTAAGTTTTTTTCTTTTCACGTGATTGACCTGTGCATGGGTAGAATTTTTTCCGTAAGTAAATACATTTCTGTACATTAAACTGTGTATGGATAAGTCAGAAAATGTATTCTTTGGTGCTAAATGTGCCCATGTTGTTTTGGTTGGTCCGTTGATGTAACATTTTACATCTCCAAATTTCTTTAACACTGCTCTCTCCAAAGAGTAGTCGAAAAATAAAGACCCATAAATATAGTGTTGTATGCGGTGTCATTCAATTTCACTCGCCTACACAAACAATGCTCTTTATGAACTTATAATACTATTTATCGGCAAACAATGACAAGAAGAAAACATGTGTGAACTGAATCATTTTCTCAAATCTTTTAATTTTGTATTCTTATAAACTAGTGCAAATGCATGCAAACTGAAACCCGGCAACCCTGTACCCCAAGGACTTCTTACAGTAACACAGTAACAAGCCCGAAACCTCTGATTTGACGTGGTCTTGTTTTGGTTTTCCATTAGGCTGCTTACTTCACTCTGGGGAAACGTTTGCAAATACATTTCGAATAGGTTAGGACGCAAGTGATCCACACCATTTCACCTACATCCATTTATCCATTCATTATTAAACAATGCAATATATCTAAGCTCATATGAATTGTCTCTCGTACGCTTCTTCTCGACACAAAAAATTTGTCTTCTATTTTTTGGGGACAGTGCTTAATGCGTATATATTAATTACCCATACATTCTTATGCAGTGAGAGTTAAGAACCAACAGGTAGAAATACAATGTTTTTTGTATGGGAAAGTAGAGGTCCATTCTGGGTTTATTGTGCAAATACAGCCTACTAACTAGAGCAGTGGTTCTCAACTGATCTAGCTGCGGGACCCACCATCACAACTTCTCACTTTCTCGACAAGCAGCGCATGCTGCCATGAGCCCCCCTCCTCCCCGCCCTCTCAAAACATGCACGTAGCACAGCAGTCCTCCTCAGCTACAGTTAGAGCAAACAACACCCCCCCCCCCACCCCCCCGCCCCGTCCAGACTGTAAATGAATCGTGCATGCCCAGACCCGCATCCCAGACCAGCGACTCACTTAAAACGGGACCCACCAGTTGAGAACGACTTAACTAGAGTATCAGGATTAAACTGCCAACTGGAGACACTGAGTTCAACTGTGTATTCAGCATCCAGCTGTAACATATTGCAACTACTGACTCGTGACTTTTCACAGTTATCAAACCACATGGCAGAGGAATAAGTAGACTACCAAATGAGATACCATTAAAGTCCATATTTTGCTGAACATCGATGATAAATAAAATGACCCTGCTGTCTTTCAAACCATTGAACCATATTAATGGTTAATGAATGGATATAGGTGATTGTATTGATCAGGGGTCCTACATAACTTTTTGTTTGTAACAATCGCAGGGGTGCCTAAATGTAAACATTTGTTTTCCAGAAAGCCACACATAACCAAATATTAATAACCCTTTCCGGGATCTTCACAGAAAAAAAGTTAGTAAGTAAATAACACTATTAATGAAATAAAAAATAACCAAATAACCCTCTCTGGTTATCACCGTCTTTTTGACAGGATTCATAGTGTCGGCGCAGATTGTATTTGAATACCACCACCGCCTCTTGACACATGAGACAAACAGTCTTTTCTTTGCATCGAACAAAAAAAATAATCGTTTGACCACTGCAGGTTAAATACCCTGCATTCTGAATAAATTGTTCTCTTACCTAACCTTTTCTCCATTATTCCGTTCTATTTGACAGGGGCTAGTCTAGGATTTGCGTGGACAGACTGAAAAAAAATCCTAATGAGTCTCTGGTATTGTTCAGTGGGCCGGGCCAAATGTGGAGGTGGGCATTAGTTTGGGGACCACTGGTATTGATACTGCTGCTACTACTTTTTTTTCTAAATTCCTGAAATTTCCACTGCTGGAAGTGGTTAACTGACTCATTTGGACTTCATAACCAAGTTCCGTAATCGGCAAAATTAGAGAATCACTGCCATCCAAAGTCTTTGCCCACCATCTGATAGAATCGCTGGTTGTGCGGCTTATAGAAAACCCTCAGTCTCTGCATTGCCTCGGGGTCAATGGAGGCATGAGTCCTCCCCTTTGTTTTCCCCAGGCAGTGAGGTTTACTGCTGCCCTCTGGCTTCTTCAGGCAGGGGAAGCCTTTCGTTTTATTGAAGTAGAAGTGTTTGTCTGTGACAATCTTCTCGAGACCCAGAAAGTCCTGGACCTGTCCCAGTTCTCCTGCTGGGTCAGAGATGAGCCTTTCCCCGCTGACGAGATGGATTTGAGTCTTAGGAAACCAGGACAGCCAGCGCTCCAGGTGCTGGGCGTACAAGCCGATCCAGAGTGGGCTCCACAGAGTGTCGATCTGACCTAGAGACAAGAAAGAGATAAACCAAGGTTTGTGGTTCTTCGCAGACATGACACTTGAGCTTGAGCTTGAGCTTGAGCTTGAGCTTGAGCTTGAGCTTGGGCTTCTGACAACTAACAATGACGCGACAAGTGACAACAGACACACATGGCTTAAATACGCTAGGGAGGTGCAGGTGATTGGAAACAGCTGGAAACAATCATGAAATGACAGACAATCACAGGGGATGACAGGACAAGGCTGGAAGTGACATGACCCAGGGAGAACAGAGGCAAGAAACTACGAAATAAAGCCAGACATGAACCCAAACCGTGACAATCAATTTACTTTTCCACTTTTTCTCCAACAGTTTTACTACATTTTGTCAAGGAAATTTCTTCGTTTTTGAACTTTTTTTCTTGTTTTTCATGACTGCAAACCCTCAATTCGGGAACCACCGTAGTATAATATGAAAAGAGTTAACATTTCCCGTCAGATACCCTTTAAAATGTAAAAATAATCTGCTGTGGTTATATATTTAAACATCATTTTTCCAAGGAAAAGCACATTTACCCTTTTTCCCTCATTGACAGATTCTGTATGTGGCCTAACCGCTCCCACTACTTTTGCTCATAGGTTTATTAGAGCTGTTTGGAGATTATGGTGTAGTCAGTGGAATTCATCCATGTGTCTTTTTTACAGTCAAAATAGCAACTAGAGATGCAAAACTGGAGTTTGAGTTGACAGACAAAATGTACCAGCCCAATGTTATGACTCAACAACAAAGTTTGTCTTTTTTCATGATGTGTGTTGTACTGATCTAAACACCATACCTGTGGTGCAGTTCTTGAAGGCCAAGCTCTCAAAGGGAGGGATGTCGGGGGTCTTGGAGATGATCTGTGTGTAGTCAGATATGGCTCTGGACACGGGATCACGGACGACCACAATCAGCTTTACATCCTGTGACATGGCATGGACTCGTGCTGGCGTTTCATAAGTAACAAAGTAACGAGGCGTCTTCTCCATAACAATCTGACCCTCCAGGGCTTTGGGCATCATACTTCTGAAAGTAAAGGAAAAAAGTATTTAAGATAAAAAAATATAGAAAGATTTTAATAAAATAAAGCCCTGTATATAGAATACACTCCCCAATATATTGGTAGAGGAAACACTGGAACATTTTGTTTTGAGAAAAACTAATGGGCGGGCTACTCCATAGAAAAATTAAACAGTGTAACTAGATTTTTGGGAGGAAATGACGAACATCCTCATATATAATAGAGCTTTAAAGTATCTTGTGGAATAAAGTTCACACTTCACGTGGTGAATGAGAGTTTAATCAGAAGATTCATACCATGATGGTGGTGGTTAGATGCTGAACCTTGTTTCTTGAGTCTCATCCATATTAAAGCAGTAAGGTACGAGAGGCTGTACTTTATGGTCAATAATGTTACAATTCGTGGGTGTTACGCCCGACGCGCAGCCTTGAGTACCTTATTGCTTTTATAATACGGCTGCCAGAGACATTATAAACAGTAAGTAAATAACTGCCTTACAGCACAAAATAGGTATAGCCACCAGTTGTGTATTGTAGCCGTTTGTGTATTGCAGTAGCTTAGAGAAAATAGTCCTGTACGTGTGGCGGTTGCTATGCAGCAGACAAACTGTCACGGTTTGGGTCCATGTCTGGTTTTATTTTGTAGTTTCCTGCCTCTGTTCTCCCTGGGTCACGTCACTTCCTGCCTTGTCCTGTCGTCCCCTGTGATTGTCTGTCATGTCATGATTGTTTCCAGCTGTTTCCAATCACCTGCACCTCCTTGTGTATTTAAGCCACGTGTGTCTGTTGTCACTTGTCGCGTCATTGTTAGCTGTTACTCGTCAGAAGCCCATGTTTCTGTTTCCTGTTCCCTGACCTCGTTCGTGCCTTTTTGGAGTTTTTTGTTTCCCAAGAAACGCTGCGTTTGAGTCCTACCTTCCCTGCCTTTTTACCCACGCAACTCCCTGACACAAACAGCATTGGGAACATCACGTTTGTTAGCCTGACACCCTAAGTTTGTTGATGGTTAGCTGGGGGAAACTGTTTTCTAGGAGTACAACATCAGTCGTCACTTTGCTACGAAGCATGCTGACTACGCTAGCATCCATTCCACGCAGGAACAGGACAGCCAACATGATGCGTCGGGAGAACAAAAGTAAAAGTCAGTTTATCCCGCAGGACTTTTACTCGCCGTGTGGAATTGATGAAAATATTGTCAGCCAATCATACAAAAAGTCAGATTCCTTTGAGTTATACTCACTAGCACTGGATGAAAGTTCGGACGTTAAAGACACTGCTCAGCTCCTCATTTTTATCCGAGGCATTGACGACAGTTTTGTGGTAACAGAAGATTTTTTGACTATGGAGTCCCTGAAAGGAACAACGCAGGGAGAGGACCAGGTGTCTGCTGTCGTCAAAAGAATGAAGTTACCGTGGAGTAAACTTGTCAATGTGGAAAAATCTGGAAAAAATGTTGTGCTGCTGAAAAGTGAAAGAGGAAAACCCTGACCAGGATCTTATTTTCCTTCACTGCATCATCCAACAGAAGTCTGTATTGCAGCTTAATCATGTCGTGAATCCAGTTGTAAAACGTGTGAACTTCATAAGAGCAAGGGAACTTCAGCACTGTCAGTTTATTACGTTCCTGGAGGAAACTGATGCCGATCACCAGGACTTGCTGTACCACTTTTGTGTCCGCTGGTTAAGTTTGGGGAAAGGGTTACTAAAATCTGAAGAATTCCCTGAGCTAAGGGGCTTAGAGACTTTGCATTTGCTGTGGACATATTTTCACACATGAATGAGCTGAATGTGAAACGGCACTACGAAACAAAAAAATACAGCAAATCACTTGGGGACCTGCATTAAGAATTCTGCCGTAGGTTCTCCGAGTACACTCGTCGATTCTGTTGAAAAAAAAAAGTTTGCCCACCCCTGCACTAAACCAAACTACTATGTCTGGTGCTCTGCTCCTTCTCACCCTCCATCCATTTTTTCAATTTCAATATCCACGCTGACTTCTCTGACTGTAAAACAGCCACAGATTAGTGATGTGTCGTTCATGAACGATTCGTTCATTTTGAACAAATCCTCACAAGGACTCGAGAGTTCGTTCACCCCCCCCCCCCCGTCAACAAATGACTTGAAGAATGATCCGTTCACACATGACCGACATGAACGAATGACTCTAAAAAAGATTCGTTCAGGATGTGAGCTTAATTTAGTAAATTAATGAACCTGTTCTGTTGAATGAGTGTTATATAATGGCCATGTGGTATAGAAAGGAACTCTAGCTAAGTATATAACTCAACGAGTCTCTTTAGTACAGTGTGTTTAAACATTGGGATGCATGACCACTAGTGCTTTTGGGTAGGCCTCTATTGACTATTTACAACTGGAGCTAACAGAACGATTTACATATGACCCTCTGGATCAACCATCTTATGCATTGGAGTGCTGTTAACACTCCGCTCCAACCCCCTCAAAGCTTTATACCGTTATTCTACCCCTTCCACTCCTTGCCATACTGCTAGAATTGCTACCAGCTGGTAGACTAACAGATGCACGTAGAAAGATAGCAGATCTTTTAAGTAGGGGACAGTGTTTCAGGTTGAACAGCTTCCTCCATACGTTGACGTAACCTTTTATATTGTTTGCAAGGACATTTACTGACGTGTGGTTCTTTTGTGCAGCCCTATCCCCCGTTCCCTTTTCCTTTTCTTTTTGGTTCTCAGCTTGAGATGCAGAATGTCAGTAAACCCACCCATTTGTAATCCCTATTAAAGACAAATTCTTGCTTCAACTTTTGTCTATGATGCATTAACTACTTTGCTTCCTTAAAATACACTGCACGGCTTACAGTTAATCCATACACAATTGGTTTTTGCTGGTCAAACTCTTTTTTGCTCTGTTTTCTTGTATCTTCACACCATATTTGAGTTTCACATATGGACTGGGGGAACGTTGCCCCGGAGCTGCGGTCAGACCCGCCACAGAACCACATGTGGAAACCACTGGTTTCCCAAATAAGTCTTATTTTTAAATGTTTTGAGGCACCTTCCTCCAGACTTATTTTTCTCCCTTTCAGTTTCATGTTTCGGTGCAATGCTGCCGGCTCGCACAAAAAACTGCTTTGCATGCATGCGGCTGTTGAACAGACACGTGCGCTCTGTTTGGTTTTTTTTGCTCCATGTGCAGTTTATGGATCTGGTTAATTTCTGTTACATTAAACCGTAGCATAACAGTCCGCCCATTCCTTTTTAATTTAGCGTTGTGCATTTTCCCCTTTAAGTTAAACTGGAGGGGTAATGAGCAACTTGAATTCGATCTCCTTGTATCTCAATCGTGGATGCATCACATGTATTTAGAGACCTTCCAGGTAGAATTGCCTCAGAATAAAGTCACATGATCCCATTAACATCTGGCTCGACCCCCGCAGAGATGATTACTGTTATTGTGAGAATCCCCCCAACAGATGGTTGTATCCCGTTGACTGTCACCTGTAACTTGGTGAATATGTCTGGGTAAGTAAGTTTAAACATTCATCCAACACACAGAGAGCAGGAACCAAATGAAGTGACAATCAGAAAAAAGTCAGTGAGATTTTAAGCGTTGCTTTAAAATATACATTTTAATGGATGGAAAACAAATGGACGTGGACGTCTCTGGGATGTTCATATTGAACAGGCGTGGTGTGCTTACCTGTACCAGTCCAGCCCCCGTGCGTAATGCCGGTCGAAGAAGTGCGGCTCCGAACCCACGGCTCGGATGTCCGGGTGGAGCCGCAGAAACTCCAGTAGAGCCCGGGTGCCTCCCTTTTTAACCCCGATGATCAGAGCCTGCGGCAGCCTTCTGGTGGCGGTCAGGTCCCTCCCTGAGCTGTTCGCCTCCAGCCCGGGACTGGCAGCGTCCTCGACAAGGCTTGTCCCGTTCCTCTCGTGCGGCCATCCTGACCCCGACCCCAGAAACTCGCGCGCGGGCGCCTTGATGTCAGTGTTTTCTGCCAGCTGTGACTCGCCGCATCCGGCGAGCAGGTAAACCAAGGAGAAGCACAGGAGGCTCAGAGAGGACGCGACTGTGAGCCGATGGAGGAGCTGCCGCAGCTCCGCGCGCAACTGCTGCTGATGCTGCTGGTGGAACGTTGCCATCCCTCAGAGACCCATGTGGGATAAAGGGCCATTCTACCATCGACCTAGCTCGCGTCCATCGCGCTCCGCTGAGCTCCAGTCGGTGTTTAACGCATGACATCCAACTCTATAAAGCCATATCCACCCTGGAATTATCTTCATCCACTCCAAGGGATTACACTCTCTCTCTCTCTGTCTCTCTCTCACACACACAGTGAGTGTGATCATTTATTTCTATTTTAATGTACATCTTGTTACACATTGTGTTGTATCTTACAAAGCTTTGAGCCACATTGTGTACATGTGGATGCGATACGATAGGTAGGCAAGTCGTAGAGACACATAGAAACGCTTTGGTTTGTGGATCAAGGGTTGGATCTTGGTCGTCTTGGACGTAGTTCACAACACTCTAAGCAGACGCTCTGCACCCTAAAACCAATCTCATAATTAGCTTAGCAGTCAGACAGAATTAGACTGTAGTGCCGGTGCGCATAGTCTACTGAAAAGTCTGTGTGAACCCACTTCATACAGAAATGGCTCACAATCTGAGAATCATACAAACACCGTAGTGATTCCAAGCCCATTTAAGATTTCCACCAAAAAAATGAATCCAGTGACACATGTTATTAAAGAACCAAGACGAGGTTTGCACTTCATAGTGGGTGCGTTATGGCTGGAGTTGGCAGAGGTGTGTTGTGGTGTGGACTCCTGTTAGGGACTGGGATGTTGGCTTTTATCATGGCAGAGTGCTGAGCTAAAGTACAGATAATAGCTCACAGGAGACTCATTAGTCCTACCGTTCATCCGCATGTGCATGAGCGCGCGCACTTACGTGCACACACGCATTCACTCACGTACACAAGTACTTACCTCATGTTCCATTTGGCTTTCCCCTTGTCATCATCCCACAGCAGATGTGACCCGTGCCGTGCAAACAGTCCTGCAATAAACTAAAGGCATCACCATCCATGTCAACAACATGACAGAAGACTGTGTTTTTTGTCTGTTGTAATAGAGACATAAATATCCGATCTTTAGATAGCATAGCATAGCATCCTGTCAATAGAAGTGGGCATTATATTGAATGTTGTGTTTTTGGAATGGGGGAAGCCTGCCCCCTTGTTTTACGGACGTGGGAAAGGCATTATGGTAAGTGTGTAAGAACTGAATGTGATTTACTGCAGGCTCATTCAGTTAGTCAGCCTGTCCGTCGCTTTCTCAATAGTAAACACATTTTAAAAATAAGCAAACTGTAATGATTTGATGATTTCATCTGGCTCAGTTAATTGGTAGAAATGTATTAAATAGTAAAAAAAATAAATTGCAAACAAGGTTAAATCAAAACAGAATATATTAAATATAATATAAAGATTGTCAATATGATACATCTAAAGGTACATTGTATATTTTGTTTAAATATCTGTAATTTCATTGCAAATACAGTGACAATTTAGGTAGTACCACTTGACACTGCTAATGCTGGTAATGAGTCAGTTAAGCCAATTAAAAAAGTAATGGTTGTAAAGTGCCAACAGTCTAAAGCGTCATTTAAAAACTCCAACTGCTTTATGAACTGCACACAAACAAACACAATAAAATCCAATAAACCGTAGCTGATCCCTCTCACCCTGGACATAGACAGTGAGCCCCTTTCATCTGGGCCACAAAAACAGCTTCTTCCTGTCAGTGCTCATTAATAAACTCATTAATAAAGCCCTACTGACTCCGCCTCCCTCATCCTGCAGTCCAAGAACAATTGTTGCACCTCCTCTCTGCTCTTAATTTATTATTCATTTATTTAATATTATTTAATACACCGGACACTTTGAATAATGCATTTAATTAATTAGGGCGGCACGGCGGCGTGGTGGTTAGCACTGTCGCCTCACAGCAACAAGGTCCTGGGTTAATTGGGGACTCTAAATTGCCCGTAGATGAATGTGAGTGTGAATGGTTGTGTGTCTCTGTGTAGTCCAGGATGTACCCTGTCTCTCGCCCGAAGTTGGCTGGGATGGACTCCAGCCCCCCCGCGACCCTGTGTGCAGGATAAGCGGTTTGACAATGGATGGATGGATTTAATTAATTAATTACAATTTGAAGACTGTTCTTGCTTTTTTTCACATGTTTGTCTATTTAGGGTTATTGTTTGCGTCACCCGACAAGAACAAATCCTTGATACTTGGCACAAATGGTATTGATCCGTAACTCTGATTGTGTACACATGACATTTATGGCACCGCATGTCCAACATGTACTGATTTCAAAGCATTCTGAAGCAAATTTTTATTTTGGAATATCCAAAATAAAGTGTATTGAATTAAAGTGAGATAAAAAGCATTTTCAGTGGTTTAAAAATAACCAGTAAACCTGCAACAATCCATCAATACACCAATAGCCAATGGGTTCCTTTAATCGTGTATACTACAAATGTGCATATCTAGTTTCTGATGCTTATACTCATTGTGTACACGTGACATTTATTGCACTCATGTGTCCCACAGGCGCAGATTGTAAAGCATTCTGAGGCATGACAGAAGTGTTTGACAGTAGAATCCCGTGATCCTGTGCATCAACTTTTCCAAGAGAATCACAACCGCTTTACAGAGCATTTCCCTGGGTGTGGAAATTAGACGGGCCGACCCTAATCTACCCTAATGCCCTGCTGCTGGTGTCAACTCCCTCAGCTTGGTTACGTCTCCAGTGCACCAGAGTTGGGTTAATCAGCTGAACCACACCCTCTAATCCCTTTTAAATCAAAAGATTACCACAATTGGAGGGATGAAGGCCTTTTGGGAGGAAGGACGGACCAATTTACAGTTTGTTCGGAACGAGCCTGCAGTTGTATTCCTCTCTCTATCCACAGAAGTGCTTCTCTATGGCTCATAATTGAATAGTAAGGAATTGTAATCGCAAAGATCATCTCTCCCGTCCTCGATGTGTTTTTGGTATTGACCCGTGTGCAGTCTGCTGAAACATGGACAACTTATTGTGTGGGCTTTTACAAGGAGAGGCGTCGGTTTCCTGCAGTCTTCTGTCATTAAAACATATCACAGAAACCCATGTGCAACACACACATAGATGCACTTATCTGTGTGTGTGTGTGTGTGTGTGTGTGTGTGTGTGTGCGTTTGCATGACGGACAGCGAGACAGATTAGACCTACTGGAGAGCCTGTCCTCATTTCAGAAGACTTCTACACACATCTGTTAGCATTGTTTAATATCCCGGTTGTAAAAAGAGACAGATTACTGCTCCCCTCGGTCTCTGACAGGAGAGAGACTTTGTAATGACTTTGTAATGTTATCCCAGATAAATCTGTTATCCAGGGTTTGAACAGAGATGCCCTCTGAAAAGGATTAAATACAAAGACGTAATAAAGCACTCTGGGAATAATTCCATCCGGTCAACTCTGCCCCAACTACCCCCTCTCCATCACCGCCAACCTCACCCGCACCCCCCACCCCCAATCTCGCGTGCACCTTAATGTCTAGATATAGATTTGCACCTTTAACCTTTAATCCCCTGTATATTATATCTGCATTGCACTTCTTTTTTTAATGTATTGCTTTTTTGCCCCTCTGGTCAGATGCTGGACTGCATTTCGTTGCCTCAGTAACTGTATTCAGTGCAATGACAACACAGTCTGAATCTGTACACCTTTTTTAAAAAGCTGCTTGTTAGTGCTTGAAATAAAGCACTTATTCATCTTTACTTTAACAATCCCCATGTCCCCCTCTCGTTTCAGGCGTCTTGACTTCCTGCCCTCATGTCTTTTCGGCTGCTTCCCTGATTGTGTCCACCTGTGTCCACCTGTGTCCACCTGTGTCTCGTTGACTCCTCCCCCCTGGCGGCTCGCTGCTGTAGTGTCGTACCTTTTGTGTTCACAGCACTTGTCCTGTTAGTGTTTGATCAAAGCCTGCAATGTTCTGTTTCTGTGTACCGAACCTTTCCTTTCTTTCAACATGCCTGAAGTATGAAACCCATCTGGGCTTTGAAATCTTTTCCCGAGTCGTGCTCGTCCTGCGATTGCAATCTTTGACATTGCTGTCATGGAGAGAACTACAAGGATGTGTTTGTAAATTTTCCAAGATCATATTAGTCCTTTGACATACTTGACCCATATTTGAGCAAATTCTGCATTTATTGGAGATGATCATCTGCTCGGTGGTTCGGTCCTCAGGCTACAATTACTACAATAAAACAGGACATTATTATGAATATAAGTGTAGGGGACGTGATTTGTTCCTTATAGTAGTGGGGGGAATGAATGAATTCAGGACCCAGTAACTGCGTTCTTCATGTTTTTATATCTGTATATTATACAATGAATCCAAAATATGAAACTCTCTCACCCCCTCTCTTTCCATTTCCCTAACCAAACAAGATTTTTTTTTCAGTATCCTTTAATCCGCTTACTGAGCCCATGGTTCTGACACTCTCTTAATAATAGCTCTGCTGTGATTTGAAACTTAACAATGCCCATCAAATGTCCTCCCTGTCTCCTTATTTTAGCTTCCGGTCTTCTGCCCCTTTTCCTATGATTTCAATTCAATTCAATTAAATACATTTTATTTTGTATAGCCCAAAATTGCAAATTACAATTTTGGCCTATACTTTAGTGCTTCACAGTCTGTACACATGCGACACGACATCCTCTGTCCCGAAACCCTCACATCGGCACAGGAAAAACTCCCCCCAAAAAAATGTTCCATGGGAAAAAAAGGGAGGAAACCTTAGTGAGAACGTCAGAGGAGGATCCGTCTCCTGATGGACAGACTACAATGATGTCATGAGGACAGAATGAACAATGTAGAATATATGAGACTATATGACAGAAATGATTCAAGTAACTGAGTAGTAAACCAGACGCACAGCAGGACCACTGCAGGGACCACCACCATCACATAGAACCACCATCAGATAGAACCACCATCAGATAGAACCACCATCACATAGAACCACCATCAGATAGAACCACCGTCACATAGAACCACCATCAGATAGAACCACCATCACATAGAACCACCATCACATAGAACCACCATCAGATAGAACCACCGTCAGATAGAACCACCGTCACATAGAACCACCGTCACATAGAACCACCGTCACATAGAACCACCGTCACATAGAACCACCGTCAGATAGAATCACCGTCAGATAGAACCACCGTCACATAGAACCACCGTCAGATAGAATCACGGTCAGATAGAACCACCATCAGATAGAACCACCATCACATAGAACCACCATCCGATAGAACCACCATCACATAGAACCACCATCACATAGAACCACCATCAGATAGAACCACCATCCGATAGAACCACCATCAGATAGAACCACCATCCGATAGAACCACCATCAGATAGAACCACCATCAGATAGAACCACCATCCACAGGAGCCTGCGGGGAGGCTAATGTTGGTTTATGATGACGGTAATAGTAAATGTGCTTAACAATAAAGAGGAGCTTGATAACTGAAGGCTCTGGCCCCCAGCCTACTTTTTAAAACCACAGGAACAACAAGTAACCAGCATCTATGGAGCACAGCTGCCTTGTAGGGCAATAAGGTGTTATAAGCTCTTTAAGATACGATGGTGCCTCACCAGCAAGTGTCTTGTAGGTGAGGAGAGGTACCTTAAAATCTATTCTTGATTTAACAGGGAGCCAGTGCAGAGAAGTTAATACAGGAGTGATGTGATCCTTTTTCTTAGTTCTTGTTAATACACGTGCTGCAGCATTCTGAATCAGCTGGAGAGGCTTAAGAGATTTACAAGAGCAGCCTGATAAAAAAAAATTAAAGTTCCGTTAATACCAATCAAATGTTCAAATGTTTCTGTGCACTCAAAATCCTGACTGGAAGCCCTCGAACAAAGCCAAACTAGCTTAGATGCTTCTAATTTGGTGGAACGCCATAACCACTTATTTGTTTAGGCCCAAAGTACATTTCTGATCTGCTGATACCTTATGAACCGCCACAAACTCTTCGTCTGGGACTGGTCTACTTCCTGTTCCCAGAGTCAGAACTAAACATGGAGAATATCTGGAACAAGGTCCCAGAAAGCAGCAGGCCTGTTAAGTCACTCAGCTCATTTAAATCCAGATTAAAGACTTTACTGTTTGTTGCTGCCTTTAATTGACCGTTTCTGCATTTCGTAATTCTTAAAGAAATTCTCAAACTACACAGCAACATTTGAATCAATGTTCTTAACTGTTTCTAAATCACCTTTCCTTACTTTTGGATGTTTTTAATGGTTTCATGTGAAGCACTGAATTGCTTGTTGTTGAAATGTACTATACAAATAAAATTGCCTTGCCTTGAACACTTTATTAAGCATCCCCTTTCTTCACATCTGTGCCATCAATTCAGTTTTTCAATAGTTTTCATCATCACTGAAAGTTGAGATAGTTTCCCTCTTCTAGCTGCGATAAGCCGACTGATCCGGTCTTCCAGAACTCTTTCAGTGGGCTTTGGCGCCCACTCGTGGTCAGAAGCATCCATTGCACTGCAATAACTGCATTTGCTTCAGTTTTTGTTTTTTTCTTTGAAAGCCAATGTCCAACAATGTCTTTCAGCGTGCACCAATTTTCAAGAGATAGTTACTGTCCAAGTTCCACTAATATTCACGCGTAATGAATCTTCATAGACAGCAACTGCGTTTCAAAAGATTTAGTCAACAAACTTGGTTACAAGAAACAGTGTTTGGCACAACGGTCAAGAAACTGTGTTGCTCTGATTAACCTCGACTGACGAATATTGGCTATGACGTCATCAGTAAAGTACCTTAAAGAAGCACTGCAGCACATATTTCATGAATCCGTAAACAGATCTTAATAAGGTAAATACAACTAGTTACATTGAACGCATCAGGACAGGCCACAGGCCCAGGGTCGTGGACGCTGCCTCCCACAGCTGTTCACATCTGTGCATGTATGTGTAGGAGCTACCCAGTGGTCTGTGGATTGGAGGAACTGGCAGATTCTCCACAACGCCTATTTCTTTATATAATACTTATAAATCCAAGATGATCTCTTCATCTGGAGTTTCTTCATTTTTGAACACAACAAAATTCTGATTCTGATTGATAGTGTACAATTTTTTATTTATTTACTTCAAGGAGCAGTTGCCTGCTTTGCCAATTGGTAACCCAGACTTGTGCCAAGCACATATGATTACATAACAACCTAATCCAAATAATCTTAACATCTCTTTTTCTCCAACGGTGTTTACTCATCCAGGACAGAATCCTTAACTCCAGCAGCCAGCACAGCAAAGAGGAAGGAGGGGAGGAGGGAGCGGAAGTAGAGGGCCATCCTTGGGAAAGGGTGGGCCAGCACGACCTCCTTCCTCTTTCTGTTCACCGTTTGCATGATCTCATTGGCCAGGACTGACGGACGCACACCATGTGTCAACTGCTTGGTGAAAACTGCGGAAGAAAACACACATTTACCTATTTGTCTACATACTGCAAAAACTGTTTGACGTTGCCCATCTATTCCCTAGAACCGGGAGGATCTACGGGATGATTCTTTATTACCACCGGTCAGTCCCTTACATACTGGTTCTTCTACTCACATGCAGTAAGTCGGTTTGGTTTAAGGGCCGGCCCATCCACAGGCAGCGGATCGCTGGCGTTGATGAAGGTATGACTGATGGTGCTGACAACTATCCCATACTGCTCCACCTCGGCCCGGAGGCAGTCAAAGAAGGCCTGCGCCGCATGCTTCGATGCAGCATCTTCAGGTGTTGTCACACACACACACAGAAGAGGCGACACGGTTGTAAAGAAATCTCGTTGCACACATTACACAGGACCCGGGCCGGAGAAAGACATCCGCTGCGCTGCACGTCTAATGCTCGGTTCAGAGAGTTGTTTCATCGATGTGTATTGAGCGGACAGAACAAAATAAACACCTGTCAGTTACAGCACAACACAGTTCAAACGCATCACAAACCACTTCCTCCAAAACGACCATCCCGTCAGCACCTCTATAAATCACCTGCTACAAAAACAGGACCATGACGTTTCGGACGCTGCACGTGGGTACGCTTCGTCTGCTGGCTAGCCAGCATTAGAGGAGAGATTGCAAGTACATTATTTTCTGATTACTGGGAATGAAAACAACTCGTATACTTTTATTGGCGACTCACATGAACTTCTGAATGGGAAAGCCAATCTCCCCTGGATGCTGTTGATTAGAACGATGTGGCCTGATCGTCTTGAGATCATTGCCGGAAGAACACCTGCCACATTGACGGACATATTGGTATTTAGATAAAAGCGATGGGCATGAGGGAAATGGTAGTGGTTGTATAGCCCACCTTTGGCCAGGGTGCTGGGGCCGAAGTAGTTAACGTCCATGACGTTTCTGTCCAGATTCAGGGAAACACTTTGTGCCGGGGACCGAAGTTTCATGCTGCTGTTGAAGATCAACACATCCACACAGCCGTAACACTCAACTACCTCCGCCACCACGTCCTCCATGCTATCCATGTTGCTGAAGTCCAGTATCACCAGCTTCGGGGCAAACGTCTACAGAGACACAAGACTGTATTAGTTTGCTTTGCTTTGCTTCTTCATCAGGAGAGACTCCAAATGTCACGTCCACATGAGGCCCTTTAACCATTTGGGACTGATTTGGTCAACTGGCTCGGAGGAGGACTCAAAGTATGACATGTGTCATCTCCTTTTGCCAGTATGCGGCCAGTAGGAAAATCTACAAGTAAATCTGTGATTTCCTGGAGCGCGCATTAGTGGTTGATTGGAAAAAAAGGGCCTGCGTGTTCCAGGATGGGTTGTGGAAACTTTGTGATCATAGGCCAAATGTGTATTGATGTACAAAGGCAAGCCCTGATGAAGTCCATTGGTACACATCTGGTAGCCTAATAACATGTCAACAAGCCTTTGAAAGCTTTGTGATGACATATTGCAATAATTTGGTTTTTTTTTATTTAAAATATGTTCCTTACAAGAGGGAGAAGAAGGAACACTACAGATTTAATAGCCCCTTTGTGGCCAGAAGTTCATATGTTTGCTAATTAGATAATAACTTTTTCCCCCCATATAGACGCTTCGGCTCTGCCCTCTGTAGCAGACAGTGTGCTGTCAGACAGGATATCCCGCTATTGTAGTGACCAAAAGGAGGAAGTAGTGAGGCGGGAGAAGCGGAGAGGATTATGGCCAAAGCAACAACAGGACTATTCTTGTCTACGACTGCAAACCCACCACGTCCGTATTCTGAGATGAGTCTTAGCGGCTACTTGAGGGACCATGTGTCCAGTGTGCCCTCACACAGACAGGATCTAGTGTTTACTTGAGTTTGCATGTTCAAGTGTCCTCACATCTCTGGGGTCAGCATCATCAGTCAGGGCGTTATACAGCGACTCAAGCTGGTCCCAGCTGGTCCCACACAGGACCAGCCTGGCGCCGCCCTTATGGAAGAGATGGGAGCTCTCTGAAAAGAAGCGCAGACCATTCAATGCATTGAAAGGATACGTCTTGTAAAAATATAGATAACACTTTCAGGTTTGAAATATACACTAAAAACGGGGAGTTTATGGCACATAACTGCATTCCGAGGCCACCAGCAAAGAATCCCTGCTTTCTTCTAATAAATAGCACACGTAAACTTTTTTACGGTTCTGTTTTGGTTTATTTTTTGGCCGGGTTTATAGTAAATAAAACTCATTTCACTTATGTTCAGACTGTCCGTCTTTCCAGGGTTTCCCTCCGTCTAGCAGGATGGATCAACATGCCTGACCTTGTTTCAAATGATTTTTCTTTTAAAACCATTCTTTGCTCGTCATAGCAAATGTGTGTGAGATATAAAAGCAGTTTCTATTTTTGTGTTACAATGAGAATTTTTAAATGACCTCCCCTGTGTTTTACATGGAAGGCGACATTTTCTTTTGTTTAGTAAACAAAGGTGCTTAGAAAAAAGACAGAATCATGAAGAAATACAACTTAACAATGTAAATAATTTATGTTTACCCATCTATTTACACCGTCTCAACCCAACGTGGTCTAATAAAAATAAAACATGAAAACGTTACTCCAATAAAAAAATCTCTTTCCAGAGTGGCGCTGGACAGGATTGTCATATCAGGCTCTATATATCTTTAAGACTTCTGTCTTTGATTGCCTGTATTATTCATACCTTTGTATTGACTGATGATGGTTAAACCTCGGTCATGTCTATGAAAACATTCTGATTCCTTAGGATGGAAAAGTTGAAATACGTGTTCATGTGTGCACATAAGAAGCCATCACCACAAACATGCAGTTCAAAGCGTATAGTGAATTCAGTCAGTAGGCCTTAGTTACGGTCACAATACAAGAAACATTGAACTGACAGAAATCAAAATCACCGCGGCCAAAAAGTAAGGTACCAACAAGCACGAGCGGCCTTTACCTGTCCCTGACCTGGACACGGCATCGGTGATCACCACCACTTTGTTTCGCACTAAGGACTTGGACATGAGCCGCATTGCTTCATTGTAGATGTAGTATAAACCCGCTGCCACGACCACCAGCAGGGGCAACACCATCACAGAGGGCAGGGCCATGTCCTGTGGGGGACGGGACACACACCTGGACCTGTCACAGAAGAGGCTTCTCTGCTCCCACGTCAACAGCCAACAGGACGTGCAGAACAGCACGATGACCCGAGCGCACAAAACCTGCACTCGCGTCCTCTCTTTGGCATTGATGGGATTATGACACGCAGCCATGGAGGAGGAGATTTTTTTGCACACTTTATTAGTTTACTTTGGGAAAGCTACTTCTTTTGCAATGCGATTTTTAATTTGAATTTTTTAATTTAGAGGATATGCAAGTACATTGACTTACAAAACAGCATTAAAGTACAGTAGCAGTCAAAGGCTTGAACACAAATGTCTCTTTTTGACTGGTACTGTACACATATAGATATATATTACATATACACACGACAGCAAACTTGTCGAAGTATACATACATACATACTCACTCAGATACAAGTACATACACACATCTCCTTAAAATACATTAGGAATATATGAGATTTAAATGATTTACATAAATCCTTTGACATATTTAGGACTAGTCCAGGATGAGATGGTTCTGGCACCGTGCATCCCACCTACACAGAGCTCCATGGTCAGCACATCCTCAGGCAGCCATTGGCATTTTGCAAGCGTATGTGGGCTATTTAGTTTGAGTTTACTTTCAATAAGACCGTTTTGATGGTCTTAGTTGTAGGTACAGAAAGATGCTCCTGGTAAATTGAAAGCAGAACCTTTGTCCTTGGCCATGTTATTGCTGTGAATTGGACCCCACTGAGACAGAGACAGTTATTGAGATGCCATTTAAGATAAGAGGATATTCTACTGGGGGTTCATTTATGTTCTCTATGTTACTCTTCTCTCCACCAACTAATTGTAGGAATAGATGTAGTTCCTTGGTTATGGAATGTATATGCGGTGGAAAAAACATTCCAAAAGAATATTCCTTCCCCTTAGAAGACCTGGTGTGTTTGAATACACCACTCAAACAATCCAAACTGCCTTGGCCCAATTATATGATTTATATTATCAACAGGAGACCGAAACAAATCTTAAATGGCATCTCAACACAAACTGTTAATAATCATCTGTCAGAAGCAATCGGACGAGAGGACGCGGTGGGCTGCACTTTAAAATAATCACAGGTAACAGAGGAACCTGCATTTATATTGACTGTGACAACATATCGCTTGCTGCTGTGAAAGTGAGGAGAACAGCTAAATATATTCTGGTCGTGCGCGCGCCGCGTCTCCTCCAGGATCCTGTCACAGGACACTCAAGGCGCGGCGGCTGAAGACGCTCACACTTATAATGACCTCACTCGCCTGGCTTTACTTAATAAAATACAATGAAAAAAGTCCTAATCAACATTGAGACTTGTCTTTATGATCACTACTGAGACCCAATAATTGGGCTGACTCAATATTGTTAGTGCAGATATATATAAGAACATCAACCGATGCACCTGTAATCTGTGTTATTGTTAATATACTTACAGTACGGACAGCAAGATAATCCTTCAGCCGCGCTGGCTTGATTTTCTCCGGATTTCAACCTCTATTTCCCTCGTCCATTAACACGGCTGTGCTCCTCTGCCCGCGCGTCCCACTGCTGTCCACTGGAACCTGCTGCTTATAATAGCATCGGCTTGGGTATTTGAGAACCGTCCTCTCGTTGCCAGCCTGAATGTAACTCAAATAGGGAGCCACGTTTGTGTTGAGGAGCACTTGCTGCCGTTCAAGTAAGTGCGTTTTCTTACCCCCCAAAAAGGATTGAATGCAGAAATCATTTGATTAAAAGCCTTTGCGAGGTGAGATAACACACACTTAGACTGCTGTTCGTTTGACTCACTACTTATTCTAATTTGTTACGGGTGATTGTTGGAGATAAATACATGCTGTACATGAGGGGCGACGCGATGCTCCCTCCCACACCGTGCAGCGCCCACCTCCCATCTAACTCAGCCTTCATCTCGTTTACACGCACGAAAGCTTGTGTGATGATGTGACAGACAGACAGATATAGACACTCGGCAAACGCATCAGTATCTCCTCTGTGGTAGTTCCTGCTACGCTGGTTGTCTCCCAGACCCACACTCAGATGAGGTGGAAACCACACCAGCGGCTGGCCAACATTCTACTTAACTGACTTAATTTATTTGTTATAGAAATGCGGAATAAGACTTATCATTCAAAATGTGTGATTATGTTAACATAGTGAGTTTCAATTTGCTTTACAAAACATAAAATACTTTGAACAGTTGGAGGACACCTTGCATATTAACTCCATAATTATGAAAAAGCATGCAGTCATGTATGCTGAACAGGCATAAAAACATTTAGCTCTAAATACTTGTTGATTTACTGTTTTGAATGCACCATTTCTTCTTCTTGAAGCAGCCACATTATACTGTGTAGTGTCTACGTCAAGTAGTTTAGTATTCCAGCTCGCATTGCTTATTTTACTTCACATGTATCTAAGATCTCGAGATTCTATTTGGAGGCCCATTTCCACCACTGAGTATAATTATGAGATACTATCTCGTTGTTGTCATGATTATGATACTAGATGGGCTTCCATAGGATCCACAGAGGTAATGTGGCGAAGATCCCGCAAGCTGGGCTCTCGCTGTGCTCTGTGTGCGGCCACAGTGATCAGTTATCGCGAGACTCGGCCACTATCATCAGTCATCGCGAGACTCGGCCACAGTGATCAGTCATCGCGAGACTCGGCCACAGTGATCAGTTATCGCGAGACTCGGGAGTGGAATTCCGGACGCTCCACCTTCGCTCCGTTGGGAATGAAAAAATACACTTACTGCTGCTAATCAGGCTAGTTATGGAAACGAGCCCTAAATACCTGTTCTGCCCTATTTGACTGGCCAATAGGTGCTTTCCCTGCATGCGGCTTCTACATGGGAGCAAAGCGCTGGAGCACTTTGCATTTAGGGACAGTCTCTTTTTTCCCAAGGCGTATGTTAAAGACGCCAGTCGTGGTGGACAATTGCATTGCTAGCCCGTTTGCGCGTTAGCTCACCGGGCTAACCGGAGAACCGGACCAACTCCGCCGGGGCTGAACGCTGCGACCGGGAGAGAAGAGCACGCTGTCGAGCTGCACCTTTCCTTTGCGCTTGGGTCCTTCACATGGGAGTCTGATAACTAAGCGATAACTATGTACCCGTGTTGTTTTTGCGCCGTGAGCCACCTGGTTATTGGTGCGAGGATCCCGCTGGCGAGCTAACAGGATATTAGCCCGCTCCCTCGGCACTCCGCTTTGTGGTCGCAGGCCACGGGCTGAAACGCACCCATCGCTGGCTGAGTGATGCGACGGCTGTCTTCATGGCACGGCATTATTCATTGGGAAGCGGCGATTTAACACAGCTAAACGGACCAACGGTCCGTCTGATTTGAACCCTGCCCACGGACACCCGAAAATGCGCCCGAGTGCGCGAGCTTTGTCTGCGGCGGAGTAGGAGCCGAGCGGCGGATTATCGTCACTGCCGAGACCAGCGTCACCTGCGCTTCACGAGCGGCCGAACAGCATGTCTGCCGCCAAGGAAAACCCCTGCAGGAAATTCCAGGCGAACTTCTTCAACAAAAGTAAATGCCAGAATTGCTTCAAACCACGAGAGTTGCACCTGTTGACGGACCAGGACCTGACCCAGGTAAGCCCGGGTGGCGTGTCCATCGCCATTCACGCGCATGGCAAGAAGTGCTTTTGCGGCGACAATGTGCGAACCAAAGAATGCGTGTGGGTCGGTGACCCGTCGACGGAGCGCTCGTTTTGTGAAACGCATAACATGTTGAGGTTGTGCGTGACGCACGCGGAGGTGCTTAACGGGACATTAGAGAAAGTCCGGCGCTCACTCACCTCCACGCGCCTGCGGTTGGTCGTGTAAGCCTCGGCTGATCTCCACCTGTCGGTGTTTAACGCTGAGTGGAAACCACTGGTGTGTCATAAAGATGAAGAGTAGTTCAATTCTGCCCTTTTCACATCATTCATTTAGTTTCGTGTCTGTTGTATCCTGTAACTCACGGACCGGTTTCATGTTACAAAATATGATGAATTGTGTGCGGACAAGCGCATGTAATAGAGAGAATCCGGTCATTTTCCAAAATAAATATATTTCATAAAAACATGTTTCTTTCTGCGGGGCGGTTGTGGAGGCTGTGATTGATCCCAGACATGAGCTCCAGCCGGCTTCAGACGTGAGACCGGGTGCACCTCAGCAACCATTGACACTCACATCCACACGCCTGCGGGCAATCATCATCAATAAGACGTGTTCATGGTCCGTTCGGTGAAAATGAGTATTTGGCGAAGGTAAATTTATGATTTTGTCATGATGTGTTCACGTCATTTCGAAAATGTGGGGTTTGTGAGAAACTCGGTTGTTTGAAGATTTCTTCTTACAGAAATTAGGGTTCGTTAACACTTTAACTTAACAAGCATTGAAACATAAAATATTTTTAATCGATTCAATATTATTTTGTACTTCCTATTATTAAGGTTCTCGTCAGGACTAGTGGTAGAGGAACCTATTGTATTTTTAGGAATTCCTTTGCTTTCTGGGGGGCTTTACCATATATCCCCAAAAATGTTTCTGTGGATATCAGGATTTTTGGGGTCTCACATTTGGGTTCAAAGTGTCTCTATAGTGCCCCCTAGACATTTGGCACACATGCTATTTGTTATGCTCTACCAAAAAGTAAATCACGGCATTTAAATGGGCCTACTTGGATTTTCTGCCATTTTGAAATTGGTAAACTTTTTTTTCCCCACTCTTAAACGCTGAGTGCAATCCTCACAAAATCTTCTGTAGATTATTATTGGTTCAATTGCATCATAAGATTTTTGATGTAATTTCCAAATCGCTTTGTCTGTCTTCACCAAATTTGACATTTGTTGACATTGCATTACTAAACATACCCTCATTTTTAAATAATTAAACACCAGGGTACGCTGCAGTTGATCACTCAATATCTGCATTTTTAGCCTATTCTCATCGTTTTATGGAGTAAAGCTCAAACTCCTCCCAGAGATTGATCTAGATTATTTTCAAATTGCTACGTGTGATCTTTAGAGCCCTGCCTTTTATTGTAATTGTATGAAGATTTAAAAAATCATTAGCTCGTTAATCTATGCGATTTAATGTAGCCAAGATTAATGCAATAAAATATTTTAACGTAACGATTATTTTGATAATTGATTAATCGATTGATTCTTTTTTCGATGATTTGGATAAATTCTCAAACAGAACTGCAAATTCACATTGAAAAAATACTTCAGAAAGTCCAAACATGTTGCTCCTTGAACATAATAATTTATAAAGTAAAATACAAATAGTTTTGACCCCAGAACCTGTTCTCTACACTGAAACACTCCATGTTCACTTGAAGCTTATTCATTAAATTATTACCATCACTAAAGTAAATGTACACACTAGCTAAATACAGTTAAAAATAGCCACGTGCTATGAGATGAATTACAAAGTACAACACACACACACACAAATATACAAAACGTACAAGACAACAGATTGAAAAATAAATGGTCCAAAATAGGCGAGTGAATAAAAACGTGTCTTTAGTCTTGCTAACTGCTTTACTGCTGTTATTAGCGAGCTAACGCTAGCGTGTTCAGCTGGATGAGAGTAAACCGCAGCAGAGCTTCTAGAGGCTCCTGACGTTACCTGGTGCTCCCGTGTCTCTACGTTGACTTTGCATATATATGGCATTGGTCACACTTTTTTAGATTATTTATTGTGAAATGCTCGCCCACCTTGGACGACTTAACGCGAACAGACGTCTTTGCCTGCGTCATGTGACTCAACACCTGCCGGCGATGCTGGCGGCTCTCTCCTCTACGTGTGTGTTGCTGGATGCTTGTTTCAGGATTAGCACGTCATATGTGAGACTGTGTTGTCAGGGCAGACGGTTCACGCTTACATCACTCCCCCTAATCTGCCTGCAACCTGGCCCACACACCTTTCTACCGGCGGAGGATGACCCCCGGAACCAGAGGGCTTACGGGCCGGGCAATCAGGGTTGTGGTAGTTGCCCGTAGGCTTTTGAAAACATCCCCAGTCTGTCATCCAAACGCTAAGCCTGCAGTTCACTTGCACCAGAACACCACCAAGTGTTCTTCTGTCTACCGTATTGGAATCAGATGGGGATACGCCCAAGAAACTGCATTTTGATACGCCACATAAAGCGTTTAACCTTCTGAGTAGGGCTCACAATATCACATTTTTGTTGTGAAATGATTGCACCAACATTTATTGAGATATTATTGCAATTTATTATTATTATTATTATTAATTTCTTATTATTAATTTATTATTGCAAGCGGAAAGGCGCGCCGCGGCAGCCGGGAAGGTTTAACGCGGGCCTTCGGCCGCCGGCTCAAGGTAAAGTTATGGCTCCAGAGAATATTCTCATTGTATGGATACTGGCGGGGGCTGACCTCACTGTGATTAATTTAATAATCCAGTGAAAAGAGCTCTTGTATTCAGTCGATTTTAAATGATCTTTTATTAGCTTTACAAGTTATTCAGAATTTAAAATCTTAACAACTAATGTTTCACTTTGGCAGGCAGCAGAATTGAATTTATTTTACAGCCTAGCGCTGAGCGCACAGCGGTCGGAGCTACTTGTGTTTGTGGGTTTCCTCACCCGGCCAGTTTTATCCAACCGAGCCAAATGCTGTTTTATTCATGAGTGAACATTTTCTTCACCGGAGTCTGTGAAAGGACGCTAACGCGGGTGAATGAGCCGAGCGCTGCTACAGGCATGAGATTAAACCCATCAAAGCTTTCATTTCGATTTGAGTGTTGGACGTTTTGCTAAACTCTTCTCACGTGAATCACTTGCAAACACCAGCAGATGCACGGGATTTAATATTAGAAACACACACTGTCGTAACACCGGGAGTGATTTATTACAATTAGAAATATTCAATGAATACATTTTTATTGTAAAACACTTAACTAAATCAGGCCACAAAAAACATTTTCAAATCGTCTTGGTCATCCAGCTCCTCGTCCCAGCCCACACGCCGTGTGGTACCACGAGGGGCAGCTGTCTCACCGGGCCCTCCACGCCGATCCCTCTGAGCTTCCCGGCACCGGCCACACTCTCTGTCTTCAGGAGTGTGACCTATTGACATAATGGGGAAAAAAATCAAATAAAGTGATCACCGTTGTCATGCAAACAAAGGTAACAAATACGCTACCGGTGGATGTCGTGGTCCAGCAGAAAATGATGATGGAGGTCCTGTGTCTGCAGGCTGGGAAACGACAAAAAGCATAACCATCTTTTGTGTACTCTTAATTGTGTCTGCATGCTGAAAGTGTTTGCTTTTTATTATATAAAGCCTCTGCAGTGGGAGGGAAGGAGGTTGGGACCCATTACCTTTTCAGACCTCCTCGCGTGCGTCGACCCATTTTTGTAGACTTGCGTCTACTTGCAGCCTCCTGCAGCACCAGGCTGTGATTGGTCTCTGACTACGTCCTTTAGAGTCTCACGTCTCCGTTTTCACAGCACAATACGGCCGTTATTAAAAGGAAGAACGTTTACGAGAGAACGGATCAGACTGAAGAGCTTTTAAATATGAGCGCTTGTACAAGCCGTCATTGGCGGACTATGAGGACGCCGGATGGCCTCTGATTCATGGAGGGAGATCTCCACAAACGAGGGAACAAAGTCGTGGAGGAAAATACGGGACAAATGTGTCCTTGATGAAAAGCAGCAGTGTGGATGCACGGGGCAATAAAGTCTATGATACATAAATAAAGCAACCAATGACTTCCACACACAAAGACGTGACTCTCCAGGTCGTCTTCAACAAAACACGTGACTCCACCTGTTGTTCTGGAGGAGAATCGCTCTGCAACACACGCAAGACTTTACAACCAGGAAGTGAAACCAGTGCGTCGACGCAGACGCAGAAAGGCGCGGCGGCCTTTGGGGCTGTTGAGATTGTCTGGGGGGGAGTTGGACAGCAAAGTGAAGGCAAAGCAGCCGCTGCTTTTGGAAAACCATCCAGGCCAATATATATCATGGAGCTGATAGTGGTGCATAAAGTGGGAGAAGCGAAAGGTCTAAAATATAAAACTTATTTTGGTTCGTTGAGCATTTTTGCTAAACATATAATTCTGTATCATTTGCTTCATATGACTTTAATATTTATCTACGATGTGTTTTGATTTATAAAAATACTGAAAAAGGAGGAAGCCTCAGGGAGAACGACGCATGAGGATCCCTACAGGATGTGTGCAGAATGAACCCTGCTGGTCGCTACGTCTGTGCTGCCTCTCCTCCACACTACTCCGCTGTGTAGCAACGCCAAAAACGGTGCAGCGCAGTTCAAAATCTATACTTCTGTCTCCAGCACAGCCGTTTATCTGTAAAGACGACATGGGGGGTTGCAGCTGGACGGACGGACCGCTGGGTGCAGTCCGGACAGACAGACAGCAGCATTTACGATGCCCCCTCCCAAATGAAGACTTTCTTTGGGGGGGGGCAGTCAGCAGTGTAGTTGTTCACACGCGTGTTCATGCTGTGGACGGATGGTGGGCCTGTCACAATGGAGACATGGATTTAATGGATCAGTGGGAATGTTGCCTGGATGATTAATGCAAAATGTCTCTGGATACTTTTTACTGTTTTCATGTATGTTTTGTCTTTTATTTGAACATTCGGTGAAAACCTCATTTTGGACAGGACTAAATCTCAGTGGGATTTTACTTTTTTTCAATGAAGGTTAAATAAAAATACAAGTTAGTTTTTTAGCAGTCACACTCTTCCAGCTAACAATGACCATCTCTTCTTTTACAGGCTAAACCTATATATGGTGGCTGGCTGTGCTTGGCCCCCGAGGGAACCGACTTTGAAAACCCTACGCAGAGATCCCGGGTATGAGACAATGCATCACAGGCACTAGACCGTGGCCGTATGTGAGCTTCATATAACGGTGGTTAAACGGTTTGAAGTTGTTCTCTAACTTCATAGTGTTTTTAACTAATCTCAAAGCTTCAAATAACGTTCATATAATTAAACCACTTGCAGTTGTTTCACCTGATTTACTCGACCAGTTCATTATTATAATAAAATCTTAATGACAATCGTACGTTGCAACAGAACACATTACCAACGAATCTTATTTGTCACCTTGATGTTTTATCCACTGTTTGGCCGGTTGAAATAAAGTCTTAGACGTTCAGACCTCAATTTATCCAATTTAACCATATTTTACCGTCTAGTGGTCACTGAGTACAGCCCCTACTGGAGTGATGCAAGTGAGGCTTAACACCGGTGCTTAGTCGTCTGAGCTTTTGTGAATTTACCTTCTTTTTGCTGACAGAAATGGCAGAGGAGATTCTTTGTGCTGTACGAACACGGCTGTCTGCGCTTTGCCCTCGACGAATCGGTGAGTGGTGCACGCTACTCTATATCAGGAAGGATCTGCTGCTTTATGCTGATACGCCGGATCCTCTGTTCATGTATTCTATTTATTAATAAGATCCCAGGCTTCCAGCAGTGACGAGCGGGTCTCTGAACCTCTAGTGGTGTGACTAGCACATTGCCACTCTAAAGAACACGCTCATGACAAGCCATCTTCACAGTGCATCCAGAAAGTATTCACATTCCCTTCCCTTTTTGTGACAGCCCAAAATGTGATACGAAATACTTCATATTGACAAAGTAAAAAAAAAAAGTTTGAGGAATTTTTAGCAAAGCTCCGAAGGCTGAAAGCAGCGCTGAACGGACCCTCGCCGGCCGCCTGAATGCCTGCAACCTGCAAACAAACCAGTCACTGAATCTGACCGTCTGACGCTAGAAATGTGTTCCCGCACAGGTTCTCCCTCTGTTCGCTGTGGCATGCTAAATAACACATGGAAACATACAGTAATATCAAAAAGACTACTACTACTACTGGCGGGACTATTGTAGTACTGACTGACCTTCGGACCACAGACCACTTCATGTCATTATGGATTGAAATCGAGGGAGATACAGGACATACTGCGATGTCCTTTTCCAGTATGACTGAGTGAAAATAAGCCTGTTCATACTTCAGGCCATGGGTGAGAATTGTCCACTGTAGCGTTGTCACAATAGCAACATTTTGACTACCTGCAATAAATATCCCCACACCAGAATATGACACTATTTATCTATAATGGTAATAAATAAAACGTCTGCATGGTTCCCTTTTTACCAGCTCGTTTTGAACACAAATTAAATGAATATTAGTACGAGCCTACAGCAAGATGTGAATGAAAACTGCATTGTGCCATCATGGCATTGATTATACATGGCTATGTAGTCAAGTACTTCCAACAGGCCGAGGCCAGTCGGCAGGAGCTTGTGCACTTTAGGTCCTGGCCCGTCCCAATGTCCCTGGTCAGTGGTTGAGTGCGCAGGCTTTACATGGTGTCAATATCAATGGGAAGTCTCGTCACTATAAATATACATATATGTCATATTGTACGTGTCCCGCGGTGCGTTTTTAGTATCACCACACCGTGCCGCACTAGTCCAGTGGGTCACATGAGCTTGAATGGCGTAAAAAGGATTCCCCACCACTTCGTAAAGCTTTTGATAGCATTTAATTACAAAGGTCTCTTGAGATACATTCGAAAAAAGATTCCAAAGATGAAGGCAAATCCACTCAAATAAAGCTGGCCGAATACTGGTACGTTTCACAGACTTCGTCTGTGTGATGGATGTAACACGTTGGCTAGTTGTTGGATTGTTATAGGAGGCGCTATGGAGCCTGTTTACCGGTCTTGTAATCCTATAATACGATTACATTTAGCACTTTACATGTGTGTGCCAAGCCTAGCTTGGGCATTTTTATGTTGTTGTTCATGGCAAAGAATGCGTCGCCACGGCAACGTCATTCCACCAGAGTTTAAGAGCTTCGCAGGCTGGGATCATCTACTTCTTACGTTTGCACTAGTTTCATGTCGACCTGATTTAGCTGCCAGTGGTGTACAGCTGTCGCTGCTTCGTACCCCTCCATGCAGGAGGTGTGTGGGACGCCCCCCTGCTGCTCTCCCCTGGGAGGCTAAATGATGCTAACGGCTCAGAGCCTTGTCTCCACCTGGCAAATCGGACAGAGCGGATCTTTATGGACAACGAGTTGGCGTTCGGTGCAGTACTTGACCGAACAGTTTTGAAGAAGCTATAATTAAAAAAAAAAAGAGTACCTCCACAACAACAAGAGCTGCTGGCCCATCACTAAAAGGAACCTGCAGGTCGGTGAGAGAGTAATGGACGCTGAGGACGCTTTACCACCAAGCAAATGGAGACATGGCACCGTGCATTCTCAGTCTCAGGACACCCAAGGCAAAAGTGGACTTGTGAGACGGGCCCAAATTACATCACATTACAGGTCATTTAGCAGACGCTTTTATCCAAAGCGACTTACATTACACTTTAAACCCATGGCTTTTTTCACATTTTGCCCGGGGAGCAATTAGGGGTTAGGTGTCTTGCTCAGGGACACTTTGACATGGGACATGGGGCAGCCTGGAATCGAACTACCAACCTTGTGCTTCCCAGCACACCTTCTCTAACCCCTGCGCCACGACGACCAAATCTAGTCTGGAGTCCAGCAGCAGGCCTGCTGTGGAGCCTCCGTCCACAAATGAGTTTTATTGCTACCAGCTGTTTAAGCCCCCTGCAGTAAGGAAATGTGATCTGGTTTGCTATGTGGTGTCCCCGATACACTCGATGGGTTATTCTGTCATTGTGTGTTTCATGGTTTCTGTTTGTAATAAACCTAATTTTGTGGGAGTGTAAATAACCCCACAGACGAGTAATGGAATGAGACTTTTATTTTGAAAGGAGTGAGTGTGGGCCTGATGGTATGGCTACAGTAAAAAAAAGAAGCTTAATAGTGAATGGACCCGTGTGAGGCAAAAAGCTCTTACGGTGGTGAAAATGTACCAGTTTATAGAAAGTATTCTGACAAAGGGAGGAAAGTAAGCAGTCATTTCACCAGAAGTTTCATGTAGCTTTATAAACGGGGATCACTTGGTCATCTTAAGCTGTGTTTAAACCTGGTGAATAAAGTTGACTTACTACAATGAAGGTAATCATTTAATGAATACGGTTCAAACGTGTGTGTGTCTGAGTGTAGTGTAGAGAACAAGTTCTGAGGTTCAAACAATCCTGATGTTTTTTCTTTTCTTTGTTTTATAAAATATTGTTCTTTATTTATTGTTGATGCAAATCTCCCGGTCTGCTCCATCCTAACGGTCCGTCATTGGATTGAGATGTGGTCACTGGGGAGGCCATTGGAGTATTCTCATGTTCGGGGAACCAGTTTGAGATGATGATCTTTGTGACATGTTGCATTCCCCTGCTGGAAGTGGCCGTCAGAAGATGGGACACTGGTCATAAAGGGGCGGACATGGTCAGCAGCAGCCTGAACCATTGATACAAGGCAGCATGGATCCATGTTTTCATGTTTACTCCAAATTCTGACCACCATGCTACAAAAGTCAAATCTCAAACCCTCACTTCGTTCAACCCAATGCGTGCGAGGCATTTCAATTACTGGCATTTTAGAGCATCCTCTCTAGAGAAAAGACAACCAAATCCCTGATGTGGGTCAAACGTCGCTCTTATGAAGATATGTATTCAAGCAATTTACACAGAAAAAGGAAAAACCCCATATGATGTATGTATGTATTCAATCCTCTAGGACGGTTGCAAAATTCATATAATAATAATAATCCTTACAATTTCAATAGCGTCTGCAGCTCTGGCTCTAATCATTCCTACGGTTTCAATAGGCTCCTCACGTACTGATTGGACGAGATGGGTAAATCTGTGTAAATGTAAGGGTCCACAGTACATGTCAGCACAAAGCTATGAGGTTCAAGGTTTTCCCCGTAGACCTCAGAGGCGGGATAGCATCACGGTAAAGATCTGGGGAAGGGTACAAAATAAACGTGCCAATGAGCACAGTGGCTTCCACACGGGAAAAGATTCCCAAGCATTTCGATGTATTATGAAGCATGGGTTGGCAACGCTGTGGGAGTAGGCTGTCGCCCTTCGAAGCGGAAGGAGGAGAACAAGGCGAATAAGCCCTCAGGGTTTCAGACATTGCGCTGATGCACATGGCTTTGAGCCTCGTGTCAATGCAGCCACACAACTACACAGCTGCTCCCCTTGTTAACTCTCAAACAACTCTATAAGAAAGGATTTGTGACTCCAATGTTGAGAAGATGTGCAGGCCTTTGACAATGAACTGGCTAACAGCATGAAGACACTGGTCCACCCTCTCCTCTATCACCTTCCCTGTAGCTGCTGCTGTGAAGGGACCAGCGCAGGTAGAGGAACAATCTGCACACTCTCCTAACCCTTAAAATACATGCATCCATCCTTCATATGGGGTTAATCTCTGCTATCATTGGGCGGGGGTTGGGGTACACGCTGGTTGCCAGCCAATCGCATGGCTGAAAGCAAGACAAGCAACCATCCACACACCTACAGTCACCAACCAACCTGATCCCCAGAGCATGTCTTTGGGCGCTGGGAGGAGCCTGAGTACCTGCAGAGAACCCAGGCGTAAGTCTGTCCATTCTTGGTTAAAGTCTCTGGTCTCGCCTTCTAAATTTCTCTTCTTGGACTCTTGTATTACATACAAATACATGTCATTTTTGGGCTGAATGGCCTCATGTGATGTGGTTGTAAAGGACCACTGTCACATGAGGCCGACTTCCTGTGGTCTCCACATGGCGCGGCAGATGTCTTGAGGCCAGAGTCTCCTGTGGTAAATCTCTTTGTGGTCCGTGAGGTGACACGGGGAGGACGCTTTGCGTGTGGTTCCACTGTGTAACGTGTTCCCAGTGACCCCCGGACTCGTCTGCCGTTGGGTTTTCCTCCCATTGTAACAGTGATCCCACAATCACCCGCCTCATTGTCTTTTGGTCTTTTCATGTGCTCCACGAGGCAGAAATAGTTGGGCAGGAAAAGGGCTACTTTGTGCTGCGGACCCTGAGGGGATGTGTGATCTTCAAAACCTGTGAAAAAGAAATCAACAAACGAGAAAAAACCGAGGCCCATCCAGGCCATGTCACAAATCCTCTGCACCCAAATTGATCTTATTTGTAGGGTCCCTGCTACGACTACTCGTAGAGCAACCGATTGTATTGTTATTAAGGCCCGAGCTGACTGAAAGGCGGGTGAAATCCCTCTTGTTTACTGAAGAATTCTTATTATTCTTTCACCACTCGCATTTGGCTATAAAGAAATGCCTCTGTAGCGCCCCCTGCAGGTAAACCGTCCCACGCATTTTGCCACCGATCATTTGCTCTACAAAAAGCTCAATGATGGTACGCAATGCATCTATTCAGATCTTCCGCCCTGTTTCTGTTTTCCTGCAGTACTACCGGTAAATAGGGTTCTTTAGTCGGTTGTTGTCCGTGTGTTTAGTCAGTCTGGGATCAGGGTGTGTATGCCTGCTTATCCCAACGTGACACTTTGAATCTGAATCCTCTTGAAGAACGAGCTCCAGGAACCGATGACTTTGTGGGCTATTTTTTATCCTGCGGAATGTCCTCTGAAGCGACGTCATGTTACAGCCCGGCTATTTTCACTGCGTGTGGAGGAAAAGATGCATTCCCATCGAAAGCAGCATTCCTCCTCCAATGGCCTTATTTGGTGAACTGCAGTGAGCTTCCCCGGGGACCAGGGAGAGCAGGAGAGAGGGAGCATACCCTGAAGCTACAGGGGAAATGTTCCATGCCCCCCAAAGACAGACGTTCCTCACAGCGTTGCTGATGATCGGATCGTTGAATTGATTATTATTTCATTATAGCAGCTGCTCTACATGGCCACTGTCCCAAAAACCATTTAAATGTTCTAAATGAGTCTGGTGCTCTGGTAACCGCAAGGTTGGTGGTTTGAGCCCCGACTGCCCCATGTCTCATGTGGAAGTGTCCCTGAGCAAGACACCTGACCCCTAATTGCTCCCCGGGCAAAATGTGAAAAGCCTCGGGTTGGATATGTAATGTAAGTCGCTAAGCGTCAGCTAAATGACCTGTAATGTAAGTAAGCTATGAAATATTTTAAATGCTATCCTTCTATGTCATAGTAATAGTATCATAGTGTCTGTTTAACAATGAGAATTATTTAAATTCATAAAACATGGTTAGATTTAGAGTCATTTATCCAGAAGGACTAACATATAGTGAGACCACCCTGCAAACTCTTATTTTCATGGTCAGTGACCAGTCGAACGTGCCGAAAGGCTGCTTCTGTCCCACATGTTGTTATTGATAGTGCTGGGCAACAATTACAATTATTAATCGTGAATAATCACATGATCTTTTCTTGCAATTGATTGCACCTTTTTTTGCTTTAATCGCAAAATTGACAAGTGAAAGTAATCTTATTAAATATCACTTTACTTTTACATATTTTATAAGTATACGTTTAGAGGTAAATGTATTTCAAATATAAAAATTGAAGCTGTGAATAGTGAAAAAAGGTATTTCCACATTTAACAGGAAGGTATTCAGACCATCTGTCTTTCTGATGCTGTGCGTCTCTCTTTTTGTTCAATCAAACTAGACTTTTGGATAAACTTGCTGCAAAATAGTCTGAGAACGGCCTCTGTTGATCTGTCTTTGGTAAATAAAACCGTTTTACAGATTGGCTCCTGGCTCAAGTGAAGCTAGAGATCAGTTTCAGTTAGGGCTGAAAAAAAAATCATTATCTGCACATTATATTATTATTATTATTATATAACTATTATTATATTACCATCCTAGCAAATATGGATGTTAATTATTAACCATGCAACTGTCAAATAGAGATTGGCCAAGTTATGCTATCATCTAAAATAACATTTTGGATTATTCCAAACAAAAAAACTGCACTGGGGTTCTTCCTCTGTTGAGGAAGGGGGGGGGGGGGTTAAGGTCTCTCTTTGGGGAATTTTAGCTTTACAGATGTGATGGTCTAAGGACAGAAGATGGTGTATGCTGCGCCCACGACCCCCCCTTCACTAATTATCACGGTGTATTAGAACACAGGGACATTGCTTGTTTTGTTCCATTTATTCAATGACATATAAACAGTTCAGTTTGTCTTTCCTTACAAGTCAAGTCTTTGACTAACAAGATGTTGTTTCTTTAAAGGAGAAGAAGTTCTTCCACAGCATTTTAGCTCTCAAGTGGGATGCAACGTCACTGCCGTATTAGGCAAACCCATATCAGGCATATCTTAATAGGGCTGGATCTGGGTTCTGTTCAGTGGCCTTAAAAGGAGCTGGAATGGGACTCTTCACCTGTTTCCATCTGTAGCAGCAAAGCCTGATAACAGCCGCAGGGTTCAGAGCAGACACACTGTATGAAAAATCATTAAGCAGCATATTTATTCAACGTCTGCGTCTCAGCCTCTGAATTATTTAGCAGTGTTTCCCTACCATTTAAAAAAGATTGCGCCCTGCCCCCCAAACCCCCCTCAAGAAAGTGCGCAACTATGTCCGTGCATGCGCACACGTGGCACACGCAGCAGACTGAAAACACCAGCGGACAGACTATTATCCCCCCGTTGCCCCCCCTCCCAAAAGCTGGAAACACTGAACTCGATTGGGTAAATTCTGTTGATTGGACATGTTTTGAAAGGAGACTCTCTGAAGCTCTGAAGAAGTGCCTCAGGGAGCCGGCACATAGCAGCCACAAGGCACCTGGAGGACTCTGACCATGAGAAACCAAACTCTCTGGTCTGATGAAAGAAAGATTTATGGCCTGAAAAGTGCCAAATCTAGAGGAACCCAGCCAGCACTCATCGCCTTGCTAATAGCACCCTTACAGGGGTGGTAGCATGGTGATGGTAGCATGGTGGTGGTAGCATGGTGGTGGTAGCACGGTGGTGGCAGCACGGTGGTAGTAGCACGGTGGTGGCAGCACGGTGGTGGCAGCCTGGTGGTGGCAGCACGGTGGTGGCAGCACGGTGGTGGCAGCACGGTGGTGGCAGCACGGTGGTGGCAGCACGGTGGTGGCAGCACGGTGGTGGCAGCACGGTGGTGGCAGCACGGTGGTGGCAGCACGGTGGTGGTAGCACGGTGGTGGCAGCGTCATGCTGTGGGAGGTTCTTCAGCAGCTAAACGTATATTGCTGTGTCTCCTCTAGCCAAGCACGCTGCCACAGGGAACAGTGAACATGAACCTCTGCACTGACGTCATAGACTCCGAGCCCAAGACCGGCCAGAAGAACTCCCTTTGCATCATCACCCCGGACCAGGAGTACTTCATCAGAGGAGAGAACAAAGAGATCATCAATGGGTTAGTTTTCCAGGTGTGTCTGCTGATGGGTCGGGAAAATGTGATGCGCACGTAAAAACATGTTTCCACTGTTTCCAGATGGAGTGAACAGCTGGTAGTGTACCCCCAAACTAACAAGCAGAACCAGAAGAAGAAACGCAAGGTGGAACCGACAACCTCCCAGGTAATTCATCTTACAAAGGACACAGCAGGTCCCTGGCATCACTTGGGTTTCTACTCCACTTGACCTGTTCCATTGTCCATATCCAGGAGCCAGGTCCAGCCAAGGTAGCAGTGACCGGCTCTGGCATCCCGGAGGCGGAGAAGGTTCCAAACTCAAGCTCCCTCATATGGCAGGAGGAGCTGAACCAGAGAGAGGCCGAGGGGGCTCCAGTCTGGGCCCCTGACCTGCCTCCAGGATCACCGCTGCCCCCTGCAGGTAAGGAAGAATACCATCTTTATATGTTCTATATTTATATAGGACCTCTGTGTCATGTAGCTTCATCCTCAGCCGTGAGCCTAAACAACGCAACGCAAAAGGATTACTTACTAATTTACTAATTACTTACTAATTTGGCAACTGTTCTGCAGACGGTTGCTGAATTAGAAAACATGGAGGATAGCTGACGAGTAATGTGAGCTGTGTGTGGGCACCGCGAGCTGCACGATACATCCTCGTACCTTATGTTGCGACTAGTGAACTTTTAACAAACAGCATACAACAACATGTGCCCAGCAATGCACTGATCAAAGTACATTATGGCGAAGGATACTTGTATTTTTTAAGGACAGTTCCCTCTGGGGACAAGTACGATGTGAAGGAAGACCCATGTGAGCGAACAGGCTATCAAACTGTCCTGTAGAAGTAGGTGAAATTCACCGGTCTGTCTGCCGGTGCTATTTTGTACCCAGACGCGAGGCGTTGGATGTGAGTAGGACTTCCACAGGAGGTACATAGGTGTTAGTCTTCCATGGTTGATGCAGAGGAAAAACTATTTAACTGTTTTCAGGGCGATAAGCCACGCCCCCTCTTCGGGGCGTCTTGCTCAAATGACGCGGTTAATGCGGATTGACCAGAAATGGCCGCCCGCGTACTCGCCACCCACTGCATATTCTTGAGAAAAAATAGCTGTTTTGAAGCCACACCTACTTCCATAGGGAAGCTGTAAATATGGCAGAATGTTCCACACACCAGTAGATGGCTTTTTGACAGAAACGTCAATATTACCACATTAACAGCATTGATGCATCGTATCATTACATTTAAGTCTTTACATTTGTAGCTCAAAACCCGGACCGAAAGTAACTGTCCTGCAGTAGCATGTAAATGTAAATGTTTATATATACATGAGGTTTGACACGTGGATTTGTTGACATGTATGAAATAAGATTACGAACGTTTTCAAGGCGATCAACAACAACAGAAATACCGGAAACGGCGTCAATTTGCACGTGTCCAGGTCAGGGCAATGCTAGCTTTCACTGTGCGGGTTAGAAAACCGTTACGTTATGTAGTTTAATGGAGACTCAACTTCATCATCATCAAATAAAAAAAGGTAACAAATGTGATCAATGATAAGTATTAAGAATGCAGTGGAGAGAAAATGGTTCTCATGATTGTGTCTCTGGTGTAGTGGACCCTGCGGCCCACGGCTCTGACTCTGGCTCACTGAACGGCGACGAGGTGGACCAGGGTGGCCTCGCGCTGGCTGGCTCTGCTCCTCAGCCGCCCAGAGACCCGGTCTCCCCGACCGGCTCCTGCTCAAGCTCGGGCGGGGTCCCACACTGCCTCTCCCCGGCCCCCAGCGACCCCTTCCCCTCTGGGGGCTCCCTGCTCTCCAATGGCTCACACATCAGCGGCTCGGTCAGCTCTCTGGACTCGGACGCCAGCGGAAGCACCGTGACCAGCACCGACAGCCACCCGGCCAACCAGCGGGGGGGCCACTGCTACAGCCACCACGACCATCCCCGATCCCGACGGCTGGAGGCAGAGGCGAGGAAGGCCGAGAAGAGGAGCCGGTTCAGGAGCCCCGACAGGCCGGAGATGAAGGTCGTCCAAAGCCCAGAGAGGTCAGCGTCCGCCCGTCTTCTGCGCTGCTGCTGTTCCATAAGCCGTCAGCGTTTTTCTGTCCAACTCCTCCTCCTCTGTTGTGTCGGTGCATCTCTGGTCTCTCCTCGTTCCTCTTGTCTGTGTTTTCATGTAGCAACAGAGTCACTTCTTGTTGTGAGCTTTACCCAGCATGCAGTTCGGCGAGGAATTGTTTTTAAATGTGTCACAAGCTGTTGTGTCGTGGTGTTTTACCCTGTTTAAGTGTGTTTGTTGTGGGTTGTTCATTGTCGGTATAAAGTTAGAACCGAGACTCAATCTCAACACGCGTGAAACAAGTAGCGACGACGTGTGAAAATAAATTCTGCCGCCTGCCGAAGAGCAACGTCAGCAGCGTGACCGCGGTATGACCGTACGTAAACCGTCCTCCTGGCGGTGTGTAACGTGCACCTGGGTGGATTCCTCTGCAAAGTTATCCGCCGTATGTTTGTTTTACTTCCAATGCAAAAAGCTCTCTCCATCTCCATCTTCTGCCTCCTGGCTAACTGGCTGCAGGAGCGTCAGCTTTGTTCACTTCACACTGAACCATGTTAACTGGGTTAAAGTACTTTATCACACTGTCGGCCACATTAATAGATTAACGAGCCAATTAATTCACATCTGCACATGGACAAAGGACACATAGGAATGCATTTCAAAATGTGACATTATTTTGTGTTTGTGTGTGTAAAAAATTGTCAACGGCTTCCAAAGTTGAAAAGACCAATGATATAAGAAATACTAAATCGGTTGTAATGGGTTTAATCCACCAGTGTGTGTGTGTGTGTGTGTGTGTGTGTGTTTATTTGCAGTCGTTCCGGTGTTATTGAGAAGTTGGAGGCTTTGGAGCTGGAGAATCCAGAGAAAATGGAGGTGGAGGAGTTGAGCAGGAGGGGAGGCCGACAGGGCCGGAGTGAGCACAGAGGCTTCCACAGAGAGGTAATCTGTGGTAGTGGGTTCACTACCGACACTTATATCCCACAAACAAATCTCATTACGTAGTAAACACGTGTGTTATCTCCGTGTTTTACATGCTTGGTATCAGATAGTCAAACAGGGCTTGAGATGTTTTAGTTAATTAAGCTCAGTCCCCTTGTGCTGGCAGGACGTGGGTCTGGACTTTGCCTCCTCTCTGCCACCTCTAAGAAGAGCCAAGTCCCTGGACAGAAGGACCACTGAATCGGTCATGACGGTAGGTCTGCTCCTTTCCCCAAACCTAAAAATCCATGCAGCTTAAAGGTGTCTTCTGAAGGTCTATGGTATGTATCAGTAGTCTCTCTGGCAAGGGTTGAGACAAAGACACCAGATAAAAGCATCCACGGTGACATTACTGTGTCCTTCTGAGGCCCCGATGCGTCAGGGACACAGGACGCGCGGTTATCTATAGAACTGTAAAGAAGATCCAGGTGGAAACATTTATCGCCACAATATGTCAGACATGCGAGGAGTTTGGCGGTTGGTGCGTGACAGCAGACAGTACGACAGGACAACAGGAATGAAGGACGACGTCCACCCGATACGCACCCACAGGCTTTGGGTCGTGCTCCTGCTCACGCCGTGGGGGTTTAGTTCAAAAACATCAAGGATTGAAGATGGAGAAAAAAAAACACATTAAATGTCATCAAAGCAATTTCTTTCCAAAAAAAAAGGTAAAAAACTTCCATTTTGAGTGAGGAAAGAGCCTGAAAAAGCGAGAGAAATGGGTAATAAATGGCGCTCTCCAAGAGTGGACCGTGGAAGTAGTTTGTGTTCATACGTCCCACTGGGAGCACCGGCCAGTCCAAGTGTGCAGTTACAACTCTCCATTTACTCCCTAAGTGGTGACATTATGACCTTCTGGACCTCTGCTCGTAGAGATGTTCTCTTTACGCGTGACCTCCAGCCTCTGCAGCTCATCCTCATTCGGGTTCCTCTGCTGCGCGTGTTCATCGCACCCAATGCCATGTGGCTCCTTTTTGCTTTCCCGTCAGCCCGAGAAGTGAAAACAGGTGTTTACATGTTTGTGTGACCGTGTGTATCACAACTTACCCGTCACACGTGTGTGTGTGTGTGTGTGTGTGTGTGTGTGTTATTTCCACCGTATGAAATCACACTGCAGCGTATTCCCTTCTACCATGGGGTTTGATATATTGTCACTTAGGACGTTTCCCATGAACTTTAGCGCTATTTTAAAGTAAGTGGCCGTACTTTCAAAAAGAATATTGACTTGGGAAAGTCAATATTTTGCATGTTGAACAGTTTGAAATAGCACAGAAAAATGATTGTAGTGCCAAACATGTTTTAACAGGTTTGTTTGTTTTTTAGCCGGACTTACTGAACTTCAAGAAAGGTTGGATGGTGAGGCTGGATGCACACGGCCAGGTGAGCCATGACGTTTGAATCAGCCGTTGTTCAAGGATTGATGTGGCCAAATAAACGGTGCATTACTCTCCCATTTGTCTGTGTCCACGTTGTAGTGGAAGAAGTACTGGTTTGTTTTGACGGATCACAGCTTGAGATACTACAGGGACTCCATTGCCGAGGAGGTAGAACCTTTACTCAATCACGTTGTTGAGCACGTCTTGTCCTTATTCCAAGTTGTCCACATGTCCCCTGTTTGTGTTCCGTCAGGCCTCCGACCTGGATGGTGAGATCGACCTGTCTACCTGCTACAGTGTAACTGAATACCAGGCTCAACGCAACTATGGCTTCCAGATACATGTAAGGAGCTTTGCCTTGCTGGGCTACATGTTCTGCAGGCATTTTAATATCTCTGTCTGTCTGTGACGTGCGTCACGCGATTAAAGGGGCAACGCCTGCTGTGGTACTTTAATGTGATACCATGCTTCCACCAACTAGCTGCATGCATATACATCAATCAGCCTTCCTTGGAAGACATCACTTTCTGTATTTTGGACTCATTTTGAGTGTAAATCTGAAATGTTATTTTTGATTTAGACACATTGAATCTGCAATATGAAACCAGTCACGAAAAGTCAATAAATCCACATACTTTTTAAGTTTCACCATGACATCCTTAAACCAAACTAAATCAGAACCCCTGGAAGTGATTTGGTGTTTGCAGCACATTAGAAATAGGATCACATCTTCATTTGATGTGAAATGTCTAGACCCGGGAGGGAGTGCACACCCTGTCGGCCATGACAGCAGGTATACGCAGGAACTGGATCCAGGCCGTCATGAAGAACGTCAGACCCTCCGCCGCCCCTGATGTGGCCAGGTGAGTCCTGCCGTGTCAGCACTACCGTGCATGCCTTTTAACCCGGAAACAGGATTCTGCCTTGAGATATAAAGCTGGTTGGGCCTCGGCACGCCTCACCGCTCCGAGGCCGTTCTTCTGTACCGAATACGCCTTTACAGACATATTATAACAGATGATGATTGGTAGCAGACACTTTGTCACTTTGCTACTCAACTTTATTCATATGGAGGTGTTCTGTGTGCACATAAGTAGACAATAAATAAACCAATGAAGGCTTCACTGGATACACATTGTGAAATGAGCATCAGTAGATCTTATTTGCATTACAGGTCATGTGTCAAACCCGTTATAGTTATTATTCGGGCTGACGGGGGGTTTGGGGTGAATCACTATGATAGAGTTCAGGAATAAACATCTATTGCCAAAATATGTTTGAAATACAAGGAATGTGACCGTAGCTGGCGAGCCAAAGAAGTACCGGTCTGACCCACTGGAGATGGGCGCTATGTGGCCCCTTACCTGGCAGCCTTACCATGCTAACCACACTCAGCCCGTTTCTCTCTCTGGCTCCCAGCTCAACGGAGGCCGGCGGCTCCTCGGGTCTCCCGGAGGCCGCGGGGCCCGACGTTACGCGGGACTCCATCTGCTCGGAGGCGCTGCCCGCGGGGAGAGAGTCCACCCCGGCTGTCGCAAAGAGCAGAGCGCGAGAGCGCAGAAGAGAAGGACGCTCCAAGACCTTCGACTGGGCCCAGTTCAGACCCATCGCTCAGGCTCTGGCCCAGCAGAGGGCCGAAGAGGCCGGCGGCCTCCGCGCAGACCTGGACCACCTGGAAAGAAGCGTGAGAAGAGAGGACAGGTGGAGGAGGCGCGAGTCTGTGTCCGGCTCGTCATCGGAGCAAACGTCCGCTCACCAAGGAGGGAGAAAAGACTGCGAGGGTGGAGACGCGGCTCAACAGAGCGCTTCACCCGTGGGCGGGAAGCAGAGGGTGGAGGAAGAGATCGAACAGCACTGGCAGCAGCTGGAGAAGACGCCCATTCGGGAGGAGAGGAGAGTGCCTCTGCAATCCAGAGACACTGCTGAGCTACAGCAGCTGCTGGAGAACCACAAGCAAGGGGTACGTTCACGACAGCCTCCTCTCTGCAGTGAATAAGAAGCGAGACGCGGGTCATCATTGGCTACATGCACAAAGAGCAGGATGGAGGCACTCAACAGGAACACAGCCACACTCTCACCATTTGAAACTGTGATGCTTTGAATTGTTCAGGCCAAACAATGGTCCTTAATTAATTATTTAATTAATGGTAATTAGTCCGCTCTCTCCCTGCTGCTGCAGATTGAAGACCTGAAGGCCCAGCTGGAGCGCTGCCACCAGCAGCTTGTGGACTCAAACAGGCACAAGCAGGAGCTGGAGCTGCAGCTGAGAACGTCTCCGGATGTCCGGACAGGTTACATCTCTCCTGTGAGTTCAAAGTCGATTCACACTGTTATGATCCTGTCCTTAATGACCGGCGTCTTCTCCTCCACGTTGTAACATTCTTTGCATGTCGTACTTTATTGTAAGAAAACATCAAACAAACTGATTTCCAGGCAGCAACACGGCTCCACAGATGCATGAGTTCATTGCATGTTAAAAACCAGTGAGCTCTTATTACTACATTGGCTTCTACTAGTTACTCTCCTGCCTCTGTATCATACGTTTGCACTGTATCTGAACTAATGCTAGTAGTGACTTTGTTGTTGAGTTGGTTATGGACAGAAACTTAAATATGGTTAAAAATGTGACTTTCAGAGAGAAAACATGTAACTGAAATAGAGATCCTTTGCACTTTTAATATATGTATATATTATAAGCCTCTGACGTTCTTACACGTGTTGTTTTCCACTCATTTTTCAGTTCTAATTCAAAATGGGAAATGGAGTGAATAACGATTAGAAGAAAAAAATGAATTGTCCTTTATATTTTCCTTCAGAAATCATAAATGTTTATTTTACAATAATATTTACAGATTTGTTATTATTTTTAATCTTTTATCTTGTTAATCTTTAAATGAATGTGTCATTATACATTTGAGATAATATACACTGCCTCACCAAAGAAAAGAGCCTTTAGCTTTGATTCGCTGTGGCATCATTTCAATAAGCTTCTGCAACGTCACAAGACTTATTTCCATCCAGTGTCTCACCAACATCTTGTGTTGATGACGGCAGCAGCTTAACGCCTCCTGCAGCACCTCTATGGGGTCGAGGTCTGGACTCTGTGGGGGCCGACCCATGTGTGAAAATGATGTCTCGTGCTCCCTGAACCACTTTCACCATTTGAGCCCGATGAATCCTGGCATTGCCATCGTGGAATATAATTATATGACCTATGTAACCTGGTCAGCGAGTATATTCAGGTAGTCAGCTGACCTCATCCACTGAGCACATACTGTTGCTGCCCAGGCAGTAATTATCTAATAGGAGGCTATTTGCTTAGTAAAATCCAGCTGGCAGCTTCTTTACCTCTTGGCTTGTTTTGATGTATTTTGCATGGACGTGAGATTCTCTTCTTCTATTAACTGCTGTGCATACCTGCTGTTTGCTCTTCATTAGTGTGATTGAATACAGGAGCCACGCGTTGGCAACACGTGGGCAGAATGTCTGCGTGTGGACGGATGGATGAATGGATGGTTTTCATTACTGTTCGATGATTTAGTTGGTTATGTTTGAGCTGAAATTAGGCTTCTCTGATTACAGGTTGTAGTGTCTTGCGTTTTGTTGGGGAAATGGAACACTTTTATGGAATTATGGAGAACATTTGATAATATATTTTGACATTTGATCTGACGTTTGGTAGTAGTATTCACTGTTGTCTTAGTGAGACCTTAGAAATCCGTTAGTAGAACCTGGTATACCTTCAAACCCTGAGTGGTACTAATATTGCATCACTTACCACATTAAGTAACTTAACCCTTTAATGTGCATGCTTTTTGGGAATAAACTAATCTGGCCATTTCTTTTCTTTGCCTTACACCATTAAAACCTCTTTAATTTGTTGTCAATCACTGTTTGGGGTAATGTGGGAAATCTTTTTGAATGGGGGAAACAGTCAGTAGTGAAAAGGCAGAACATGATTAGCAAGCTTCACGTCTCCCCTGCTGTGTGTTAATCCACTGTCTGGTCCCCTTTCCCAAGCTGGAGCGCCCTTTGGGTCTGGAGGCTGATGTGACGCCCCAGACGAAGAGGCCCGAACTGGTTAGTTCTCAAGCACAGAGTTTAACAAGGAAGTACCAGGAGACCAAAGAGCTCCTGAAACTGCACGAGCTAAAAAAGCGTAACATGCAGGCACAGCTTGGCCCTGCGCTTTCTCACCCCCCCATGAAGGAACCCTACCTCTCTGAACCCCCAACAGCAGCGCCCGCTCTGGGAGGCCCTCCCCATGAAGTTGTTCAGAAGACGACTAGCTTCCCGTCCGAGGACAGCATAGGAGCAATCCAAGAACCAGACAGCTCTTCAGCTGGTAAACCCCTCTCTCTATTGGAGCTGGAACAACTGTCGGGATGCCGTCGCTGTAATGAAGAGACAGCAGAGACTCATCAGCTTCTGAAGCTCTTGGAGAGTTGGAAGTACCAGCGGGACAAAAGGAGCTTAGCTGTGGCAGGAGGAAGCATCCAACAGTACCAAACCTGTTTTTTTACCCTGGAGGATTTCTTTAGCAAGGTTGAGAATCCACGCTTTAGAAGCCCATGTAGCCCACTCTTAGGAACTGATGACCATTCAGAGGCAGACCAGGTGACGCATGGGATGCTGTCCCAGAGGATTGACCTTTGGACTATTGAAAACGGGGCATTGAAACAACGGCGCCAGCAGATAATTAATCAGCTGATTGCGGCCGACAGGGAAATTGACAAACTGGAAGCGGAGTTGATTGGCCAGCAGGGCGGCAGACAGCATCACACGGGCAGGGAAGAGTTGAAAGGTGAATTGGCGGGAAAACAAGCATACGAAATAGACCGGGGATATAACGAGAGGGAGCTGAGTGAGAACGCGCTGACTACGTTGGAGAAGCTCGGCGACACTGAGAACCAGCCGCAGTCCAACGGTGCTGATTATGGGGAAGAAGAGCCCAACAAGGCGCTCCTCCAAGTAGCGAACGCGATGGTAGTTTGGATGAAGGCAGACCCTCAGTCTGCAGAGCAGCGCATTTTGAAACTTGAAGCCAGGAACGGTGAACTGATGACATTAAACCTGGAATGTGAGACGGTCAGGAGGATGGAACTACGAGAAGCAGAGAGCAAAATAAGAATGCTGAAAGAGAAGGCAGAGGAAGTTGAAAGGACACTTAGCCAGTGCGTTGAGGCTGACGATGGCGGACTTATGAAGCAGCCAGTAACAGAGGTTGAGAGGAAGTCCGGCGCCATTAATCAGGTTTTACAGATGTTAGCAAAGGTAGCGGTTACTGTCGACGAGCTGCTCTGGGATCTAGAAGGCACTTTACTCGGTTATTCAAAGGAAGAGCCACTCCACGTGGAGTTGGGAATGGGGGCGGGGTTCTGGAACCAGCTGTTGTTTTCCTCTGAAATCCAATCAGAAGAGAAGACGGACGGCTGTGCGGCGGGTTTGGCACAACAGATGAGGGCACAGACGCGCTTGATGCTCCTGACTAGAAGGACTTCTCCACCAGCAGAAGCTGAGATTGAGCGAGTGACCGAGCAAGACGTTGCAGCCATGTACCGGTGGCTCGAACAGGAAACGCGTGCTTTTATTCTTAGAGAGAAAACCGATACTTTGGCGGCCAAGTCAAATGTTTCAACGCAGGCGGCATCCAATGTGAAATTGGCCAAAGATGAGCAGGTTGTGTCTTTGGCGCTGACAAGCTTTGCTTCTGATGACGAAAAGAAACTGACCTCTCAGCATCTGTGGACAGAAGCCCAGATGTCCTATGTGATCTCCAGGTTGGAAGTCCAACAGGAGAAGGAGTTAGACGAAAAGCAGGCAGAGCTTCAGATTAGTCGTTTAGATTGTACATATTGTCATGAATTGTGGAAAGCCACCAAAGATCTGCAGTCCAAACTGGCAGATCTTCAGATTCAACCATCAGTGGCTTCTTTGAAAAGCGCCGCAGGGCACAAAGCGTCTGTCAGAGGAGGAAAGCCCATAGACGCACCCAACAGATCCAATGAGCTCGATGACGCCATCGCCAGGCACAGCGAGGAACTCGAAGATGTGACCGACAGCTACGAGCAGGAAGCTGACACGTTGACACTGCGCGTCCCCTCAGAAGAAAATGTGAAAGAGATCAAATCTCTGGCTAACGGCGTGGAGAACATAAAGAAGAGGACAACGCCCATGGAAACGTTTGTCGAGGAAATGGAAGAGCTGAGGAGCACAACGAAGCCAACAACCCCAGACGTGAACTCAACAGACGAGGACCCGCCGGCCCAAACATCCCCCCCCGAGGAGGCCGTCCGAGTCCCTGCTGACGTGACCCAGGAGATGAGACGCGACATTACAGCTCTGCGGCTGAAATACCAGAAAGACCTGGAAAACCTGAAGGTGGAAGCGCTCCTTCTTCTCGCTGTCCTCCATCCTCTGTGGCATCCTCAGATGCCCCTTCCTCGCTCAACCCCCCCCCCCCTCGTTTTGCCCCCTCTATCCTGTTATTTGTTCCTGAAACCACTTTTCTTTTCTGTTGCATGAAAACTAACCTGCTCCGGGTTAATGTCAGACTTGATGTTGCATTGTTGTTATTGTTGTTATTGTTATTGTATCCGCCTCTGAAATGAGTTCCAGTCGTAGTTCAACGTGCCTAAAAAATCAACACATGTTCAATTCGAACCATACTAACTGAAATACCCATCATGCTTTATGTATTTAAAGGCTGGTGTCTATTCAGTGTTCTTCTTACAGGTAACAAATCCCATGAAAAGACCAAAAGCAACCATGTTGTTTTGGAAACGTAACAATACTGTGTTTGATCACCAGGTCAGGGCATGTTTGTTATGCAGCTATTGTTTGATCAAAGTCCACAAGCACTGCATGGAGGAAGAGTAAGCAGCAAAAATGACATTTATAGGAAATGAAACGTGTTCATCCAGTTTTACAGCCGCTTCTTTAACCACAAATGTCCATAGAGAAGATCAGTGTAACCAGGGCAATGGTCCTAGTCTCACAATAGTGTGTTACTACGTTCTCTCCTCCTCCATCTGGCCATCGGCACAGCGCTTCACTTACGTTACAGCCTCATTCCAAAAGGGATTCAATTCACTTTGTTCCACAAAATTCTACACAAGAAACCCCATGATGACAAAGTGAGACATGTTTTGAGGAACGTTTTGCAAATCTCTTAGAAATAAAGAACCATGTACACAAGTATTCACAGCCTCCTGTTTCCACTGATCATCCTGGAGATGTTTCTACATCTTGGCTGGAGTCCACCTGCTGTGTTCAGGTCATTGGACATGAGTTAGAAAGACACACGTCTGTCTACATCAGGGCCCGTGGAATTGTCCGTAGACCTCTGAGGCAGAATTGTCTCGAGCCACAGATCTGAAGACGGATACAGAAACATTTCTGAAGGTCCCAACGAGCACAGCGGCCTCCAGCATCCAGAAATGGAACCGGGGTTTGGAAGCAGCAGGACTCTTCCTAGAGTCACTGTGGAGGGAGGAGAAGCTTCCAGATGGAGAACCGTCTGTGCAGCACTGCACAAATCAGGCCTGCATGGTGGAGGGGGCCGACGGAGGCCACTCCTCGGTACAAAGCACCTGAAGGCACCTCGGACACCAGAAGCAAAACTCTGATTTGATTTGACCTGAAAGGCCAAGCGCCACGTCAGGAGAGCAGCCACGGCTCATCAGCTGGCCAGCAGCGTCCCTACAGTGCAGCATCACGCTGTGGGATGTTCTTCAGCGGGAGGAACTGAGAGACGAGTCAGGATGGAGGGGAAGGCGAATGCAGCAACGTACACAGACATCCTGGAGGGGAACCTGCTCCACCGCGCTCTGGACCTCAGACTGTGGACACAGTTCATCTTCCACGGGGACAACAACGGAGTAGATGTCTGAATGTCCCCGAGTGTCCCAGAGTCCTGACCTCTCTGGAGAGGTGTGACATGTCTGTGCACCGACGCTCCCCATCCGACCCGATGGAACCTGAGAGGTTCTGCAAAGAGTAACGGGAGAAACTGGCCAGAAACGGTGTGCAAGCTTGTAGCGTCCGACTGGAGAAGACTTGAGGCTGCTGCCAACGACAAAGCATCAAGCGAAGGCTGTGAATACGTTTCTACATGTTCTATTTGGGTTCTTTAGTTTTAATACGTTTGAAAACATTTAGATCAAGCTTTCTTCGCTTTGACGTGAACCCATTCTGGAATGCGGCTGTAACATAACAAAATGTGGACATGTGATGAGATGAATATGTGAGCGCTGTCATCACAGTATGTATTTACACACTAGATGCACAGCGGGACTTCTAATTCAAACCTGATGTCAGAGCAGGACGTTTACCTGGGGGGGTTCAGCCATGATCGTAGCTCCCTGGGTCGGAGCTCAGGGGGCTTCATCTCAGCACTCTGGACCTCCATTTCTCCAGTGGCTGGTTCTAGATCGAGACAGAGGCCGGTGCACAGACGAAGCCCCCGGATCAGCTGCAGGTTGCTGGTTGAGGTCTTTAGTTGGGTTTGTGGAACGTTGCGCACTAGTTATATTACCAGTGTAATTGCAAGGTGATGGCAAACAGCCCTTCGCTGAGGGCCGTTTGAGCTGAAGTATCTTCAGCCCCACGTTACATCACAGATTTGCACTTGAGCTGCAGGCTCAATACATTTTTCATAAACGTTATTGATGAGCGCTTTCCTCTCGGCGGGAGATGCCTGCGCGGTCTTACCCGTCTCTCATTGTGTGTTGTGAAGCCTCTCTGTACTCACTCAAGCTCCACTTTCCCACCGCTAACAGGCTGTAGCTTGCACGTTGTCCTGGATGAAGAGGGCCTGTGTTGTGTGGCCCAGGGTTCCTTCGCTCAGCGGAAGCTTTTGGTCCGTGTCCAAGTGGCCCATGAACTCATAGCTGCTCCATGTGTTCCTGACTCGTAGGCCACCTGTGAGAGGGGCTTTACTGCCATGGAAGTGTCCCATCAGAAGGTAATAGATGAGCTGCAGAGGAAACACCAGAGGGAGCTGGAGAACCTGCATGAGGAGAAAGAGCGACTGCTGGCAGAAGAGACTGCAGCCACCATTGCTGGTACCTAAATCCAATAACCTTTGACCTAACAGGATAGAGCCCAGATCGCATAGAGCTGCTGTCGTGCTCATTTATCACTATTGTATTTGCTCACTCTACCATGGTAATAACACCGATACATAATGAGGTTGTTGATACTTATTCAAGCTTTTTTGTTATTTTAGCAATTGAAGCAATGAAAAATGCCCACCGGGCCGAGTTGGAGAAGGAGCTGGACAAAGCTCGCAAGGCCAACAACAACACGGAGAACGCAGACATAGAGGAGATCCGCAGACAGCACGAGTAAGTCGTCCGAATAATATCCATGAAGGTTCTCTGGTCAATTGGGTTCTACAAATTCGACCCTTCTGTCTGTGTACTAATTAAGATCATATGAACACAATGAGGACAAAGGTCTGTGAGGACAGTGCTGAATGGAACACACCCCACAGGAGGTTCACACTATGGGATGGACTGTAGAAAATCCAGATTTGTCTAGAGATTTATAGTATTAGACGTGGATCTGGATCATGGGAGCTTTCATTGTGCTGACAAAGTGCTCGGGCGTCAGATGTTGCTGTTCCTTGGACGTCTGTGTACTTTGAGTGCGTTGCTTCGCTGGATGGAGGCGTAACGTGGAGCTGTGTTCGCTGTGGCGCCGTGTCGTGTTTCAGGGAGGAGCTGTGCTCTTTCCAGCGGGAGATTGAAGTGTTGTCGGATCAGTATTCCCAGAAGTGTCTGGAAAACGCCCACCTGGCCCAGGCGCTGGAGGCCGAGAGGCAGGCCCTCCGGCAGTGCCAGAGGGAGAACCAGGAGCTCAACGCACACAACCAGGTGCAAACACACACCCGACACACAGTTCAGGTACACACAAGTACGCCCGCCTTTCTGCTTAACTCCTCTGAGCGGTTTCCTTTTAGGAGCTGAACAACCGGCTGGCAGCAGAGATCACAAAGATGCGCTCAATGGCCTCTGAGGATGGAGGGGGGGACACGCACACCACGATACAAGGAAAAGAGCTCTACGAGTTAGAAGTACGTTCACTCAGAACCAACCAGTGGGTTGTAAAGATTCACAGAAAGCTGGTGTACAAAGGCATTTGTGTTAACACGTTTGTTAGTGGCTTCATGTGTCACCCCAATCTTCTTATCTAGGTGATGTTGAGGGTGAAGGAGTCCGAGGTCCAGTACCTCAAGCAGGAAATCAACTCCTTGAAAGAGGAACTCCAAGCTGCCCAACGAGTACGGTGCTGTTTACGATATCACTTCCACCTGCATGAGTTCAAGAGATGACATGAGGGCCCTTCTTCTGAAAAATGTCTTTTCAGGACAAGAAATATGCAACGGATAAGTACAAGGACATTTACACAGAGCTGAGCATTGTGAAGGCCAAAGCCGAGCGGGACCTGGGTCGGCTCAGAGATCAGCTGCAGGCGGCTCATGAGGCGCTTGGCGAGGCGTCGCTGGAGGAGGTGGAGCGAGGAGGCTACGGTAGGAACAAGGGTCACATGATCAAACGTATGTGTGCACATTGTGAAGCCGGCTGCAGAATATTTGTCATTTCAAGTCACAGAGAAGTGAATTGAATCGATGCCCCTAAAGGACCACGTCCAGCGTGGGGACGCAGCAGCTCCTTCAGCCCCTAATGGGCAGCTTAACGGCTCCCAAGTCAGGGGGGTCAAAATGGCTGAATGATAACACGAATATAACCAAATGTGCTGATCAGGGACGACCCGAGGACTAGATCTTATGTCTCTAAACGCATTTCCTTCTTAGATATCATGAAATCCAAGAGCAACCCTGACATCCTGAAGATGGCAGCTGCTGCGGCCAAACGCTCCGAGCGCACGATGAGGTCAAAGGTGGGTTTGTTTTAGTCCATTTAGGGTCAAAGTGATCCCTCATCCTGCCGTGGCTCACGGAGCTCTGTCACCCATTGTGTCTTATTGCTTAAGCAGCAGCGCTTCACCGATCATTGACCTCACAGGCTGATGTGCGACTCGCTGCCCTCTACTGGCTGCCTGCAGCACTGCATGAGTGTAGGGCGCCGTCCTGCTGGCGCCTTTCCTACAACCAATTCTGTCTCATATTAAAGCTGCCGTCTTGGGATTGTGATTCGGATTAAACACCGCGGTAGTCTAACTCACACTTGCTGGTGTTTTCCCCTTCTGTCCTCAGTCTGTGAGTCGAGACATGCCCTGGGACAGTTAGGGCGGCTGAGGACGTGTAGGCCTCCTTCTTTAGGTAAACCAAAGCAGACGCACAAACCAGTGACTGAAGCACGTCCACCTCTGAAGCCCTCCATAGAACAGCGGTTCACACAATGAGCATGGGGGTTCTGCTTCACGGACGGCCGGGTCAAGACTGAATGACGATGCTCAGATATCACTTGCTATTTAATCATTACTAGTCTACCAACTATTATTGGTCATATATGTTGTGAATCAGTCAATCATGACTTACTGCTGAGCCCCAAACCAACAGAAATGTTGAAATAAAGTCCCACTGGAGCACCAGCATTCATTGTGCTCTGTTCTGCTGTGACAATAGATACAGCGATCTGGAGAAAGCTTCTTTGTTTTAGCTCAGTTTGGCAGAGGGGTAAACAGCTGTAACGGGGTGCGTTGTGTGATCACTGCCTGCTCAGGAACACCACGTCTGTCCTTCGCTTCATCATTAACATCTGTTTCTCTCTACACCTTTGCAGAGTCTGAAGGAAGGGCTGACGGCTGAGCAGAGACTCCATCTGTTTGAAAATGAAGACGCTAAGGAGTTCTGAGGAAGACTCATCATGTATACCGACCTTGATGCACGTTTAGAGGCCCACTATATTTTAGCTCTGCAATGACTTTAGTTACACTACACACTGGTCAAACACAGCTCACATATTATTAAAGAACCATGTTATGAAGTTCGAGTATCATGTCTAGACTTTGCATTCCATGCACTTCAGTTTACTGTGACATTTTTTGTACTGTTATTTCTTCCTGCCACGTCTCGCTGTAAATACTGTTTTAAACTGAGCATCTGTTCTGCATACATTAAAACTATGACCGTGTAAGCTACTGTTTTAATTTGATAGACTATTGCTAGCCAAACACATAGCTGCGATGCTAACCGCTGAACACCACTATTATCGGTGAGTGACGCGTGCTCTGCAGAAGCATAGGAACGAGTGTGGTGTCCAGGTGAAGGTTCCACCACTGCGTCAGCTGACGCGCTAGTGATTAAAGTCTGCATCAGAAAGCATGTGACCCTCTGGCTTCCATAATAAGATCATCCTTGGATAAAATGTATTTATTTAAATGGTTTGGATTTTTCTTTCACGTTCCCATTCCTTTGTACTCTATTATTGTAAATATAAAGCAAATATACACCGACTGATTACAGGTTTATAGGCAATAAATATTTTTGCACCCTTTGAGCTGTGGGATTGATTTGAAACTTTCAATCAGCTGTTTTTACACAGGAAAATGATTAGTATAGATATTTAAAAAACAGTGAGTAAGAAAACTCCTATTTAATGCATTATTAATGCTCTGCCACAGGTTTGAGGTGTAACCATATAGCCTATTTCCTTTATCTTACATAATCCACCATTTGTCAGTGAGGGCTATACATCCCCTTCCACCGCTTAGGAGTCAGGACATCAAACCGCCTTCTTCAGCTCTGTGAGCGAGCCGCATGCAGGCTGATGCAGAGCGGCGTGAGCGGGCAGGGACGCACGGTTTGACCGTGGACCCCATCTGTGGGCCACACGGTCCATAAGAACAGTGTTTTCAAACGGGCGGCGATCGGTGACAGCGGAAGGAGCAGAGTAGCGCTTGTGAAGGTGGAGCTGCTGCGTTGTGGAGTCACGGGTCGGATGGCGCTGGGAGGGAGGTGCTACAGTCCAGGCCTCGGACGACCACATCGGGGTTACTTGAGTGTCATAAGCATCACTTTGGTAGCAGAGCCTTGGGGACCCCAGTGGCGAGAGGACGAGGTTCAGACACAGATCCTCTCCAGGTTACGTTCTTTAATAATAATACTAATACTTTAGTTTGTTATAGCGCTTTTCTTGGTACACAGAGACGCTTTACACTGTAAATCTAAGGGAGGATGAGAGAAGGGAGAGAGCAGATCCTCAGACACCCAGTTCCTGGAAATAAGAATGGGATGGTTTACTGAGAGGTGAGAGGCTGCTTCAGCCAAGGAGGGCAGTCTCTGTAGAAGCCTGACTGGTGAGGGTCAAGAAGATGCTTCTGGTGGAGATAAGAGGAGAGTTGGTTAAAGATAAAACGCTCTAGAGTGCAGACTTGTGATATAAGAGAACAGAAGGAAGACTGGGTAGAAAGGAGGGTGTCTTTTAAATTGTGCATTTAACTGGACGATGTGGACGCTACCACATTATCGTCCTCTTTATTCTTTATGGATTTAGCCCTATCCATTAAAATACTGTTTAATTGTTGTTACTGAATCAAACCTCTTCTTCTCTGAGTTAAAGGTTTTCTTCAGTAACATTCAACATGTGTATTTCATCCAATAATATAAATAAAAATTAGATTCACATGTCAGTATAATCAAGTAATGTTCAGAAGCACCACAAAGTGCCACTTCTCTTCTCTCGTCTTTAGATAGATTGATACTTTATTGATCCCTCAAGAGGCACATTTTGGTATCACAGCAGCATGTACAGGGAAGAAAATAGAATAAAAAGATACACATTATATACAATATAAAAAGATAGAAATATTAAAATATTAAATTTAATTGAATAAACTAAAACTGAAACAAAAGAATAACCTTCCAAAAGAGACAATAATAATAATTTGTAAAACATTACAGAGTGTACAGCAATTCTCATATGATATTTTGGATACATTTTAATGTCTGAATATATATATCTATATATATATATAGATATATAGATAGATAGATAGATAGTAAATATACTTAACAGTCAAGAATTGCATTAAGACCAGCAGGCGTGGTGACGTCATCAGGTCAGCCGCTGTCCCAGTAACACACATGACCGGCTGCTGCGTCCTAATGTCTTATGCGACCGTCCGGTTCAAGGGGAAATGATTCGGACTGACGTGAACCTGCTAATATTTAAATGAGCAATGCTTTAACTGTACGTTGTATGATTATTTTGAATGTTTTAAGAAAGAAAACACTAAAACGCATCAATAATCATTTTATTATGAAGGGGATCCGGAAGTTTGAGATTGACTCAATGGAACTGGCATCGGCGCTATCGGCGTGTTGTCCCGGAGAGCGCGGGTCTTTGTTCGGCGTGGAGCGGCCCGTGTCCTCCGTGTTGGGGGGCTCGCGTGGAGCAGATGCGTCGCTGAGGGTCGGACCCGCTCTCTGGACCCCCCCCCCGCCCGGGTAAGTCCCGCAGGCGGCGCCGCGCGTCGCTCGCCTTCGCTCCGTCTTTGTTCCGGGCGGCCGGGCCTTCGGAGGCGCGCCGCCCGCAGCGTGCCGCCGAACTCCGGCAAAGTCCTCCACCATTACGCAACACCTGGAATCCCGTTCGGTTCGGGAGCAAAGTAGGAACCAAACGTCACGCATCGACCGGCTGCGACCCGCCCCTCAGTTCGGCACAAGAAGGTCGCTCTTTGGGGCGAGAGGTGACGTTTTAAAACGGGGTTTACTCGCAACAAAGTTTCGAAGAGTCATAACGTCCATAACGGCCCATAACGGCCCCCAACGGCCGATCGACGCGCAGCACCGAGCCGGTGCGCAGTGGTACTATGAGCCGTAAGCGAAGCCGAGCCGCGAGCCGACACGTGAAGCGGCTCACCGGGCGGCTTCCGGTCTCTAACGAGAAGATGACGCGCACGGTCCGCGTGTAAGTCCGCATACGCCAGCTAGCTAGCTAGTGTTAGCAACGGCTAGCTGAGCTAACTTAGTAACTCTTACCTGTTTCAGGGAGGACGTTAAAGTCATTTATTGAAACCATCACATGGATATTCTGCATATTCCGTCAGTATATGAATGTAAACATGTTCTCTCATGAAGTTGTAGCCCCCAAAGTGTTGCTAATGACTTTAGATGTAAAGAATGACGGGTTAAATAAATCTGCCAACTTAAGCTTAGCGGTCAAAGGAGCTTCTTTTGTCAACCACTGTAGGAAAAGATGACTCCTAATTAAATGCAATATGTTTATAAGTCATCGATTATTTTCTTCTCTCCATTTACTGCAGTTGTGATGGAGCAGCGACGTGGGAGCTTGGATCATCTACAGCCTCAAGACCTCCCCACGGCCAGCATCCCCAATGTGATTGACCTGACCAGGAAGGGCGAGGAATGTGTCCTCAGCAGCCCGTCCCTCGATGCTCTGCGTATGGTGAAGGACCCTTGCTGGTACCCAAATTCAGTGCCCAGCAACCCCGAACTACCGTTCTTGGAGACGGGCTCCTCAGAAACCGTTCTCCAATCAGGGGATCCAATTCAACCAGAAGATGCCTTCTCCCACACTACAGTAACCCTCTCCTACATGAGCAGGTCTCACGTCTTCTCCTCTCACAACTCCCTGTATGGTGTTCCGCCTATCGGCAAGTTGTCCCTCCACCCTCCTTGTGACTTGGATAAAGGGCGTAAGGAGTCTGGCTATGCACTGAACCAGCACTACTTGGAGCAGGTCGGTGGGTCCGGGGATCTTGCCTCTCAGACGGACTTCTTTCAGTCTGTGACTGCGGCTCAGGTGGGAGCCGAGAACAGTGGGGGAGGATGTCTACTGCAGGAGTCTCAGAAGTTCGAGGGTGGAAGCAACTCCAGCTGCAGAGAAATGGACAAGCATGGAAACGGCAAGAAGTATCACGGTCTCCCTCTGGACAGGAGTGCGGGTTTGGAAGATGAACACGATGATACCTGCGCCAGTTCTGGAGCATGTGCTGATTCCTCAGTGGAGGAGCTCTCCTCTGTCACAGGGGAGGACCAGGGGAGCCTCACTTCTGAGGCGCTCGCTGTAAATTCTAACAAACAGAACCCACGAGTCCTCTTGGACAGTGTGAGTGGTAGAGATGTGTGCTTACCGAGCAGGGACTACATGAGTCCTCTGGAGGACCCCGTATCCCCCTCAGCTGCTTCCTTGGACAATGTGGAGGATGTGTTTGTCCTGCCTCAGGCCTCCAGCTCACCCAGTGGTGATGACTCTTATCTAGAGACAGTAAATGAAGGGGCTGGCTTGAGGACAGAGGGGGTTAGTGATACTACTTCAAGGTTAGACGCCAGCGCTGAGAATCAGCAGCCTGTCAGTAGACGGAAGGCAGTGTTGGAGCCTTTGGTTGTCCCGACAGATGATGTTTTTGTGTCAGATGTTCCCAAAAATAAACCCAAGACTGTCACCTCACACATGAACGGGAATGCGAAGGCACTACAGGGAACGTTAAAAGTAAAAAAGCTGCCTGTGCGACCTGGTAGAGGTACACGGTTGGATGCTATAGTTATGGACATAAATTCCAGGCGGTATAAAGTGTCCGGATGCATACGTAATAAAAAAGCAAAAACTTCCCAGTTGCCAGCTGGCGATTCTAAATTAGCCACTTGTGAGAGAAATGCCACCCTGTCAGCAGGAAAAAGGAGAAACCGAGCGAAGGCGCCTTTCTCAGTGAAAACAAAGAAACAAAAAGCAGTAGCTTCAACAACAAAGGATAGAACCACCATGAACACTGACATCTGCAAAACCATCATTCCTGAATGCAATTATTCTACTAAGTCTAATGGCAACTTATCTCCAAAAAAACATCCTTTCTCTGTTCACAAGAAGTCAAAGAGCGGCCCAGAGGATGTTCACCCTGCACATCAACCACGGACCAGGCGTGTGAGGTTGAAGAGGAAACCCTCATCCCACTCAGGTCCTCAGTTTGATGTGCACAACAACTCAAAGGAGCAGGAGCAAATATCCCACCCCGACCCCTTAGTGGAAATTCACACTGCTAGATTTTCCACAAGACCATCGTCAAAATCGCCAAAGAAAAGCCAAGACAAGACCGCCGGTAGCAAACAATCCCCCGCTGACAAGACCGCCGGTAGCAAACAATCCCCCGCTGACAAGACCGCCGGTAGCAAACAATCCCCCACTGACAAGACCACCGGTAGCAAACAATCCCCCGCCGACAAGACCACCGGTACCAAACAATCCCCCGCCGACAAGACCACCGGTACCAAACAATCCCCCGCTGACAAGACCACCGGTACCAAACAATCCCCCACTGACAAGACCACCGGTAGCAAACAATCCCCCGCTGACAAGACCACCGGTAGCAAACAATCCCCCGCTGACAAGACCACCGGTACCAAACAATCCCCCGCTGACAAGACCACCGGTACCAAACAATCCCCCGCCGACAAGACCACCGGTACCAAACAATCCCCCGCCGACAAGACCACCGGTAGCAAACAATCCCCCGCTGACAAGACCACCGGTAGCAAACAATCCTCCGCTGACAAGACCACCGGTACCAAACAATCCCCCGCCGACAAGACCACCGGTAGCAAACAATCCCCCGCCGACAAGACCACCGGTAGCAAACAATCCCCCGCTGACAAGACCAAGACAGCTGGTATTCGCAAGAAAAGGCCAAAGAAATGCACATGGAGTCAGTATTCCTCCATTTTCTCCCCGAACGAGCCAGAGATAAAGTTAAAGTACATCAACTTTAGAGAGGACAAAAAGGACTATAGGTTGGACAGTTTGTCTCCATTTGTCCACGTGGAGCATCAGCAGTCGGCATCATCACTGTGTACTATCATCAACTACCCCGAGGAGCTGGGCCCACAACACAAGAGGGCCCAGCAGCAGCAGGCTCAGGACTTGGGCTTTGTTTCTGCAGGCGTCCCCAGCTCATCCTCCCTGCAGCTGGGTCGCCCGTCCACACTCGGCCGGCAGCAGCGCGCTCTGGTCTGCTGCCTGTGTGAACGGGCGGCCAACGCCATGGACTTGGGTGACCTTCATGGCCCCTATTACCCAGAAGGGTACCAGCCAATCAGCAAAAGGCCGGGCCTCAAAGAGGACGGGGACGACTACAGCGACGCAGACTCTTCGTCCTACAGAGTCCGAGGCAAGAGGAGGAAACGTGCCATTCCACTCACAGCGGGGCCCCTCAGGCCTTCTCAGCAGAAGCAGAAGGGCCTGGACAGCTACCGGGGGGCCGCCAACAAAAGCGGCAGCCCCGAGGCTAAGCGGGCGCGGGCAGACGGCGGCCAGGCGGCTGTGGAGGACTGGTACAGCCCGCCTGTGTTGCCTCAGCAGCCCTGCGAGTACTGGCTGCACGAGGACTGCGGCATCTGGTCGGCGGGCGTCTTCCTGGTCAAAGGCAAAGTGTACGGACTGGAGGAGGCTGTCAGGGCGGCTCAGGAGACCGTAAGCTGTTCTTGTTTATTCCACTTGATATCATTTAGCTGGAAATGAATGCAACATTATGGATGATAATGGAATCATATTTTTGTGTTGTTTCCTTTTTGATTTGTTGGCTTTTAGGATACACTCTTATTAGTGATAATCATCTTTATTTAATAAATGCTATTACTAGTATTAGGATCATTTATGTTATTATGTTGTTCATGCTGCACTCATGACATCGATCACACTCCATCCTGACGAATCCTCACTTTTATTCATGTGCAAATTTGTGACGTTTGCTATACACATTAAATTGAACAGAAGTGCTGAAATTGAATAATAGATTTTGAATGTATTACAGCAAGCATAGTTGACAAATATGTTTATATTTAAGCAATAAGGTACGAGAAGCTGCACTTTAATAATGTAACAGCTGTTGTTGGAAGCTGGAAACCTTCGAACTGTAAGAGTGATAAAGTACTGCCTCAAGTACCTTATTGATTTTATAATACAGTTACCAGCAGAATTATAATAAGTAAATAGCTGCCTTCAGCACAAAACCGTATCAGCTAAACGTTGTGTCTCATTTCAGTGGTCCAGAGAATAAATAGTCCCGTATGTGCAGGTAAACAGCATCGGGTCTCATTCGTTCACATCGCTCATGACAACTAACGGCGGCGTAAAGTCTAACTGGCTTTGAGTGAGCAGTGATATGAGACGCTCGGGTCAATGTGAACAGCAACTGTACATTATCGCTCAATAATGTTCCCCTGTGACTCACTCCCAACCAATCAGAACGCTGCATTTCATCTGCCCGTATGCTAATGGCAGATACAGATCTTTCATCAAATATTTTAAATGTTCTCCTTTTTATTTTTTTAAATAATTTCTAGTTTTTGTGGGATATGTGAAGCGTACGGTTGTCCCTCTATCCACACATGCTCCTCCTCTGTGTTTAGAGGTGCTCGGCCTGCAGTCACCACGGTGCCACGCTGGGCTGCTTCTCCAAAGGCTGTGCCAACAAGTACCACTACAGGTGTGCTGTGGCCTCAGGTAGGCGCCCCCCCCCCCGTGTGCATGTTCACTGTGTGCTGTGGCCTCAGGTAGGTAGGCGCCCCCCCCCCCCCCGTGTGCATGTTCACTGTGTGCTGTGGCCTCAGGTAGGTAGGCGCCCCCCCCCCCTCCCCCCCGTGTGCATGTTCACTGTGTGCTGTCCAGGTTTGGGTTCCGTTGTGTCTCTGATAATGTTGCATCCAGTGATTGTGTGGCTCTTATGGGCTGAGCTTGGATCTGCTCGTGGGAGCTGACTCAGTGGGGCTCCTCTAACTTCTGTTCTTCTTCCAGCAGACTGTGAACTCATCGAAGAAAACTTTTCCATGAAGTGTAAGAAACACAAGGTGAGCAGAAATGAGTCAAACTGTACCTGTTAATCATCAGCGGGAGGTGTGGTTCTGCTGTTAGGAACCGGCTGCTTTGCTGGTTAATATTCGCTCCGTATTGAACGGTTCCCCGTCCGTCCACAGAACAGGGCACTCAGAGCCCCTCCAGGGAAGCGACGGGAGGACCGGTGACGCAGCAGAACCCTCGTACGGTCGGTAAGTACTTGTTAGGGTTGGGTTGTAGAACGCTTTAGGACCTCCACATGTACCAGGAACTAAAGGTCTGGATTTGCAAACCTCCGTCAGTGTTTTTCTTTCTCCACGTCTCCAACTTTATGGACAAAAAAGCTAAATTGCGACGGGCCTCTTGCAGCAGGTGTAATCGACGTAAGCGTTTGTGAAGCCGTTGTGTTCCGTGGTTGCAGCGTGCCCAGTAACCGGGTCCGATCTGATGTGTGATGAACCAGAGACGCTCACAAAGGGACGCAGTGGTGGCCGTGCATTCCCCTTCAGTGGTGTTTTACACCATCCTACTTGAATGGATCCACCTCCCAACACCATCGGCCCACCTCTTTTGATGGGGCAGCGACCTGTTTGACCTGTCCCCTATGCGGACTGTCTTTAATGTGTCCCTTAATCTGCCCCAATGCAGGTGGGCATGTTGCCTGCTGGGGGTTTTGTTGCGTTTTGAGAGACGAGTTGAACATCTGAACAATGAACATTCCAGTGAAGCTCCTTTGGACTCCAACATGGTTGTTGTTGAGATGTGCAAACCATCAAAGGCCGCCGCGTGTTTCTGCGTCTTTACGCGTCGACGCACTGGTTTCACTTCCTGGTTGTAAAGTCCTGCGTGTGTTGCAGAGCGATTCACCTCCAGAACAACAGGTGGAGTCACGTGTTTTGTTGAAGACGACCTGGAGAGTCACGTCTTTGTGTGTGGAAGTCGCTGGTTGCTTTATTTATTGATCATAGACTTTATTGCCCCGTGCATCCACACTGCTGCTTTTCATCAAGGACACATTTGTCCCGTATTTTCCTCCACGACTTTGTTCCCCTCGTTTGTGGAGATCTCCCTCCATGAATCAGAGGCCGTCCGGCGTCCTCATAGTCCGCCAATGACGGCTTGTACAAGCGCTCATATTTAAAAGCTCTTCAATCTGATCCGTTCTCTCGTAAACGTTCTTCCTTTTGATAACGGCCGTATTGTGCTGTGAAAACGGAGACGTGAGACTCTAAAGGACGTAGTCAGCAGACCAATCACAGCCTGCTGCTGCAGGAGGCTGCGTCGCTTTAGACGCTGGTCTACAAAAATGGGTCGACGCACGCGAGGAGGCGTGAAAAGACACGCGAGGGACACGCGAGGGGGTCTTGCGTCTGCGTCACTCTGCAAACGCAGAAGCATAAACTAGGCTTGAGAAGACGGGAACCGAAGGAACACCGAGACACTTTCTTCTCCAGCTCTGCTAAAGGATGAACTTGTTCATTTTGTTCAGCAAACGTCAATTTGACTTTTGAAACCATTTTGAAACTTATGATGGAAACTTGTGATTTCCAGTGAAGCTTATTTGAAGGAACAGATGGAAATGTGTTATATATGTTTTTGTTTCTATTCATGCAGACATTCACACGCAACGTCCAGTGGGCCTCTCCTTCCGCCTGCTGGTATCCATGGCAACTGTGGAGCCGGGTTCCTGTGACTGAACGCTACCACCAGTAAACCTTAACTTCCCCCCTTGTGCTGGTTAACCCCTCATACTGTGGCTGGAAACCCCCCCGTCACCCAACCTCGTCAAGTGCTCTTTTGTGTCTTCTCTCTGTAGTTATTTATATTACATTTTTGTTTATGGACTAAACATGAATTACAATCAAAGATTGAATTTCTTCAAAATGATGCAAGTGTTTGATTTACTAAGTTTTATTTATTCCTGGGATTTTGCTTTTCCTTGTCCATGAGGTTTGGTTGTGTGTAGTCCAGTAGCTGCTGGTGGGTGGGGCTATGACTCAGTGAACAGGGCACGTGATTGGCCGCCGTCGACACGAGGCTTCCCCAGTAGACGTGTAGCAAACGTCCCGTGCTGGACTGGGGGCCACTGGGGGCTACTTGGGGCACTGGGCCGTGTGCGCTTGAATGTATTCACCCCATGTGAGGTTTCTTTGCAGAAAGCACTTTAGTGTAACCCCCCCCTGTGGCCACGCCCCCGGCCACGCCCCCTTGCATCATTGGTTTCGCGCTCCGTCATGCAGCTCTCAGAGCTCATTCAGCCATCAATCTGACCGCTTGTGATTTGAACATGCTTAAAGCACTTAAGAGAATTAAAATAATGCTGTGTGTTGTTTGTCTGCTCCAACCAGTTTGGACCTTTTTTTTAAGTAGTTTGCACTTGAATTTGATTTGTGAAGTTGGAAACATGCAGGCTTCTTTTTTTTTCCCTAAAAGTCAAGGAATTCCTTTCAGTTTCCATTTATTTGAATCTCCCCTCCACTTTCTCACAACTGCAAAACCATCTTCTGTTGAGTTTCATTTCGAGCTTTGCTGCACGTTATTTAGAAATGAAAGCACCACTCGGCTTCTGAGTCACTGAAGTCTAAGAAGCTGTTTTCAGACTTCTGCCTGAAATCTTTTCTCATTTCCATCTTGATTTCAATAAGAATGACTGGCATTTATGTTCTACCACCACCTTTCTCAAACAGCTGATGTGTTAAATACAGTTTTGGTTTTACTGCATTGTGGATGTACGTCACCTTTCTTTGGCCTCCTGAAGCAGCCTGAGCGCCCTGTGACGCTGCGTGCTGTTTGGTTCTAATACTGGCGGCGATGCCGCCTCCACACACCGGTGCACGCTGCGTTACCCGCGTACTGACGACAGCATTGCTACCGGTGTTCTTCAGGTGATGGACCTGCCTGCTTGTTCTGTACGTTCTCCACTAGGGCTGCTGTTTGAGACCAGTGAGGCTACGAAGCCTCGTCTCCATGCTAATGAATGTTCACACATACAGACACAATGTCCTCTCATTTGTGCATCCGTATGTTCAGTGTATTATAATAAATTACAGGCAGTTTTTCGTTAGACCGGGTTTTGAACTGATGTTTATCATAGAATGTTCTGTATGCCGCGTTAATCTCAGGGCTGGAGCTCAAACGTTCTGAAGTGTTGTGTGACTTGTTTTCTGGAACAATGCTACTTCCCATTCCAACCTCTGCGCTGTGACCGGGTTCAACGTGGGACGAGGACTGTAAACTCGTGTCCCTTTCAGGGTCTTTATTTTATGCCATCTTTTTGTACCATCTTGCTCACCTCTTAAGGCATCAGAGGTCGTTGTCAAAAATAAATATTTTATTCAACGTTGTAGTATTTCTTTTATTAGATAAATGTTTCCTCTATTTAATTCTTCTATCACACCAATCCAATTCCTCTATTTGTAACATGTGGCAGTAAATGACTTGTGACTCTACCTTCCAGATCATGAGCAATAGTGGAGCGTTTAGCAGCAACCATTGGTTCATTATCCTTGTTTCTCTTCACAGATGTTTCTTGTCCTGAGGAACATCCAGCAAGGCAGCTGCTTCTGCTATTGCTGGTCCATTCAATCAGATGCCAAGTAAACGCGTTGTATGTTTAAATGTCTGCGTCCACATCTAGTGGGAGCTGGACTTGACAACGCTAATTAAAAATGCTTTTATTAAATAGAATGTATGAAAAAAAACATTTCTACCTAACTTCTGGGTATTCATTTGTCTCACGATTCAATATTCATCTTCTAACATTTAATACCTTATTAAATCTAGACTATTTCTTACAAAAGTCATAAAAGACTGAGAAATGCTAAAGAACGACCTAATTTCTATAAAGGTTTGATGTGAACACGCATTCACCAATTCAACATGTTGTAATAGCTTTTGTAGCATCACGGGAAACATTGAACCATACGTGTTCATTTTTAATCAACTTTGTCCTTGACGGAGGCAAAACAACCAAAACCAAAGATCACTTCAACCATAAATTCTCATTTTATTCACTAAATCTCAGTTTACAGGAAGACATTTGTATTGTAAAGACAGACTTGGATACGAGTTCTAGTGCTGTGGTCATCTAATCACTAAGACATTTATTAGGTCACTGGAACTCCGTCACAACACGTTGGGTAATGGATGAGATGAGGACCGTCCGGGTGTTTCCTCCCAACACCACAATATTCGTATGGATTATGACTATAAAATAAAAAGAGGTGGACTGTCCTGATGAGGTCACGTCCCGGCCTGTAGTCTGGAGCCTTCACATGTGTGAAGCGCTGCAGCACGGCGCCGGTGGATCAGGAGGCCGTCAACCAGGTCAGAGATTATCACAACATGTACTTATTTGCATACTTGCTCGCTGATCCGGGAGCAGCTTTGATGAACGTGATCCAGAGGGATTCTGTGGTGGTTGAACGGGTTTTGATCCTCGGTTCGGCAGGTCCGACTCTCACAAGATGAAGGAACTGATGTTATTTGCAGTTATTTCTCATGGGGGTCTGGGGAGCTTGTGAAGGGAGAAACACTGAGCGGGTTTAACACACACAAGTTCATGCGAGTCCACGTGTGGAAAGTAGCACACACAACGGCGCTTTTTTTCCTTCAACTATTTCCATAATACTAAGTCAAAAGAAGGAATGAGTTATGTTTTTTCTGTTTACTTGAAATTGACATAAAAACACACTCCTTTACTAAAGGTGGCAATTAAAAAAAAATGAAATTGCATAAAATAATTCCCTACCTGTGGTTTCAATTCAAATTGCATGTGTCCTCATGCTTTGCTTCTCTTCTATTGCGGGAGGCGTTGAGATGAGTACACAGCAGTTAGCAATACAAAAACACTATTAAAAGCCAATTATGTTTCTAAATCCTTGACCCTGGGATCAAGAGATCATATGATTGCAATACTCACTCAAGGACATAATTCAAGAAATTGTCACAAAACTTATTTGCATACTCACTCGCTAATCCAGGATTATCGAAAATAGCTAAAATTCCACCTCTAAACATTTGGCTTTTCTTTTCAGCATTTTTTTCCTGTTTTTTGTAACGTCGGTTAAAATGATTTGTAAAGATCGTTTGATCTACTCATGCAATTTATAAAAGGTGACTCTTTAACCGATTTGTTTCTTTTCAGACGATACATATTGCTAAATGTTTTGAAAAAAACATAAGGTGTACAAACTGACTTTGGAGAGCAGAAAATAGCCTTTCACCAGTGAAGTAGATGTGTTTAAGATGAGGAAACATACTAAGTCCAATCTGTCCCTAATGGACATATTGGTTCACGCACTGTGGTGTTCTAATATTCTGTCTGAGAACCTTTGGTCAAACCTTTTATATGATGATCAACTATTAAATCCTCGTTGCCTCACTGGCCCAAGTCAACTCAGCAACTCCGTGTTGGGTCACAACAGTGAACTCAGTGGACGGAGCCACATTTGTTTGTACGACGAGTCAGCTGCCATAAATTAGTTTTATAGTTTATGGACCTGAGCCACCCGTTCTCTTAGAGTTTCCATGGTGTACTGTTTGGTTTCTCATTAATTTAAGTTTGATTTTGCCGTTTTTTTCAATCAAGGGATCATAATACACTTCCATATAATACGTGCATATAATTACTTTTATAGTAATTGAGCCACTCAGTAGTCAGTGATGTGCCACTGAGTAGTCAATGAGGTGCCACTGAGTAGTCAGTGAGCAGAATGGTACCACTGAGTCGTCAGTGAGCAGAATGGTGCCACTGAGTCGTCAATAAGGTGCCACTGAGTAGCCAATGAGGTGCCACTGAGTCGTCAGTGAGCAGAATGGTGCCACTGAGTCGTCAATAAGGTGCCACTGAGTAGTCAATGAGGTGCCACTGAGTCGTCAGTGAGCAGAATGGTGCCACTGAGTCGTCAATAAGGTGCCACTGAGTAGTCAATAAGGTGCCACTGAGTAGTCAATGAGGTGCCACTGAGTCGTCAGTGAGCAGAATGGTGCCACTGAGTAGTCAGTGAGCAGAATGGTGCCACTGAGTCGTCAGTGAGCAGAATGGTGCCACTGAGTCGTCAGTGAGCAGAATGGTGCCACTGAGTCGTCAATGAGGTGCCACTGAGTCGTCAGTGAGCAGAATGGTGCCACTGAGTAGTTCAGCTCGCTGGTGTGACGCATGCCACGGAGTTGTCACTGATTTTCGACCGATTCACTGACGACCGTCACGCGGTGTCATTGGACCAACATGTACAGCCGTGGCTTTAACATTTCTGCGCCAGAACACCAAAACACAAGCTGCTGTACAAAAACAATAGAAAAAATAATGTGTAGTCTTTTTTGATTCAAATGAATAAATACAACTCTCAACGCAAAACAAATCCACCTCTTTTGGATTCAAAGACAGTAATACATTACTACACAGTAAAAAAACACACTCACACTTTCATATTTTTGTTACACATAAAACACTTAAAACTAATGCTCCCTTGTTGGTGCCTTACATGGTATCTTCTGGAGCTCTGTGTCAGTCTTCTTCACAAATACAAATCAAATTCTTTGCCCTTTGTCTTCACTTAGACATGAAATCACACACAGTCGTGTCCTGAAGAGATCACACACCGCTGGAACTATTGCTTTAAGAGATGAATGTTGGTCTAATAGTTTCAGTGACAGTATCTCCAATAGAAGCATTTTTAAATTTCCCGCTGGACTTCATGAAGCTGTATTTGCACGTCACTCAAATCAAAATGTAAAAGGGACTTCTCACTTTCCTACTGTAATGTTTGCATTCAAGAACTACTTCCTGTTATGTGACCATGTGTGCTTTTCCTCCCCAAAGACGCTGAGAGCAGGATGTTTGTTCTCTACGTGGTTGGATGGAAGTTAACATCGTGACCACCTCAGACGCAGATTTCAATGGGCGTGGCCACCAGCATGTGGCCACCGGGGGAGCTGTTCTCTCGCGCCATTCGATCATAACTGCTAGTGGACGACACGGAGCTGTTGGTGGAGACCGACACAAAATGGTGGCCGCTGCTTGCTTCCATCGTTCCGCCCTTAGCCCCGCCTCCGACCCCGCTGCCCCTGTCAATGGCTACCGAAGACATGGGAGAGGGCGGTGACAGCGGGGATAGAGGAGATAAAGTCTGCTGCTTCATCCTCTCCAGAAGAAGGTCCTCGTCTTCCTCCCCAGATGAGGAAGACGAGATTGTGCTGTCCACCTCTCCCTGCACACCTCCTCCACCGCCAACCCGCTCTCCACCACCTCCACCGCTGCAGCTGCTGCTGTTGTTGTTGTTCTTCTCTGTGTCCAGCATCCAGGAGTGGCTGAAGTAACCGAAGACTTCCTTGACAGAGCAGCGGCGGTCTTGTTCCATGGAGAGCAGGCGGCGGAACATGCGGAGGGCCTGCTCCGTGAAGCGCCTCCACTGGGACGGCACCGCGTTGGTCCTCCTTCTCTGCCAGCGGATGAACTCCTGGTAGAAGGAGTCGGAGGGCAGGGCCTTCTCCCAGGGGAAGTTGCCGGTCAGCATGCAGAAGAGCAGCACGCCGAAGGCCCAGACGTCCGTGCTGTAGTCCACGCAGAACCCCTCGTGGCGGGACACATCGCAGAGCTCCGGGGCCGTGTAGGGGATGGTGCCACTCACCTGGAGGGGGGGATTCAGAGGGTAAACGCCACCGTGCAAACATCACCGAGTTCAAACGTCACCGAACGTTACTCACTCTTTTCACAGGTGAGCCAGCTCGGCGCGTCATGCCGAAATCTGACAGCTTGACCTTGCGGCACTCTCGGTCAAAAATGAGGATGTTTTCAGGCTTAATGTCCCGGTGGACCAGCTTCTTACAGTGCAGGTAGTCCAGCGCGATGGCTACTTGGTGCACGCAGCGTTTTGCCACAGTCTCAGGAAGACCAACCTGAAGGAGAGGACAGGGGGACGTCAGACAGACACACAGAGTGTTGCCGACATCAAAAAGTGGAAGGTCTCCTTTTCAGAAGGGCATGTAGGGCATGGACCCGCCTCCCATGTCATGTATGTGTGAGTATCCCCTATGTGTTCAGGCCCAGAGGATACATGTAGTATTGCTCAGTATTGGCTATGAATCATATCTATGTTGGTAGAAAAAGGTTGAAGCGCTGAATCGTGTGACATGCAGATCACTGCATGTGGACGAGGAGGCGGGTCCACGCCGCTCCATCACTTCATGCCCTTCTGAAAAAGGAACCTGCCACTTATCCATCTGGGCTGTATTTACAGGCACCACTGTGCTGAACTGATGTAAATTAACACTCAACTGTTTTAGGGATTTGTCAAATCAATATTTTATGTTCTAAAGCCAAAAGCAATGACCAGAATCATGTAGGATGGAGCAGCACCTGTGGAGGAATAATGTCGAAGAGGTCCCCTGCCAGAGCGTACTCCTGTGCAAACACATAGTAGTCGTCCGTCTCGAAGGCGATGCCGAACATGTTGATGATGAACGGACAGGGGGACAGGTACAGGGAGACGCTGTACTCTCGCAGGAACGACTTCAGCTTGGTTGACTTCTTCTTTAGGAACTTCAGGGCCATTTTTGTACCTGATGGGCAAAATGTACGAAAAATAACTGTATAGTCCTCGTTCTTTGCTATTTAGAGCAGCAGGATATTGTTTGTGTGTTGACATGTCCTCTCACCTCGGATCTTGTGGATGACCAGATCCACCTTCCCGTAGGTGCCTTTGCCCAGCTCTCTGATCACCTCGTAGTACTTGTTGACCTCCAGCTTCTCCAGGTTCTGGGCTGCGATCAGCTGCAGCTCGTCCAGGATGTCCATGCTGCCTCGAGACCCCAGTGGGGGGGAACTCATGTCAGGGACAGTTTTAGGGGACGAACCGGGAGAAGAAGCTTGGGGACGGATGCTCAGGTGGGACAAGAACAGCAGCAGCTAACAGCTTGTGTAACTGTAAACAGAGAGAAAACACATTCTTTTAAGGTCATTTTTTTCTTTTCCTTATTATTAAAATACATACAAATATAAAAAATACTTTCAAGTTCAAATCAAAAATGCCTGAAGGCAAAACGCGGCTCAGGACACGAGCAAACCAAAACACACATTCAAAGCACCGGCCGGAGACGAGGGACACTTTCTCAATATGCGTCCTGCTGTCCTCGTGTCCTCGTGAAACCTCATCAGTCGCAGCCCGAGTGCTGATGCTGTTACACATCTGTTCCACAGTGTGACCCTCCAAACACTACTCAATCACCAGCTTTCAAGTCAAGAGCCAACGACACACACACACACACACACACACACACACACACACACACACACACACAGGCTTTTAGTTCCTTTGTGTGACATTTGTTGTGTGAGGCGGACAGGAAGAGCAGGATGAGTCAGCTTGGGTAATAAATGGCAGCACACATGTGATATACAGAAGAATCATTTTATTTGATGAGGTTATGCCAGTTTAGAGAATCCACTCTCTCTTAGGTGTCAAAAACATAATGGGCCTTTCTATCGCAATCAGATTTTATATTTTGACATTTGCCTTTTTTAATGCCTTTTATGTTCATGATCACAATACGACTATTTGACTATTAAAGACTCCTGTTGTCCATAACAGCTTTAAGAGGTGAGTGTATGTCGGCCTGCAGTGACTCTGCCCCACGATACCAACAACAGTAGTGTTGCAGAAGCACATATGCAGCAATTCAAATGGGAAAGACGCTGTTGAGGCTTCCCATTCTTTTGTGATAGCATCACTTCATCAATCATTAGAGATGTATTAATTGGTTTTAATGTAAAAAAAATCCCAACCCCCAGGGGGGGCTTGGTGTGCTGACAGGGGGTGCCGGTAGGTAAAAATAAAAAAAATTTAAAGAGAAATCGACATTATCCGTGACGTGCAAACCGACATGATCCGTGACATGCAAACCGACATTATCCGTGACGTGCAAACCGACATTATCCGTGACATGCAAACCGACATGATCCGTGACGTGCAAACCGACATTATCCGTGACGTGCAAACCGACATTATCCGTGACATGCAAACCGACATGATCCGTGACGTGCAAACCGACATGATCCGTGACGTGCAAACCGACATTATCCGTGACGTGCAAACCGACATTATCCGTGACATGCAAACCGACATGATCCGTGACGTGCGTTGGTGCTGGAACCAGAGCGGCTCAGGGGACGAGAGAGAGGGTACTTGAAAATATGTATACAACATGTTAGAAAAGACTGTTAGTGGAAAAGTAAAGTGATATGTACTTATTTTATGAATAAAAACATTTCTTTTCAAAAAAGGAACGATCCCTATTTTATTTTGCTCGGGGGAGATTTGGGGGTCCCTATATTGTCGAAGGGCTCCCTGACGGAAAGAGTTTGGGAACCACTGGACTACGGTGTGTGCAGGGAGTGAATGTTGTGCATGGTGGCTCCTGTCATCACTGTGTGAACGGGTGAACGATGACATGACAGTTAAAGAGCTTGGAGTCGTCCATTTACCAGTTAGCTTAACGTAGCTTGTTTGCCCTTTCAAACACGGGGCTAGCCGCAACAGCTAACATTTGCATTAGCATCAAATTTGGAACTAAGACAATTCGTTTTTTGGAGTTAATAATATTAAGTAGGAAGGTCGCAGTGACAAAAATGAAGCTGTGTAACGACGTACAACTCGCTCGGAACCTTTATGCAGAGTCGATTTTCTGTATTTCTGCTATGTGTTTTCGCTTAGGAAACTACTTTAATTATGTTTCTGTGGTTGGACAAAAGCATTTTTTGTGATGTGGTCAATTGCGATGGCAACTTTCACTCTAAAGGACATTATATAAACTAAGCAAATATAACTGATTATCAAAACAATAGATTCATTTAGGATTCAAAATAACTGTTAATGGACTGTACTCGTGTAGCACTTCTCTAGTCTTTCACCCAATAAAAGCTTGTTAACGTTGCACGTCCACTGCTGCCATGTGACTGCCCATCACGACTCACTCACATTTATAATCTTCTTACAGCAAAAAAACAGGCTGTTGAAGCAAGTTGGAGTTGAGCGTCTCGTCCAAGGACACATAGTGGCCATCAAACCGCCCGTCCTCTAAGAATGACCTCACTTGTACACTTCCACAGGCTTTCAGTGGAAACACAGAATACACAATGCTCCTTTCAACCCAGCCCTGCTTTGCTCTCTACAGCGACGCTCTGTGCACCAGGTTTAACTGTGGAAACAGCAACGAGGGGCCACCAGCCCAAAATCACACATTCCCGTCTACTGTGAGGAGCGAACACAACTAAAGCCACTGCATGCTATGTTGTCCCGCTGTTTACAGAGAGCCGGCATAATCAGAGGCGACGGATGGATATAAATATCCTGTGTGTGTCACCGTGCGTTAACGGGGGAGTGACTGAATACTGACAGAGGATGAGAGGATGAGAGGGGCTTTGAGCGGCGAGGGACGCTGGGCACTTCAGTAGGAGCAGGTGTGTGTGCTGCATCACGAGACAACAGCACAAACTGACCTTGCAGCAACTTCAATCCCCGCTGTGGTAGATTAGTATTTACAGTTTACACATTTTCCTCTCTGGGGAACCATCACCTTATCATGGTGGAGAGGTTTGTGTGTCCCTATGACCCTGAGGCCTGTGTTGTCGGGAGCCTTGTGCTCCTGGTAGGGTTACCCTTGGCAAAGTGGTCTCACGCGAGGGGCCAGACTAAGAATGATTCAAAAGACCCTATGAAAAAACGGAAGAGGGAAGGAGTTACCCGGCCCGGAGGAAGCACCGCGCCCCCATTTGGAGGCAGGCCCAGATGGAGGGCCCAACAGCGAGCGTGTGGTTGCCGGGCTTGCCGTGGAGCCTGGCCGGGCACAGCCCGAAGGAGTGACGCGGCACCCCAACCCTCCCCATGGACTCACAACTGTGGGGAAAACCAATGGGGTTGGGTGCGCTGCTACAAGGGTGGCAGTGACAGTGGGGGGTCTAGACGGAAACCGACCTGGGCGGCAGATGCTGGCTCTGGGGACGTGGAACGTAACCTCTCTCCGGGGGAAGGAGCCGGAGCTTGTGCGGGAGGTGGAGCGTTATCAGTTGGATCTGGTGGGGCTTACCTCTACGCACAGCCTCGGCTCTGGTACCACACTCCTGGATAAGGGATGGACTCTATTCTACTCCGGAGTGGCCCATGGTGTGAGGCACCAGGCGGGTGTGGGAATACTCATAAGTCCCCGGCTGAGTGCTGCTACTTTGGAGTTTACCCCGGTGGACAAAAGGGTCGCCTCCCCTACGAATTTAAAATTGTATTAATTGTTTTTCAAATTTTAAATGGGTTGTCGCCTTCCTACTTGTTGGAGCTCTTACATGTCCACACACCTATCAAAGCACTGAGGTCGTCTAATCAGATGCTCCTCGATGTGCCTGGATCCCGGTTAAAATCCAGAGGTGACCGAGCCTTTTCAGTGGCTGCTCCAAACCTCTGGAATGGTTTACCTATCCATGTAAGAACAGCTCGGACCATTGCAACGTTCAAGTCCCTCCTTAAGACCCACTATTATTCATTGGCTTTTAATTCAAGTTGAGCTTTGATTGTAGATTTTATTCTTTCTCTACTGTTCTGTCTGTGTTTTATTGTCTCGCTGCTTTTCAAGCTTGTTAAGCACTTCAACCGAGGCTGTTTTCAAACATGCTATATAAATAAAATTGAACTTGAACTTGAATGAGTTCAAGTACCTCCGGGTCCTGTTCACGAGTTTGGCCGGAGAATCGGAGCAGCTGGGGCGGTATTGCACTCGCTTTACCGCACCGTTGTGACGAAAAGAGAGCTGAGCCGGAAGGCAAAGCTCTCGATCTACCGGTCAGTCTTCGTTCCTACCCTCACCTATGGTCATGAAGGATGGGTCATGACCGAAAGAACTAGGTCACGGGTACAAGCGGCCGAAATGGGTTTCCTCAGGAGAGTGGCTGGCGTCTCCCTTAGGGATAGGGTGAAAAGCTCAGCCATTCGCGAGGAGCTCGAAGTAGAGCCGCTGCTCCTTTGCGTCGAAAGGAGCCAGTTGAGGTGGTTTGGGCATCTGGTGAGGATGCCCCCTGGGCGCCTCCCTAAGGAGGTGTTCCAGGCACGGCCAGCTAGGAAGAGGCCCCGGGGAAGACCCAGGACTAGGTGGAGAGATTATATCTCTGCACTGGCCTGGGACGCCTTGGGATCCCCCAGTCAGAGCTGGTAGATGTGGCCCGGGAAAGGGAAGTTTGGGGTCCCCTGCTGGAGCTGTTTCCCCCGCGACCCGACCCCGGATAAGCGGCTGAAGATGGATGGATGGACATTTTAAAAAGATATTCAGACTACCTCCGTCTGTAACCAACCCTGAACATTAGCTTACTGATTACCTCACTGAAATCGGAAATCTTTTAAAGCCTAAAACCGCGTTCAAATTCTAATCAACAAGTTGATGATTTCACACCTCCAGGGATTTACCGGTCGTGGATGTCTTTATTCTCAGGGGTCTGCTAAAATCATAAAATTGATTTACGGCAGCTGACCTGTCGTACAAACAACGGCTGTTCTCAGAAGATTTGGCTCCGCCCACTCCGCTGTGACGCCTGCCGCCGACTACAGATTCACTGACGACCACAGCCTCGCCATCTCATTCCAACAACAACGGTCCTAGTTTTACTAACATAAGCATAGGCGTAACCACGCATTCTTTGGGGGGGTTGTGTGTCCACCAATATTGAAAAGGTACCAATCTGTCCCCCCCAATATACAGCAGAAAATATGTAACATATATATATCTATGTACATATATCGACCGTATCGACCCCCCGTCGGCTGTGCCGTTCGCCGGTCGGATCGTCACCCCCACCCTTCCCTATCATTTAATGGTTTGGCCCGTGTTCGGTCGAAGTCGGCAGTATCTGGCGCGAACCTGAAATCAGTTTGACACCTTTAGGGTAGAGAAAACTGTGCCAGCAGCCGAGCATTCACGTTTTTTTCAAACAGTAAGTAACTTGATACCGAGGTAAATGTGTAAGCCAATAAAACGAGTAGCCTCATAAGAGCACGAGTCGCTGTTTTTCTGATAAAATGGCATGTGGTCACAGTGCGGCATCACAGAGAGACAGGGAAAGAGACAGGGACAAGCTCTGGACATGCAGATGATCAGGTGAGAAATTAATGTGAAATTTAATGCAATTTAGTATTGCACATAGACAGTCATTGTAAGTATGTAGCTGAGTAAGTGGGCTTTCTTTTCCATTGAAAGCGATCCTATTTGCTACAGTACTACTGGAAAAGCATAAATTGTAATTGGTAGGTGTGTTTAAGGTCAGTAAATAGTAAGCAACTCAGTCACTGTTACACTATTCCTTTAGATGTGAATTTAAATGGTCAATGTAGTCCTCGAAACTATGTTTTAAATGTGCAAATTTTCATATATAAATATGGAATTGTAGGCCATGCACGTAACAAAAAAAATAATATGGGGAATGGTATTCATTTGGACCCCCCCAATGTCTAAACCATGGATACGCCCTTGAACATAAGCTAAAATAAAAACACTTGATCTACTGTGATCTACTGGATATTTTGGACCAGAATTAGAGGCAACTAAGTGAATGTGTGTACAGAGATGGACTGCGATCCAGGTTGATTTGCTCATCCATATACAAGCAACATCAGCACAAGTCACCACTGCTGCCGCTGGCGAGCACCTACACTGTGAGCTTTTACTCATCACGCTGAAGTGTAACATGTGTGAGCACAAACACATGCTGACACACACAGACATCAGGATCAGAAAACACAACGCAAAAGAGGATGAACGAAATGGTTCACGCATCACACGTTTCATCTGCAGGAGGTTTTCTGGGTGATTGCAATGCACCTTACTGGGTGCAAACACTCCTTCTCATTAGGCACAGAAACCACAGTGAGCAGCGACAACCAGAAGGGAGGATGGAAGCCGTGATTCTGCAGACATCCTCAGCTTCAGCTGGGGGGCTGCGTCACGTTCACCTCCCCCCTGCAGCGTCCTCACGATGCACCGACTGCTTGGACAATCACTCTCCCTCATTATGGAACGTGGCAGGAAAACAAACACACAAACACAAACGGATGACACACAAACACGCACGCACACGCACGCACGCAGGTCTGCAGGAATCAGGCTGTCCCACGATACACAGGACGGGGGCGGCCCGTGAGGCTGCGTGGTGATCTACAGAAACATCGAGAACAAACCCGAAGCCGGCGGTTGGTGCTTACTGGAGGTCGATGGGAGGAGAACCGCCATCAAGCACCACAGCATTGTGTCCGGGCCCAGTCCACCACGCACCGAAGAGCCCGCGGCGCGATGCGCTGCCTGCTGTGGACCAGAGTGACGTGCGGGGAAACCGGGATACCGGTGAGGGAGGATCGGGTGTCGATCCGGCGTCGTGCTACTCACCAGGCCGAGAGGTCTGTCTACGGGATGCTACACCTGTGCCAGGCGGGGTGAGCGCATACTAGAGCCGGGGGAGGCCTGCGGGCAGCCGTGTGACAGTGGATGTGGCGCGGAGCATCCTGCAGACTCTTCCGGCTCTGCGTGCTATTATCCCCGCATGGCTCGGTCCCTGTAATGGGAGGAGAGGGATGAGAGGGGGAAGCGGCGCAGGACAGGAGCGACAGGACTGGGGAGAAAGGAGCCCGCCCCCTTTTTTCCGCCTTGGCCAATCGCGCCGCTCCGCCGGGAGGCGCCTCCGCTCGCTGTCTCCGTACAGACTATGCTGCGTTCACGGGTAGTCGGTAATATCCCCGTGATGCAGAGGTGAAATCCTTTGTGCTTCCTATCAGGCCATATGTCTTATTTCGCTGCCATTATCAGCAACAACTGCAAATCATTTAGTGACTTTGATTTGAAATGTATCACAATTATTTGTTCATAATGCTATATTATGATCATTTTATAAGATTAATAATAAGCTTGCAAACAGCCATTCCTAATAGTGAAGATTGCACATTGAATTAGACAGTGAACTAGATTTTTTTTTCTTTATTTGAATTAAAAGTAATTTATTAAACATCCATAAATATAAATAGTGCATAGTATTTGGGATGCAGAGATCAGATGTATTTTATTGGAATGAATAAGATAGATACTTTACCTACAGCCGATGAGAGGAAAGTCATCACAAGCTGATGTTAAATAGCTTATTAGGGTGACACAACAGTTATGATTGAGGTCAAGTTAAACCAGCAAAGGATAGAGTAGGGTCTTAATCGATCAAAAACAAGGATCTACAAGAGACCCCCAAGATATAGTGGGATTTGAACAAATCCCAAAGTTGAAGAGAGGGTCCCGACGGACCACAGGATGGGATAGCTCGTGGTCCAGTTAGACCGCAGGCAAGGATAGGCTATTGTCAAATAAGACCGCAGACAAGATTGTTGAGGTCATGTTAGCTGGCAGAACAGTACAGTCGGGGTCAAGTGAGATCGCAGAACAGACTATAGCTGCGTCTCATTTCGGCGGCGGCATCCTCCGGAGGAGGGGTACCCAGCCACCAGGCCACTATGAAAAACATTTAGTTTTGAAACACGGCCGGATTCTCTCCCAATTACAGATGCTTGTCCTGATTGACCCATTTCCCAAGCGCCAGCTAAGCCATGCGCAGCGACTCTATCCCCCCCCAGTCGACCGGTTGTTTCGGCGTGTCCGCGCACCTTCAAGACCGGTCCGCAAGATGTTTTCTAGCATGGAACTGGTCCATGAGGCCAAAAAGGTTGGGTACCCCTGCTCCAGAGAACCCAGCCTTTGGGGAGGACGTGGGCTCGGTCCTTCGGCGACCACATAGAATTGCCGAATTGAGACAGCCTGGCGTACTGGAGAGGATTTCCTGGGTGCAGGGGCGGACTGGGAGTACAAAGTGGCCTGGGAGTTACTGTCAGACCGGCCCACTCAATACACTGCACTTTAAAGCATCGCACATTTCGACCAGTCAGTGGCCTACTTGGAAAACTACCCATACACATTATTTTGAAAGATGTTTTTTTATAACATTTGGATCCACCAATTTGCCTGGATGGAAACATGGAATAAAATGATACTGGCTATTGTAAGGTATAATTAGATGAATATGCTTCTCTCTGGGCTAGTATCAGATGGTTATCCATATACCTACACAGACTTAATAAGACAATTCAACTCCTAATCTCAAAATGCTTCTCTGCATTTAACCCATCCCACACAGTGGGAGCAGTGTGCTGCTGGAATTGGCAGGAGGCAAACAAGCAAGACCTTGTCCAGATAACAGAAGGGTTTCATTTGCAAAAACGTATTTATTCTTTAAGTTGATCCATTTCTGTTCATAATATGAATATCTTATAAAACCGTTGCAACCTCAGTAAGACATTAGTCAACCTCTAAAGCGGGAAAGTTAAGAGATTAAAGTGGATTGCTGGAGGGCTGCGTTCACCAATCACATCCAAAGGAGCCGACTGAATGGAACAGCCGCGTCGCAGCCAAAGTGATGCAGTCAGTCAACGAATGTAGTCTCCGGAGGATGCAGCCAACCAAATGAGACACAGCTACTGCAGCTGGTGACAACCCCTCGGAACTTCTTTTTCCTCGGACCGGGAAACCAGATTTGTCAGGATTGACTGGTGAACTTTGGATGGGATTAAGAACTGGTGTCTGCTTGACTGGTCAAGTTAGACGGCAAAATCCAAAATGACGTCGGCTTGACGAGTCAACCATGTGAGGATGTCACAACCGAGGGAATCCTGGAATTAGGAGGCAGGCGAGCGAGACTTGGTCCAGGTGAAAAATAAATCTCTTATTTGTAAAAAAACAGAAAAACAGATAAACCAAACCAAACAAAACCTAATTCATTAACTGAATAAACTTAACATAACCTCATCTGACATCAGCCCTCAGCTACACAGATGTTCCACCATTTTCCAGTCAACAGTCAACGTCCTCCATCTTTATAGCGCCGTCAATCAACCCGCCCCAGGTTGCACCATGTGCACAGGTGACACCCATTATGACACCCCCCCCCCCCCCCCGTATACCTGGTCCGACCCGATGATGTCACTGCTGACATCATCCCCTGCACAAACACCAGGCCTCACTGCCTGCCCTCCAGTCTAGCCTCCAGCACACCTGCCGAGCATGGCAAGCATCCAACACACATCAACATGGGGACAAAGGTGAGTTGTCTCCCACTTTGTCACAAACCTTAAGACCTTTTCTTTTGGAAATGCAAAATAGTCACAATATACCAAGACTCGTTAGACCAGGAAAACGTCCCGTTAAGCCGGGCCACGTCCACCTAGGAAACACAGTCCCGTTAAGCCAGGCCACGTCCACCTAGGAAACACAGTCCCGTTAAGCCAGGACACGTCCACCTAGGAAACACAGTCCTGTTAAGCCGGGACACGTCCACCTAGGAAACACAGTCCTGTTGAGCCAGGACACGTCCACCTAGGAAACACAGTCCCGTTTAGCCAGGACACGTCCACCTAGGAAACACAGTCCCGTTAAGCCAGGACACGTCCACCTAGGAAACACAGTCCCGTTAAGCCAGGCCACGTCCACCTAGGAAACACAGTCCCGTTTAGCCAGGACACGTCCACCTAGGAAACACAGTCCTGTTAAGCCAGGCCACGTCCACCTAGGAAACACAGTCCCGTTTAGCCAGGACACGTCCACCTAGGAAACACAGTCCTGTTGAGCCTGGTTTGAAGAGATTAGCAGCTAACGGAATAGAATATAGGAATAGAGTCAAGCAGACGGAGAGCAATAGCCTTCTACCCTGAAATCCACTTGAATATAATGTAAGACACAACCTCACACCAGTAACTGGAGACAGAGGTCACAATAGACCATAGAACAACGACAGTCAAACACACTTCAGTATGTTAGTGATTTAGCAGAAGAACACACCTATCAGTAGAAATTAAAATGTGTGATCATGACCCGTTTGATTTCTACTTTATCTGTTTATTACATATTAGTTATATTAAATAAAACAAATTGAATATTAGTATGTTAGGTTAATAACTGCAATATGAATTAAACACAATCGTTATCTCATTTAATTACTGCACACATGACATCCAGCCGCTATGTAAAGTTAAGGCCTTCCCATGTTTATCAATTAGACCATATAAACTGGTGTGTGATGTCATGGACGGTGATGATTGAAGGTGTGTTGTGATGAGAGTGTATTAGCTACAGGAGGATGATGATGTCATCAGGTGTGATCATTGAATGAGCTGTAGTATTGAGTGAGTAGGGATTGGTCAGTGAGGGATTTCACATTCGAGTCAGAAATGTTCAGCGGAAAGGAATCTCGAGGTGATCAACCTACATTTCAATGTGCAGCCAATCACATACAGCTGCAACACAAAGGACACACGTGACGGTGGTACACGTCCAACGACACGTTCATAACATGCCTGCTTATAGGCTTAAGACTGTCCGGCCAAACTACGGCAGATTCTTTTCTCTTGGTTAACTGAACCTCTATATTCCCGCTGTAATCGTCCTGTGCGTCGGTGAAGTTGAGGTGACACAATCCGTCCTTACTAATGATTTACTATTATTTATCCGAGAAATAAAAACAGGATGTTTCACTACCATGAGTCTTTAAGTCTCATTCAACTTAAAGAAGGATTTTATTTAGAAGGAATGCTGAAAGGTGAGGTAGGAGTAATCAAAAAAGGTTAAGAGATATCCAGAATATCTTCTATGTTAATTGTACAAATACCAGATAAAAAACAGCTGTTTAGTTTCAATAACAACAACTATATAATCAACTCAATCATTGAAAAGGAGTGCCACTTTTTTCAGATCAGCAGAAAAAATAACATATTGGCTGGACATAGAAAAAGCTAAAATCAGTGCAGTCAAAGTCAATAAAAATAGCATTCAAAGCAGAATATACTGTTGGCTCATCTTTCATGTGTGAGTTTCTATGCTGCAAACACCTCCACAAAAGGTATAAAGGACTTATACAAACAGGTAAAGTGCCAAGTCCTTGGTGTGGAGATGCTGCGCCAGGTTCTGAATGCGACATAAGCGGACATTCTGGGCGTCTCCTGCACTGTAAACTCTGAATACGTGATAACGCTCCTTCTCTTTCAGTGCAAAGTCCAGCTCGTTAGCAGAGAGGTGGATGAAGGACTTTTCCTTCTTTATTGTAGACTTGACTTCCACGTACACAATCCCCGGCCCTCCTGCCAGTCCAAAGGTCAACTTAAAGTCGTAGGGCTGGCCGCTCTCTCCACTCTGGTTGCACCACACGACGTCTGTGGGTCGTCCAAGGTCTCCACCGTCTCTCCAGTGGCACAGGTAGAAGTTGACCAGCTGCTCCCCCCACTCACCGATCACTGCCATGTCCATCAGGTCGTCTGATAACTCCACCTGCTCAAGCACAATACAGCTTAGAAGATCCTGGCAAAGACCGAGCCCGAGGAAACACCCCATGTGTGGTATGTACTGACCGTGGTGGGTCTCTGGCAAGTCAGCTCCATGTCCTCCAGCGTGGGCAGAGGCTGCCCTTTGTTCCAGGGAGGGAAGTCCAGGTTGATAGGAGGACGCTGGGTTTCTGCACCACCCTTAAACATACTGGAAACCACCACAGCCTCAGGGGCGCCGCTGATGACAAAGGAGAGGAAAAGGTAGCAGGTTTGAGATTATGTATCAATGAGCAGTAGTTTTCTACATCAATCTCTTGGATTTTTGGGGGGGCAAGGAGAAGAAGCTTACAGGTCGTTTGGAGCGGGCTGGTCGATGGCGGTCTCGGCGGGCTGTGCGGATGGAGGACCCTGTATGGCTCCGGGAGCTGGAAGGCATTTCTGGTCATTTGGAGCTCTGTCAAACTTGGTGCTGTCACTCTGTTGTCGGAGCTCTGTCAGACACAACAGCGAAAGGGTTGGACGTGGCATAAACTGGGATATTCTGTATTACGAGGAAGCCAGAATGGGCCTCAGTGGGCAGACGTCCTTGTTGTAGAGTAAGAATTGGCTGAAGAGGAAGCATGTTTGACCTGGAGATGGAGGAGTGTTGGTGGTCCCAGGGGCAGGGCGATGGGGGTCTGTGGGTCTCCTGCTGCCCTCGAGCGGCTGGTTCCCCTCGTAGCTGCTGCTGCTGCTGGGACTCCTGGGGATGGCATGGCCATCCTTATCTGGGTCTCGGTATTCGGGCCCAGCTGGAGGTGGCCACAGCTTCATGACGGCTTCCACCACCGCGCTCCCTGGCTGACCTGTTGGTCCAGAGATGTTGTGGGGAATAAGAAACCGGGTTTGCTACGTTGAAGAGTTGTCGTGCAGAAACAAGCGTATCCTTCTCACTGACCAGTGCGACTGGCTCCCGGACTCAGCATGGATGCTCGAGGAGGCCAGCAAACCAATGTCTGCTCCCCGTCCTCATGTGCAGGGCGAGCAGGCTCCTCTGGGGAGCTGATGGAGGAGTAACTCCTTGATAACCCTGAAGCACAATGTTTTAAAAGAGTCAAAAACCGATGGCAGAAGTGATTTGTAAAGACTGATTTGTGCCCAAAGCGTCGTATTGATCCCTGCATGTCTGTGAGTGTGCGTGTGTGTACAAAAATGGGAGAAAGTGCACAAACACGGATAAAGAACAAGCAGCGCTAGATTCTGAGTTACATGCTGACGTTCTGCATCAAGCTGATTATGTATTAACCAGCTGTACACTGTAACACTATTAATGAGGATGGTCCAGCCCCAAAAAACAGAATCAATGTATTAAATCAAACATATTACTCCGCTGCTGAAAGTTGTTCCTACCACATACACTATTTAATCAACCAGCTACCGTGCGTAGTTAAAACACTCCATGTCATTAGTCGCCCATTCATACCTATTCTGATTACAAGGGCCACCTGTCCGTCACAAACAACTAACATTCATACTCCTCCCCACGCCGCGCGGCCAGCAGGAATCTGGAGGCTGTGTGACCAGCAGAGCCCCCGTTCCCTTCATTCTACTGATGTTGTACATGTTGTATTGGGTCCACGAGAGGGAAACACGTGGGAGTTCAGAGGCTCTTTACCTCTCTCCAGGTTCATCTCTGCTTTGGGGGGCTCTGGGACCTTCCACAGCTCCTCCTCACTTGGCAGCTCTCTGACGTCCTCCTCTGCCAGGAATCTGATCAGAGACTCGTGGTCCTGCACAGATGATCGGCTTATTAGGGCCTGCTGATCTGTATGAACGTTTGCTTCTTGTTATTATTATTCGGAAAATTGATTTGCCTTTTGGGGGCCTTCATATCATAACCCCAAACTGCCCAAATCAGACTAAAAATGGGATGTTTTGTCAAGTATGACCCAAGTAGGAAAGGCAAGCCCCCTCAGCCTGTATGTCCTATTGACACTTGACATTTTACAGACAAATGTAACTTCTGTCCTGAACCCTGAGCTCCAGCTCCTTTTAAATCTTATGAAAAAAGCATTTTTGCAACCTCCTCTTATACATTGTGCCTGAAAATTGCCAAACATTGTGTGGATCGTTATTGTAAAGAGCATCCCAAATGATCAAAAGCTTGTTACTCTCTCATTGTATTTAGAATATATGCCCATCAGCAGCTAGGAGCTAAGTGCCTTGCACAAGGACACACAGAGATGTTGGTTAGTGGAGCCGGGGATCGAACCACCGATCATCTGATTGAAGGACAGCAGTTCTCTCCACGGCCCCTAATCAACAGTCATCGTTCCCCTCTCACAGACCGCTTACATTGGGAGTCGTTATCAGGCCACTGAGGAAACGCATCAGCTCTTTTCTGTGGCTGCTCTCTGTGCAGAAGAGTTTCACCAGCTCCCTGAAACACACGTACACACCAGATAAGTTATGTACCAGCACAACATGCAAATGTAACGCACATGGCAGTAGGAGATGGACTGATCAAAGGGCCTTTTGGTTTATGTTGAATTTATTGTTGATCGCAATAATATCAGTTATAAAAACAGGTTCTATTAAAAGGTTCTCTACAAACTCTCTCAGCTGCAGGTGCCCGACTCCACCTGCAAGTGGATCACTGACTTCCTGTCTGACAGGAAGTGGACGTGAAGCTGGGGAAACTTGCCCCATGCAGGACTCCATTCAGGGTCTCCAAAAAGGCTGAATACTCTGAGCTGCTGTTTGGTGCATATGCACAGACAACAGTCAGAGTTTTCCCCCCCACCCCCCGAAGGCGTAGGGAGGCGACCCTTTTGTCCACCGGGGTAACCTCCAATGTAGCAGCACTCAGCCGGGGACTTATGAGTATCCCCACACCCACCTGGCGCCTCACACCATGGGCCACCCCGGAGTAGAGTCCAGGATAGGGGATGGACTCCAGAGAATAGAGTAGAGAATAGAGAGATAGATCCCCTATCCAGGAGTGTGGTTCCAGAGCCGAGGCTGTGCGTAGAGGTAAGCCCCACCAGATCCAACTGATAACGCTTCTTAGTCTGGCCCCTCGCCTGGACCACTTTGCCAAGGAAACCCTACGAGGAGCACAAGGCTCCCGACAACCGTTAGCAGTCTCACAGCCAGGTGTGCTCTGTGTCCTGGTTATTCCATGGCACATGAAGCAGATAAAGAGTCTGCAGTGGATTCAAGATGCATTTGGCAGCTGATACCTGAAACACTCAGCACGCGGACCAAAGAGGTTTCAATGCAACCTGACACCCATTATGAGACGGGAAAAACTAAACTGACCTATCAGCAGATACATTAAGACAATGAAGATAACTTTAATCTGTATGTGTCGCATCGGGGGAAACGTGTCTTGTCTACAGCGATCATTTCCTGATTCAATGGACAAACACACAAATAGAAAGGAGGAAATACAGGACAGAAGTTGGTGTTTTAGCATCACTTCATCACACAGACCTGCAGATGTCCAGCTTTGCTGAAAGGTGATCTTTCTGAATGTAGAGTTCCTTGTCATCCTTCAGCAGACAGATAACATCCTGCACTTCCACCAGTGCATCCTCATTATCCGCCACATCCAGCTGGTAGCGGATGTAAAGCTTACCCACCTGTAAACAGGTATGAAGACGTTGAAAAGAGCTCAGGAAATGGTCGCAGACTCCCAACACGCCTCAGTCTCATCGCTATGCTTTTAGTAATACGATTCCTCCAGGTTTCAAAAAGGGCTCTAAACAAACTACATGAGATTGTTCACCTGTCCGAAGTGAAGTCGCTTGATTTTCTCTCCGATGTTGTTGTTAATGAGCTCTGGGTATACTTCAGTCAGCTCGCTGTGGTGGTACAGGAACTTCTGGATGTAAGGAACCACAGAGTGCACCATGGCCTGCATGGACGGACAAGGTCTCAGGTTCTCAGTCTGAGGCACACTTTTGACACACTGGGACAGCTGACGGATCCCGCAGATCTCCAGAAACAAAGATCTGTCCATCTCGTTGAAGGCGGGTACGGTGTTTGGTTCTCCCAGCGTGGTCGGACCTGGCAGGATAGTCAGGATCGTCATTTTAACTCGGGTTCCATGTGTGTAGTGCGGGCCGCTCTTCTCATTGGCTGTAGTGAAGAGTGATCTCTGACAAACAGAAAATCAACTATTTTGTTCAAACAGCGGCAGTTACGTACCAGAGTTCCCGGTCTTGGTCCTGGGAGGGGCCTTCTTCCCTGCTGGCGGCAGGTTGAGCAGACAGATCTGCTTGTGAGGTTTGAAGATCTTTTCAACCTCTTTGCTGTCAGCAATCATGGGTTTGTGTGCCAGAGTCACCCAGCTGTTATCCTTGGTGGGGAAGACCCTCTTATCAGACACCATACCTGAACATGAGAGCCAGTGTCAGTGGAGGCCCTTCATCTCTAATCACCTACTGCTGCTTCATGAAGACAAAGCCCTGGTAACAAAGTTATGTTTGCACTCACATTATTCCCCAAACGCATGGAGGCTTTCTCCGTCACTCTCCACACTGCGTTTATTCCCTAATTAGGCCCGAGCAAAGGACAACCTCGTCCGCAGTTCTTATTCTGTAAATAATTGCCTTTTTGGGGGCCTTATCGTATCCCCAAACTACCCACATTTCACATACACATCAGGACTAGTGAAACATTTGATATTTTAGGGTCATCGGATTTGGAAAATAAAAATGGCCCAATAGCGACCGACCCTACTTTGAATGGCTTAACCTGTCAGATTGACCTAGAAGAAAACATCTACGCAGCTCCATCTGCACTATAACAAAGTCTATGAGAACTGTAAGCTCTTAATAGCAAAATGGTCCACCAATTATAATTTTGTGAAAAACTCATTTATGCTGTGCTATGTATAAAAATAATGGAAAATCTCATTGTTCTTAGAAGATATGGACCAAAAAACTTTAACAAACACCTCCTGCAGACATTATTACATTACATTACATTACATGTCATTTAGCTGACGCTTTTATCCAAAGCGACGTACAATAAGTGCATTCAACCATAGGGTACAAATTATGGAATCGACTTCAAATGTGCTGAGGATCCTCTTAAGACCTTTAACAGGAAGAATAACATCATTGGGGAGGAAACCTTCTCTGCATGGAAGCCGTCCCACGCTGTGCTGCCGCCGAGCAGCTCAACGTGGGACATGTAGCCATGTAGCCATGTAGCCATGTAGCCATGCCAACCCAATTACCATCAGTTATTATGATGCTGTGTGGTTGTGGAGGTGGTGCCCAGTAAATAACGTGGGCTTCGCTTTGGGGCGAGCCTGGTCTGATCCCACTTTGGATGGAGCTGAACTTATTTCTAAGAATCTAAAGTTCAGACCAGGAAGCAGAGTTACAAACTTCTCTGCTCTTGAACCCTAAATGGACCGTGACTAGTTACTTAAGTTATCTAAATTAAAGGTAAACAGTCAACAGTTTCAACTAAATAACCTAATAAACACAACGGTGCAACAAAACGGGGGAATTAAAGGTGGACTCTCAAATATTAGATATCGGTCAGCTCATATTAAATGTATTAGTATCAGATAATCATACTGATCCATTTTGTCTTACTAAAAGCTGGGTGTCAAATGGAGAATATATCAGCTCAATGAAGCAACTCTTCCAAGTCATGTGGATACCCAGAGGTGGCGCAGCAGCTATTTATGACTCCTCTTAATAAACCATGAAACTCACAGTAATTCTAAACCCTGATCATGTGCTGCGCCGGCAGATGGTGGATTTAATACATTGCGGTAAATAGTGAAGCCAATAGGAACAGACAAAGATCAAAGAAGAAGGCGGGTTCATTACCCTTCAGCGTGGAGCAGTAGCTGGGATCGAGTTCGGACTGGGGGATGTTTTCCTGCTCACTGAATATTGTTTTACACTTTTGAGCTGTTGAAAAGAGAGAATAACATAACATTGCATTACAACGCACAGCCCCAGAGTCAGAGATCGGAAGGAGGATGTAACACGTTGCTGAGCCTCTAATAACCAAGTCTGGACATACGGAACGACGTATCTGAGCCACTAGATGGAAGAAAAGACTGGAAATGTAAATGTGCTCACCGAGTTTGGCATAGAGCACGGACACGTCCTGCAGCAACTCAGCCGTCGGTAAAGGCGATGACGAACAGATCACCTCCAACAAGCCGACATACTGCTTCATAGTAGGACTGAGATCTACATTCAGCAGCTACACACAAGAGACGTGTGTCCATTAGTTATGGTGCAGTTCATCAACAGAGCGGCCAGAGCAGCCTTCATCCTAAAACTGCCATGTGAACCGTGAGGATATCCGAATAGAAAGAACAATATTCTGTGTCATCGAGTAAACAGGGAGCACGTCCAGATCTCACTAGCTTGTGGGGTCAAAGATCCCTCACGTAACAAGCACATGAACTGTGTTGAAGCCGAATCTCTAATAATTGGTTAGATTTATAAAAGCTACTTTGTCAGATATAAAAATAGCTATTAGACACCCTGATAGGGAGCCATTCACAGCGAGCAGATCTCTCTGTGACTGTTAGCGGTGTAGATGAGGGCGTGTCCCTGGTGGGGAAATACTGTGGATCAGGTGGTTACTCTGGTGAAGAAGGCTTTCATCCCGTCCAGCGGGTTGTAGAAGGGAACCAGGACTATGGGCTGCTGGACACTCAGCTGTCTGTAGCGCTGGAACACGGCCGTCGGGTCGCTCCAGCACACCTCCTTCAGGTGGTAGAAACGTCCCGAGCACCACCCCCCATCTCGCCTGGGGGAAAGGGTGGATTTATGGCCTCAATTGGCCAAACGTGGACGTGAAGCTGAAAGGTTCTGAGGATCTACCTGTTGTACTCGATGAAGACAGCAGGGGTGCGATGGAACAGCTCCCTCAGGCTGCTCTGGGGACAGTTCATATGGATGAAGTTGTAGACATCGTGGATGTGCTGGACCGTGGAAGTGAAATCGGCCCCCTCTAACTCATCTGTGGGTGGTCTCTGCTCCTGGCCGTCTGCTCGTGGTTTAACACACCACTCCTTCAGGTAGTTAATCAGAGCCTCCACCGAGATGCTTTGTCTCATTCCTAAAGGAAGTCCAACAAGAGTTTCAATAAGGAGCTGGACAGCACAGAGTCCACTGCAGTTCACCCATCTTACCAAGAGCTCTGCTAAACTCGCTGGGGTCGATGTCTACATAATGAACATGGGTGCCCAGGAGGCGGGTGACCTCCGGTGAGGCCAGGTACACGGCGTTTGGACGCAGGTACTTTCTCTCTCTCTGTTCTCCTTCCAGTGGCCGATAAGCCGGCACCCACTCAAGACAACTCAGGAAGTGGCAGAAGGAGGACTTGGTGCTTTTGATCGATTGTCCATCGGCGCCGATCACCTGAGCTGTGAGGTACTGAGAGTAGCGGTGCCTGAAAACAGGAAAGGTGATGCTTTGAATAGGCCGACTTTCAAAGCCCTCTGTGCAAACAATAAGTATGTGATGTTGTGAGCAGGATCCATGTAGCAGCTGATAGTGTCCCCTCACCATGACTACGAAGCAGCTTGTCATCTACGCTCCAAAGCAGATATCACATGTCTATCAAACTGGCCCGCCGGTCATCAGGATGACCCTAAGACTCCCAGAGGGCACTGCAAGCTAATCTGGTGTTGTGAAAGGACTCAGTGGTCCAGCCACAGGCAGAGGAAGCCTCGGTGTTTACAGTGATGACTGACACAACATGACATGGGAGGAGAGCGAGGTAGGTACGTAGGTGAGGGTCTGTTACCCGTTATCCCAGTTGGTCATCAAAAGCTCGAGCAAAGCCGTCCTCTGCTGCAGGAGGACGGGTCCGGGAAGCTGGGCTGTGGCCAGAGCCTGGAACTCCTCACAGGGGTAGTCATCCAGCACATAGCCAGCTCCAGGAATCTGATGCCACACTGCACCTTCCACTGACCAGGGGGAGGAGGCCTGGGGGGACGACCACAGACACTTTACCTTATTTGCCAATAATATTCCAGGCTATATATATTTCCAATATAAAATGAGGGATCAATTACTGTAAATTCTGGACTTCTGGAATTCTGTGGCTTAAACAACGGTGCAACTAATGTATGTACATGATGCAGCATTTAAGTTACGGGAAAGCATCTGGCCGCGGAGAAGCAAACAGAGCGGCTGCACGTAAACTTGGCGTTAAAGAATCAATGGCGAGACGTTGGAGATGTGAAGAACTTACTCGTTTATTGGCGTTTTTCTGCCGGTTTAGTGCCGTGTTACAGGCACTTTTTGTAAAAATACATTTATTTCCGGTGATTAAAACTAAAAAACTCTTTCTGTGCATCATCCTTCTGTGTAAATATGTTACAACGTGGACACCTGCGGCCCGTCTACCAGCGGTCTAGCTTTCCATCATTCACAAACTCCCTCTGGTCTGTAAAGTCGAACCGCTCTTTCTGCAGCACAATTGGAGTGCGACTCCTAAATGTTCAGGGAGAAGCTCCTCACCAGTTCTTGAGCAGTGAGCGTTCGTCTCTCTTTGCGGATGATGAGACCATCTCTGACTCCCAGACTGCTGAAGAGCTCCCTCCACCCAGCGACGTCGCCATCTGTCTGCACATAGCAGGGACTCAGCAAGACCCATTCGCAGCCTGGTGGAGGGAGACGGAGACACGAGGATGACACCAAGAAGAAACGGAGGAGGGCCTCGGAGATGGAACAGATGATTTCGCCTTGCTAATCAGGTGAACCATTAGTTTGATCAGTTGATGTGCTGCAATGAGTTAAAGGTAAGGTAGCTCATCTTTTGGCTGGAAGGTCTTTAATCTGCTGTCATACACGTTATGTTAGAAACAACAAAAAAGCCTCTTAAATATTATGTGTATTAAAGCGCAGAAAGTTCAGCTCTTTACTGTTGTTCCCAATTAAAATCTAGAGAAAATGCAAATAATTGATTATCAAGATACAAAAATATGAATACATGATCAGGATGTCCCCAGGTGAGGACACGGCTACTGAAGCAAATCTGCTCAATGACTAAAACATGTAACAGAATAAAAGAGACGTTCTCAGGCTTCTTGGGGTCAGAACGAGCCAACGAGCGCTGTGGGGATCTACTCACCAGCTAGTTCCTTGGTCAGGTCCACGTTGCCGTACTCCTGGGAGAAGTGCACCTTTTCATCAGCCGGGCACAGCAGGCCCCTGCTGGTGAGGACGGGTACTGCAGTGGAGGCGCCAGCGTGGCCGGAGGAGGAATGCAGCTTGATGAAAACCAAGTAGCTCACCACCACGGCCTCGGGCTTTAGCTGGTGGGGGAACCAGGGAGGGAACAAGGGGGTGAGAGGTGGAGAGAGAGAGAGAGCGTCGTGTTTGTGATGTTGATCAGCACCTTCCACTGCTGGTTCTGGATCGATGGGTAGATGTGCTGCTCCAGCAGCTCTTGAGGCTCCAGTTGATGAACTCCCAGTCTTCGAAGCAGCTCTTGAACCTGTTGGCTTTCCAGAGGCTCCACACAGCTCAGCAGAGAGGGGTGAACGATATTTATATCCCTGTACAAAGCCGACAGAGGGCCTGTGAAAGGACAAGGAATAAAATCAACTTGCCAGCCGGAGCAGAGACACATTTGACATGTTTAGAACCATCTAATGGACCTTTTTGTCGCAGTGCAGTTGTACTAATTAGTATTGGACTGAAGAAAAACTATTGACTTTGTTATTTTGAGTCTCCAAACCTTGTGAGAAGCAGAAAAGGGCTCTTTTACTATTTGTTGAAAACATCTTTTAGTGCTTATTGTTATTTTGACGTGGATGTGAGAGAAAATGTCTAATTACTCAGTTTACTTAAATGCAGTTTTTTGTAACAATGATCTGCACAGAAAGATAAAAGCATGCAGGAATGCACACTCAAGGATCCCAACAACGTCCATGTAAGGGAAATCACCTTTCTGAGCCTCAGCGTCCTTCTTTCTGGTCTTGGTTTCCTCCATCGGAAAGAACACTCCTTCCCGATTGAGTGCCACCACACGTCCATCCGCCAGTGGGATGATGGGCAGATCCCGGAGGGTTTGCAGGATGTCTTCCTCCCCGTAGCCGTGCTCCAGAGCCCGGAAGTTGCAAACCAGCAGCTTGGCCAGCTGACGCAAGCCGCCATCTGGAAGACAGCGGGCGGGACTCAAACATGGACGCTTCCATTCCACAGGAATTAGTCTGATGTTCAGATTACATCCGTGTTAATTGGATCTATTTTCTAAGGATGACTGATGAAGGTCTATCTTACTTTCATACCTCATTTTAACATGGTGCTACTGTCCCACCAGAGTCATAGCTCTATAGAAATGTATCATCTTGTATTGATCGTGTTACTTTGGTCCTTTCATCCACACACCTGAATGAATGTCTTCCATCAGCTCCTTGGCCATGGCCGTGGTCACCGTGGTGACATCGGACCCCCGCAGCGATCGCACCCCGAGGTGTGTGAGCAGCGCTGTGGGCGTCGCGGGGCTCAGATCCGGGTGGAGGTAGGACAGAGACAGGTGCCTTTCTAGCTCGTCTCCGCCGATCACGTCGCGGATCACGGCGTCGTGACAGACGGCCACTTGGGAGGGCAGCTTGTACACAACCGTAGCGTCTGGGCGAGGAGGCAAGCAGAGGAACGTCCTCAGGGTCACATGCAAAGCGCCGTTATGCCGCGATGCCGGAGATGGGCTTCGTTCAACGTGTGAGGAATACCTGAGCCGAGCGTGGGCAGGAACGCTTTGCCTCGGAGCATCTGAATAATCTGCCCGGCAACAGGCTTAAAGAAATCCAGCACCTCGTCAGGCAGCGGGACAAACGGGAGGAACCGGCTGAGGCCCTTCAGCCCCTGGAACTCTGGGTGGTTCTGGAAAAAGGAGCCGACGGGACACTTGTTGACCGACAGACAACAGCGAAGGACGAATTAGAGACTGTGAAGCGGAGCTGCTGATCCTCACAGTGAAGACGTCCATGGCCTGAAGGAAGAGCTGCGCTATCTCGGATCGAAGCCATTGGTTCCACGAGCTGTCTCTGTCAACATCTTCACGAGAGGAAGGGATGTCGAAGTCACCTGAAGGAGAAGAGGAGTTTTTGTTGCACCGATGTCCACGCTGGGATGGTTTGATGATCCTAAAGCGCATTCTCACCTTGGATGATAAAGCGAAAGCCAAAACTGCGAAGGGGCAGGTAGGCAAACACGGGTTGTTTCTGTGGTTGGCAGATCACGTCACCTTCTGTGGCGTCGTCGTTGAGCTGGAACGCCAGGGCGAGCTCGGTGGAGTCGACATCTTCTTTGATCTAAAGGGGAAGCCATCAGTTATTCCTTCTCTTCAGAGGTGCAGGAAAGAGGAAATGAAGGAGGAGGCGGAGCGTCGGGGTTTGCTGTTGTTCATGCGAGTGTCTGGATTGTGTCATAAATTCCCATTTGATGTGCTGACAAGATGCAGAGGGAAAGATTTTTTGAAAGAACGACAGTTCTGAGTGAAAACACAGAAGCACATCGCAGCGATCGGTGGCCGATGGGGTGCGACGGACGCCGGGCTGATTGATGCATTGAATGTCTACATTACCTTCTTGGGCTGCACAGTGGTTTTGACCACCAGCCAGCGCTCCGTGCCCTCTGTGTGCTTCACCTCTAAGACATTGTGACTCAGGTCCTTTCGAGTCATGGTCACATGGCGCTTCTCAATCTGCAGGGAAACAGATGCAGCAGGTGGTGGATGTGTGGAGAACAGGTGAGTCTTAATGGCTTGTACCCATCCTACCCATTTTTGTTGTGTGATCATTGCACCAACATTCATCGACTATTTTATGCCACTGATTATAACACGGGTGGATGAAATCCAGCGTTCTCATTGGTTGAGCGTGAGTCACTAATTGTCTGTAGATGTCACGAAAACGAACACGTCACTTAGTTAGCTTCTCTTCACCTGTCGGTGTCTGCTGCCTAAGCCCCGCCTCCGACAATGACAGCAGAGGAGAGGGCGGTGCGATCGACTAACATGTTGGGGACATTCGTTTATATGTAACATGGATATCGCAGCACGAAAAACTCTCACGCTCATTTTCGTATATTGTGCGATAAGTCAATATATGGCTTATCAGGCCTACTACGCTTACTACACCGGCTCCCTGTCGACTCCGGATTGACACAGTTCTACTGGTCCATACATGCAAAAATGGACATGCACCTCCCTACCTACAACTATTTACTCCCCAAACCTCCACTCACACCCTGCGATCCACAAGCAGCGTGCTCCTCCGGGTCCCCAGCCCCCATAGTTGTAACCTGTGTAGCAGGACTACCTCATTGTAGATGGAGATGGATCTCAGGCGGTGCAGAAAGAGCAGCAAGGAGGGGTGCACGTCATGAAAGAGGTTTCTGGTCTGATGGCTCTCCGAGCGCAGAGGAAGGAAGATCTTGGTGGTCCAGCTGGTGAAGAACAGATGCAGTTAGAATGTCGTGTTCTGACTGCGGTTTATGAATCAATATGGACCCGTGGCTCCTTCCAGAGGAGAGGATCTGGAAGAAGTTTTCAGCGGTTGAAGGTGACTTCTGATGAAAGTTGGAGGTGGACGTGGCAGAAGGTCATCAGGAGAGTGGACGCACCGGAGTTAATGAGCACCACTAGTTTTTGTTTGGAACATTGAAAAATGCAACAAATGTATTCAAAATAAAAATAAAAAGTAAATGAAAAGTATTTTGGGGTTTAATATCGTTTCGACTCTTCTTAAATTGCTTTGAAAAAAAATGTATTTATTTAATAATATTTAACTAAATTTTATAGGTCTTATATTTTTCGGTTGCAGAATAAGAGCAATAAACTGACTGTAGCGCTCAACAAGCCAAGTGGAATCCACCACATCGGACTGAATATGGTTCTCCTGAATTCAATGCTCAGCATTGGAGCCCAATCACTGCCGAAGGTACAGAAAGTATTCACAGCGCTTCAGTTTCCACATTCTGTTATGTTACAGACTTATTCCACAAATGATTCATTTTCATGTGAGAAAAGAAAATCTAAATGTTTTCAAATGTATTAAAAAGAAAGAACAAAACGTATTCAGAGCTTTTGCTCAATACTTTGCTGAAGCACCTTTGGCAGCCGTCACAGCCTCAGGTCTTCTCGAGTCGCACAACACAAGCTTGCACACCCGTCACGTGAGATCCATAGAAGCTGTAGAAACATCTCCAGGATGATCAGTGTGGATACTTATGTACATGGGTCTTTATTTCTAAGAGATTTGCAAAACGTTCCTCAAAACATGTCTCACTTTGTCATCATGGGGTTTCTTGTGTGGAATAAGGCTGTAACATAACAAAATGTGCAAACCGTGCTGTGAATACTTCCTGTAGTAGTATTTGCATACACACCCCAAACCAGTTAGATCGCCATGTGTACGAACTGACAAGCATCTTTGCGTTTTAATGATTCTATTTCACACAATACGTTTCCCAATAGGAAAAGCACAGTCCTTTATAAGACATTTAATGGGGACTCTCTGATGAACCAAACGAAGGCAGCATCAGCATCTCACCGCTGGTTGTTATTAAGGAGCATAGGAACATCCAAAGCCCGACCTGTGCTGATGCAGGTCCTTCACGTGCGTGTCCACAGGCCTCCCGTCCTCCTTCCAGTTGGGGAGGATGTATCCCATGGGGCCGCAGGTCTTGTCGAATTGCACGTGAAAGCCATTGGAGTGAATTTCTGGACAATCCGTCACCTTAAACACAGATTTGAAGCCGATGCCCTTTTGACCTATGATGAGAAGAGCAATCAGGGTCATTCATGTCATGGACGAGGCTTTTTACAGTCATTTGGCTGACTTGGATATTTGAACATAATCAGCCTGCAGGGGGGAGCATGTGGATGCCGGGACCCCCCCGAAACCCCCCGAACCCGAGCTGTACGGAGCAAAACCTATTGGGAGACTTTGTTCAACTGGTCCTCAGAAAAGGAGGCATGTTTTCCTTTAACGGACCTTCTAATGTGGCAATAGATCGCTTTTCTAACCCCAACACCAGCGTTACCAAGTAAATGACACGTGGCTCTTATATACTTCATGTCCTTATTCTCCCATTCACATGCATTCATACCCTGCTGACAGTGTCACCAGTGACTAACATTCACACACTGCAGTCACAGCCACAGGAGCACCGCTGGGTCTGATGTCCTGCCCGAGGACCCCAGAGGAGCCCTGAGGAGCCCAGAGGAGCCCAGAGGAGTCCAGAGGAACCCAGAGGAGTCCAGAGGAGCCCAGAGGAGTCCAGAGGAACCCGAGAACCCCAAAGGAGCCCAGAGGAACCCGAGGACCCCAGAGGAACCCAGAGGAGCCCGAGGACCCCAGAGGAACCCAGAGGAGCCCGAGGAACCCAGAGGAACCCAGAGGAGCCCGAGGAACCCAGAGGAACCCAGAGGAGCCCAGAGGAGCCGGGGGTCAAGCTGCCGGTGATTGAAGGTAGATAGATTGATACTTTGTTGATCCCTCAAGAGGGAGGTTTTGGTATCACAGCAGCAATTACAAGGAAGAAAATAGAATTAAAAGATACAAATTATATACAATATAATAAGATACAAAATATTAAATTATTGAATAAAATGAACTAAACTAAAACAAAAGAATGGCGACTGCTCTCCACTGACCACAGTCGCTCAGTGCATCACAAGTGTTGCTGCAGTTCAATTGAAGTGGAGTTAGAATTTCTAATCAGAAGTCAGCACGTAAATACCCACCTATGTATCCATATTTGTGTTTGCCCTTGGTGCTGCGACCCACGTCGCAGATGGCCCTGATGTTCTTCTCCTGGAAGCCCACCTCGTTGTTGAGAACGGTGATGCTGTCCTTCTTCAGCACAAAGACCAGCGCGGGATCGGCAGCCACCTCTGACGGGTAACTGTTGTCATCAGCGTTCTGAGGCAACGGAAACAAAGAGGCCAAGAGGTCGACGAGACCGATTTCAAATCAAACTATTAGACATTAAAACTCGCACTCGATCACTATATAAAGGATGGAAACCCTGCAAAACCACGAGGCTTCAATCGGTAGTAAGTAAAAAACACATTTCAAGGCCGGAGCCCAGTCAGAATGGACACAGAACCATTTCTGAAAATAAAATGGATGTGTTTGTGAGTCCAGTCCTGGTACCATATATCTTATCAGCACGAGTCACGCACTCCGTACATCCCGCTTCATCGACACGCACTGTAAAGAGAGAGGACGGAGAAGCCAGACGGTTCTTCACAAATCGATGACGCGTGTCATCTGCATGTATTTGATTTGCTCAGAAACCTCGAGCAGAACAAGAGAACTTTACCTCCAGTAATCATGGACACGTTGGGGAGCAACACGTGCACTTTAGCTTTTAAGTAGCAAGCAGGACACTTTGCTTCTTATGTTCATAAGTTGGCAAAAGAATAATGGCATTATTGCAAGAGAAAAACAGACACTCTGTTATTTATTTTAATTCGCTACTCAGGAAAATGTCACTGCACTGCTTTTCCAACCGAGGCCACTAGAGGGCGCAATGCTCCTGGGCGATATAGAAGAGGTTCAGAGCGAGGCGGGAAAAAGCTCCTCTGCTCTTTGACACAGTGCTGCCGGCCCGCGGGCGGTAAAAGCGGAGAATGAACGATTCTGAACGAATTGAGTTGAACTGGTCCGTAGTTTGAAAAGCAAATAATTTACTCCACTTCATCAAGAAATGTCTCCGCTGGATGCATCTGAACCAAACATTTAGAGACAGAAGTCATCTTTGTGGGTGTAAATATTACATTGGATTCACCTGAATGAGTTCTAGGACGAAGTGGGTGTCTTTGCTGTAGAGTTCCGTGGACAGGCGGTCTAAGCTGCGGCCGAGTCGGTCCTGGTGGATCTGCATCAGCTTCTCCGCTGCAGCGGTCAATTCCACACCAATACCAAACTCATTCTTCCTGTCAGGAAAGGGTGCAGCACTCGGCTAAATGAAATCAGACAACCTCAGGGGACGTGGCGGAGCTTATTGTCGGGGGCGGAATGAAGACAGACCTGATGTCCTCGACTACGGCCCTTTGGACATCTGAGGTGGCTCGGCCACTGGCGGGATTGGACATTTCTGACTGGTCCTGGACTCCTTCAGCTTCACTGCTGACATCTGATGTGTCTCCTTTAGGCAGCGTGGACAACTCATAGAGCTCCTCCTCATCCTCGCCCCCCTCAGCGCCCTCACCTTGCTCAGCCAGCGGAACACATTTAGCAGTTAAAGATCAAAAGCAAAACTGGCGTAATTAGTCGGAAGTGAAAATTCACCTTGTTGTGGACTCGGATTGAGATGGGAGGAGGCAAAGCTGGTGTCCACGGTGTTGTCCTCAAGACACTCATCTTCACTCATATTCAGAGCTGAGCCGCTCTCAGAATCCATCACATTGGACTGATGTCCAAAAAAAAGAAAAAAGATTAAAACATCGGTTTGTTAAATATAGTGTAAACAAGAGGGAAGATGATTCAACTATTAAATCCTTGATTACCTAAAAGGTTTGAGTAGTGCAGCATTTAGAACTTAGTGTTGGGTTTGATAGCTTTGTCTCCAATCTGAAAGCATCGCTGAATCAGCAACACGTCTTTATATTTAAACCAAATCCATTTGGTTCGCCCTTTGAGTACATTTGGGCTTTGAGCTTTAGAAGAAACCATAACCTAAAGTTCTGCTCATCCAGGGTCGGTCGTGATGGTACATTTTACATGTAACACCCCTGCAGCACGTTCTCAGTCCACCCTCGGGTCTCTCGCGAGACTGATGTACCCGAAGAGCCGCCAAGATGGATAGATGCCTCCTGATCAGTCCTCCAGGCTCCAAACCAATCACCACCCAAACCTGGATCCCAAATCTCCTTCTTTGGGTCCCAGTGAGGGGCGGAACAAAGAGGGTCTGGTAAGGCAGCCGGGACCCCCAGAAGCTAATGCTGCACCAAACCACCAGTGCATCTCGCACTACTGTCGGCCATCGCATGTGAACAGGAGCCACTTATTTAACCCGTGGCTTTTTTCCATTATCGCCCAGAGAGCGACTAGGGGTTAGGTGTCTTGCTCAGGGGCACTTCGACATGGGGCAGCCGGGGCTCGAAGCACCAACCTTGCGGCTCCCGGTGCCCCCTCTCTACCCTTGCGCTACATACATCCTACTCTCACGGCTGTGAAGAGCCGGCCGACTGTATACAAATGGACTTACATGAAACAAACATGGCTTCAGTTTACCAAGTAATCAATATACGAAACAGCACAACGTTTTACCTTTAGGTTTCTGTTCCCAACCAGCTGCATAGTCTTCTTCTCAACTACATTTAAGTTCCCTGTTTTATTCTTTTGCTAAAAAAAAGGTAGAAATTCCCAAGCTCAACTTTCCATGGAATGTTGCTGGAAATTTAGCGTAAACTTTCTTGGGAGATTGTGATATCATTATATTGAAGTTATAGAATTTCCTTCACGACCTCCATGCAACAGATGCTGCGTGTATACGACCAACGTAATAATAATTAGGAGTGGTGTTCTGACCATGGCGTGTTCCACAGGTGCCGTGTGCGTGTAGCAATCTTGGCTCGGTTGTGGGTTCAGCTTTTTCTGGTAGTCTTTGACCCAGTCGGTGATGCCCAGGAGGATCCCCAGTCGATGCAGATGGTTCGTGTGCTTGTGGTCCGACTGGGCCACAGTGATCAGCACCTGTTTGGTCTTGGCCTGGCCCAGGACACGAGAGAAAGGCTCCAAAAACACCTGCAAGTCACATTCATCCAGAACATGCACATCATCTGCTTATCCAAGTCACAACAGCAAAGCACCGCCTTTCAGCACATATTTAGGAATCAAGTCAAAGGTCAGGATTACAGAAAACAATGTTGCGGTAATTACTGGTGTGACAACCATGTTGTGAAAAGAAGTTGTGTGTAATGCAAAGAGGACGGTTTCAACACAAACTGCCGTAAGTCAAATGGTTGGTGCAACGCAGATTAGCTTCTCAGCGTGAAGCGGCCGACACACGGACACGCTGAAACGTTGGGATTGTTAAAGCTGTTCTCCAGGAAGCAGGACACAACCATATGTGTCTTTTTTACAGCGTATCATAGTGTAACAAATGGCGCCCCGCCAGTACGTTGCATGCAGAGTGAAACTAATGTGGCTTGATTCCCGCCCCGTCCTGACTGCCCCCCTCTGCCCCCCCCGCCCCCTCAGCTCCACTCACTTGGTGAGCCGTCATTTCATTAGAACTTCAAGGGGCCTGTTTGATGAGTAGAAGTCACTGACCTGCTTCATAAGCGCCTGGCAGGTTCTGGTGGGGATTCGTGTCAAACATGCCAGGAGGAATTTGGCTACTTTGCTGTAACATGACACGTCCTCTTCAGTCTGGGTCAAATCTAAGGAACACAAATGCTACATGAGTACCAATGACACACGCCGTGTGTGAAGCCATCAGCCAGTATAGACCCACTACCTTCTGTAGCCACGGCTGCTGCCAGGGAGGTGTGCATGTGATTGGCCAGCAGGGCAGTAGGAGCGTTGACGATCCCATCCGCTACCACCATGGACACCAGGTGGCCGGCGGTGCCCACGGGGTCAAGGGTCATGGCAGCATTGGAGAAGTACTTGTCTCCTGTGTGTGTGGTGATCCTGAGGAGCAAACCTGGTCTCACCTCCAACGCTGCCAGGCCTGTGTTTGCTGTATTAAAGAAGCAAATCAACCAACTGGTCCCAGGAAAACTTGTCTTCCATCAAACGGGCATGTTTGACTAAAAAGGACTCGCACAAATCCTACCTGCGTTTCTTTCGATGAAATCTCCAAGGGAGCCGTGGGCTTGTTTGAAGATCAGTTCCCATTGACTCCACTCACTTAAATCCTCCAGTAGAGGGCAGGAGGTTAAGCTGGCCAGGGCCTGGGCTTTGGACACCTCCCCTAGGCGCCCCACCGCCTGCCCCCCGTCCACACTGTTCACACAGGGGAGAGAGAGGACGACACAACTCAGGACAAAACTTTGTAGGTTCAAAGGATAATGGTCACCCGTATTCTCTGTACCTCCTTGTTAAGAAGCTGCTCACCTTGTCTTGCTGTGCTTGGCAAACAGGGCCGACTCGTAGTGGACCGGGCTGAGTCGGGCCCCGGCCAGCGCTCTCTGACGCTGCACCAGGCCTGCCAGCATTTGCAGGTTGCCGTAGCCAAGGTCCCGACTGTCCCGGACCCTGTAGTGGTCTCTCAGCGCCGCCTCAATGTGGGAAAGCTGGGAGGACGAAGGCAAAGATGAACGTTTCTGTCACCTGCTGAAACATTTACGCTACAAGGAAACAGAGAAAAGGAAGAGCGTGTATATGTGTGTGTGTGTGTGCACCTCTAACTGACTCACTTCGTCTGGATTAGTTGACTTTATGTCCCCACACTGTGTGATGAATTCAAACACGTCTTGTCTGGTGGGTCTGATACCACTGCCTGCCTGTTCCATGCTGCCACTGCACAGAGGCAAAGCAGAGCCCAGAGTGTCCTGCAGCAGCTGCACATTGCAACATGCAGGGGACATTAGCATCATATCCCTGAGGACAAAACACCGTGGACCCACACAGACGTACTACTGAGACGTGTACCTGCATGTGCTTCACAAGGAACTCCAGGAAGTTGCCCTGCTCTAAAGAGAGAAAATCTTTGACCTGGAAGTGTTTGGCCACCTTCCTCTCCAAAGAGGCCACGTGGGCCAAAGTGGTGGCCGTGCTCTGAGAGAAGAGGCTGTCTTTAAGGTACTGCTTCACTTTGGCTGAGAGACACAAGACAGACACGTCTCAAAATCATGGACCAAGATGGACCAGACACACGAAGAGGACATTATCAGAGGAGTTCATATGTGAGGCAGGAACACGAGATTCTGCCTCAGTACCTTCACTGGGGAGGGAGGTGGTGGGTTTGTCCTCCACCTTAGTTGGTTCGGTCCTAATGGAGGCCTTTTCTTTGGGCACCAGGCCGGACGGGACGGCCAGCGAGCCTCCACATATTGCAAGCTGAAACAGAGCCTTTGCCAGCTGGTCACCAGACACCTGTAGAAGGAAGTTCTGGACGTGCTGAAATGGAAATCAAACAAAAGGCACAGACATGGAAGTCATTGACATGACAAAGGATCGTTGAGCAATGAAAGGACTTGACAAATGAATGGAGGGATGCCAGTATGTGGAACCCACCTTGGCCATCCTGGGATTGAACAACCCCTCTGCGCATGAGAAGACTGCCATCGATACCTCGGCCGCCGGCAAGGAGGCGTACTTTCTTCTGAGGTCGAGGCTGCCTGTGGAGGAGAAGCAACCTGCTCCTTGCAACGGCTCCAACACACTCTTCTTGATCCTCCTCAGACGCTCGTAGATGTCCTGCTCCAGCTCTCTCTGGATGACCTCCCTGGCTTGCTCCATGATGCTGTGCTCACATCGACTCACCTTCAGTACGGTCTGAAGGGGACAGAGAGGCAGTTGGAACACGTCTTTAGAAATGTATTCTTACTGTGTTTTTGGAAGCAAAGTGTGTTGTACGAGTTGCAAACTGCTTCCAGGAAGAACGTGTGTGGTGCGTAATGTTAGCAAGTGTGATCAAGACAACCAGAGCTCGTGTGCGGCAGCGCTAGTGACATTAGCATTAGCATTGTAGCGGTGTGAGTATACTTACTGTGTCTCGCCTCCCACGAATCAAAATGACTAATAGTGACATCATTTCTTTACGTGACTAAATAAGAGTACTGTCGATCTACTTAATCAGCTACAATAAGAGGAAGATAAGCGCTACCCCATGTACCGTCAGTGGCACCAGTATAGACGGTGTCTGGGTCACATGTGCTGAGATTAAGTTACGTATCAGCTCGGTACAGTTTATAGGACGGATGTGATAGAGTTCACTATTACACGAGTCGTACCGCTATCGGCAGCGCGATGCTGTGTATCCTGATGCCCAGCTCGTAGGGAGAGTCGCAGCTGTAGTGGTCGGCCAGATACTTCATGAACTCAGCCAGGTCCACTTTTGGCTTGTTCTGCTGCTTCCGAAACACACGGATTTGCTAGATAATGGAAACAGAGTAAAAGCATAAAGGCCAAATGATGAAAAGTTCAGACAAGATAGAACTAAGCAAGTGTTCCACCAGGCAGAGATGGTCACATGTTGCCAAAGACACAGCAGCTACATGGACTCACTGCTGTGAAGCCTCTTTAGCTCATTTCTATTTCTTTCATGACCTTTGTGATTTGGACTTTTTCCCAAAAATGAGAAAATGTTTTTTTAACAGTTGGTTGATATTTTATTTCACTACATGTACTTTGTGCTGTAAAGTACAGTAAAGTCAATAAATACAAATTTAATGAATTAAATGAACGATCAAAAAAAAACTTTCATGTAAAATACCAATGAAAAATGGCTCATTGACTTCACGTAACTCCAAACTATTTGACCAGAGGCTATAGTATTGGTATTAGTCCGTGGGAGACGTTCTCAAAGAATCCATATAATTACATATAATTACAACCATGTCAGTTTGTCCGATGACTTGCGAGCGCCTGTAAATGGGGACGGCTGTAATTCCTAGTTGTTACTGTACTTGTTATATCCATTGAATCAAAGCTGCGATTCCAAACATTCACTGCTTCAGTTCACATCATTGAGTTGTATAAAGACATGAAATGAAGGGCATTTAGTCACAGTCCGAAGGTGCGGCCCTGCCTGTACGTTGGTGCGTCGTACCTTCAAGATGTCAATTGTCTCGATCTGGTGAATGTCGTCATCCTTTGTGTTCGTGTCGATCTTGAACATGCGGTGGATGAGGGGCAGTTTGCAGAGGGGCCCCAGGTTCAGCTCCTCATAGCGCTTCTTGTCCTTCAGTCCAGCCAGGCACTGGCCCAGCTCATACAAGGTGCAGATGGATGTGACTGCTGCAGTAGACTGACACAAGGAGAGGCAATTCTTTGATAGGTGACACACATCCACTTAAAAACCAGTATTAGGAAACGCATGTGTGCCAACCTCTATGAACATGTTGATCTCTCTCATTAGGTATTGAAGGTCTTTTAAAGAGGGGATTTTCCATGGTTTGATCCCGTATGCCTCCAGAGAGGGAATCTGCATCAGTCTGCACACCTCGCATATCACCTGGACGTAGCGAGGACGATGAGGAAATGAGACACAGTGCATTAGTCTGTGTAGGAAACGTGAAGCTATACGTGACATTTTAGGAGCTGAAAGTTCCAATGTGACCAGAACTGGTAATCAGGTAACACAACAGCAAAGGCCAGAGAGGAAGGGACTGCTGTGCTAAACAATACACAACTTCATTGACATTCAGGAGGAAAATCTGAAGTTACTTATAAATATGTGGCCCGGCGCAGAGACTTCCTTCCTTGAAGTTGCCAGGCAACCAATAAAGACATCTGAATCTAGTCATTTATGATTGTAGGAGCAGAATGGATCAACCGACTGACCTTTTCTTCGGTCACCAGCTCTCCCTGTGCAGCGATGTCTCGAATCACATCTTGCGCCAGACTACTGACAGAATCCTGATCCAAGACTCTGTTCCTCCTGGTCCCACGCGCATTCTCCTCCATGGCCTCTGCGGCCCGCATGTTGGCGCCGTGGACCTCTCTCAGCTGGGCGTGATAAGCTTCTCGAAAGAAGTTGGGTGCATCTCTTATTTTGTTTTTCTTCTCTTTGGTCGAGGAGACGTTCGCCCCGAGCACTGGGAAGTTGGCGTCAGAGAGGAAGTTGGTCACGATGGACTGTCCCAGCTTTTCTTCTTTAGCGTCTCTCTCAAGATCCAGCGCCGCTGTGGAAGGACGGGTCAACGCATACTTGGTTTTAGAAGTACGGAGGAGTAAATGTGTGTTTTAAGGCATGAAGGTAATGGTGTCATGGTTTGGCTACCTGCAGTTGGCTGGTTGGCGTTTGGTTTGTTCTTCACCTGGAACACATAAAGAAATATGTGCTGGTTTACGTAGAGTAAGAAGGTAGACAGGGACAGACGGTTAAGATAGACAAAGACAAGCTATTATATAAGCCTGCAAGTTTTCTTTTTTATTGAGTCCCAATGAGATTAGATATGGGATTGTAGTATTTTGAAGGCCAAAAGAGAGTATTTTCATCTAGTCCCGTTTACGTAGTACCTGCCAAATGTGTTTTAATCCACAACTGAAGGAAAAGCTAAAAAAGACACAACAGCGAGGAATGTTTCCAAAAGCATTTGACAGCTTCTGTCGGACATAAAAATAAGGGTTTTTTGCTAACAAGCTAGCGGCAGCCCAATTAGCATTGTTGATTCTTAATGTTTCAACTTTTTAATTCAGGATTTAGCAGAACATTGGGATGAAAGACGGAGCGTCTGGCTCGTACCTACCTGCCGTCAATCAATGTGCCCTGTTATACATTAGAAACCAAAGAGACATCAGAATACTGCTGTGGTGCATTTGTCTTCAGAACTGACCAACGTCTCTGCTGGCGTGGACGCAGCGGCCGGCGGGTGGACGGGGAGACAGTGGGCGGCGGGAGGCACATGATGAGCGCTCGCGTCCCGTTCAGGCGCCGAGCAGCTCGGGCCAGCACGACCCGTCCTACCGCGCGCCCCCCTCCTCGGCGGAGTTGCGGGCCCGTTGTCCTCGGTGGCTGTTCCCGGCGTCCCAGCTGCCGGCTGATTGTGAGGCTGGTGGATCTTATGGAACACCACGTCCTCCCTCACCACTAGATGTTCACTCAAAGATTCCACCAGGCAGGAAATCGTTTTGAAGCCCAAGGAAGATAAAGTCAGGTTCCTGCGGTATGTCTGGTTGTAGAACACAGCTAACTTTTTGAGGGGGATCCCAGCTGGGTTCTCCTTCAGCAGGGCCAGCACATCCTCCAGGACCTGCTCCATTTCAACTGACGCCAGACGGAGAAAAGACACACAGGTATTGAACAGAGAATGACCCTTACTGGTAGAGAGAGGAAGGAAGAGGCAGGCAATGCTAACATCAGGGCGTCGTGTGGTTCGAGATGTCCTGGGGACACCACAGGACCCGTCCAAGGTTTGGACACACTTTCTCATTGAATGAAAACATTAGCATACGCTGCGCACCAAGACCAAGCAGCGGACCCCCCACAGAGGCACAGCCAACCAGTGGTTTGTCTATGATCACAGACACATTCACAACACATGCACAGGGTCACGGATGAAGTGAGACAGGGATCAGGTCTTACCTATTCGCTCAAAGGACTCGGCTGTGGATCATCTCCACAGAAGTGGAACCGCTTGTTTCGGCCGGCACCCTTCCTCCTTCGGCTTTTAAAGCGCCTCCTGCTCCTCCTCCTCCTCGCCTGCTGGGTTTCATTGTCAGACACAGAAAAACGAAAGCGAAAGTAACCCTTCAGTGTTCCTGGAAATGGTTATGCCACACCTCAGACAGACAGAGGACAACACGCTGCATAACACCTTTAACCACGTCTAACTTAACTAATTCATTTAGGTCTGTTTGTTAAAGCTTAATGTTGGGGCATTGACCATATGACGGCAAATTGGATCATCCATTGAATCCCTGTTTATTTATGTAACAGCAAACCGAGCAGGATGATAGTGAGGCGCTTTTATGACTCAAAGTCACGCGTTGGCCCGTCTGGCTGCTTCCTGCCTGCAGACGAGGCACGATGGCGTGTGTAATATATATATATATGTGTGTGACAACAGTCGGACTCGTGTGGACGTTGTGTGGGTGATTCAAGGAGGAAGTTGTGAGTCGCTCCTCCGGGCCGTGTTCACGTACCGTGAGCTTCAGTCCACCTCCTCCCTCCTCTGCGCCGCCGACCAGAGGCCAAGGAAAGGAGACGAGGAGGACAAAGCACGCCGATCAACAACGTAGCGGAGCAGCAGAAACCAGTTACGTCACAGCTGCCAGCGACGCGCCCGGCGAGCGGCTGGTGCTGCCGGAGAGGAGCGGCACTCAGACGCTGCGGTCGGCGGGCTGCTGGTCGGAGACGCCGCGGCCGTGACCGGTGCCGTTCGCTGAGGGACGAGTCGTGTTTGTTTGGCAGGATCGCGTTAAGCGGGAGAGCTGGCGCGTGTTGCCTTCACGCTCTAAGACAAGCGTGGTAAAGTGGAGCTCCGTGTCGCACGGAGACTGCTCAGCGGTGTGTTGTGTGTTGGGGAGACTCGCGGACACACGCGGCTCTGTGAGGACCCTGTTCTATTTACCCCCCCCCCTCAGGAGACATCGGGGACATGCGGAAGGTTCCTACCCAACGACACGACAGACGTTACACAGACATTACAACAGAACCCGACATTTCATTTCGTAAAGGCCCCTTTTTAGTTTTTCTCCTAAGAGTGAACCCAGTTGGGACAGATCCCCCCCCCGCGACCCTGTGTGCAGGACAAGCGGCTTGCAGGTGGATGGAGTCAAGGCGACAGAACGTTAGGGACTGGGTTGGGCCTCCTCTTCCTCTTCCTCTCCCTCTTCCTCTCCCTCTCCCTCTTCCTCTTCCTCTCCCACTGGCCTTCATCCTCAGCATGAAAGAAAGATGAAACCGAAAGTGACCCTTTAATAGTGCAGTAATGTAATGATGCAGAAGCAATAGGTGTCTTCACACAATAATCATTACTGTATTAAAAGAAAATGTCGTTTAAATCTGTAACTACGTATTCACATATATCAATAGAGAATACATTTACACACCAGAGCATATCAGCACGTTCCTATGTAGCATTTAAACATGTAAGCCCTTCAAAATGTCATTCATGAGCCAACTTTGGTTGGATTTGAAAGGAAACAGTGCAGTTACATGATGATTCCCCTCCAGGTCGATTCACCACACGGTGTCACTCAGGGAGAATCAGGACATGGAGTCATGAGCTGACGTCCTAACCAGGAGATGCAGAAGAGCTATTGGATTAGTGCTTGTATTGAACCATTACCATTAACTACGGTACTGCACGTTACGCCACGATGACACATTGTTATGGTCAATGCACATGTTGCATAATCATCCAAATGGTTTTGATAAAATGCGCATATACTGTGAGGGATTTTCCAATACACGTAGTGATGTTTAGGGTTAAAATTGCACTTTGTGTTATTAGATATTAGTTATTACATTAGCTTGTTAGATGAAATAATTGCTATATGAATCAAAACAATTTATAGTCATTTAAGTCATATAATTACTGTACACATTAACAATGATTTTAAGTATTCCATTTAATTGACCATTTTTACTTCCGTATTCTATGTCTTAAACTTTTATTCTTGTTTTGTTGTTTTGTTGAGGTACTTTTCTTTTCATTTAGCCTTTTAATGGTTATGTGACTCGCTTTTAATTTCCTTTCTGTTAAAACGTGCTAGACATTTAACCTTGCCAGTAAAATCTGTTCAACTCATCTCAGTAAGATTTGTTTTGTAATGTATTCACGTTGGTTCTCCTCAGACATTCGCTCATATTTCATGTGACAGAAATTTCACCCTCCATTGTGTTAATCGGTATTGGAAATTAATATGTATGTTATTGTTATGAAATAAATATCTGAAAAGGATTTCATCTCCACATGTAAAAATCAACTTCTATGTAAATTGCCCATTTTCATACGTTTTTGTTTTACTGTTTAGTCTTGAAACATAAATATGCAGATATTGTTTTATCTTTAAAATAAATTTTTTTTTTTACGTATGACTATTACTATCTAACAGGGGAGTAATTGTTTTACTTCTAAGCAATGATCCTAAACAATGATGGAGCTTTTTCTTCATTTCTTAGTGTGTAACACAACAAAAACTACTTTAGTAATCAAAATATCAAAATCAAAATGCCGAGGGGAAAAACGCAGACAGGACGGGGACCAGGAACTCACAAACGTGGGGAAGACATTTCCATGAAAGACTTTCAGGAACGACATTCAATGACGCGACAAGGGACAAAAGACACACATGGCTTAAATACACCGGGAAGGTGCAGGTGATTGGACACGGCAGACAATCACAGGGGAAGACAGGACAAGGCAGGAAGTGAAGTTACCCAGGGAGACAAGAAGCAGAAAACTACAAAATAAGACAGGAAATAAAACCACACCGTGACATAAATAAACAATTGATCGCAAAAAAAGAATCCTCAGTTTTAACAACACGCACCACAGCGAAGGGAGGAAACACAAAAAGTTGACTTCTAATTGCTTTGGATTTGCTAAACCCCACAATGTTATAACATGTCTGAAATCAATTAAATTAAATGTATTTTGTACAGCCCCCCCCCCCTTTTACAAAGATGAAGAAGGTGAAGAAACCTCAAGGAGACCAGCAGAGGAGGATCCCTCTGCCAGGATGTGTACAGCATGAACAAAATAAAATGTTTGAATGTTCAATGAGTGTGTCATAAATTATTCATATATTTTAGTAAGCAGAATACAACATTAGGAGAGAGAGAAGAAGACAGAGGAGCTCAGTCTGTCCCCAAGCAGTGCAACCCTATAACCGCTAACCTGAGAGCTGGTCCAGGCCAACCTGAGCCGGCCAACTACAAGCTTTCACCTCCTCAATGACCCACCCGGACCGAAAGTGGAAGCTGGTTCCACAAAAGAGGAGCTTGATAACGGAAGTCTCCGGCTCCCATCCTACGTTTTAAGTCTCTAGCAAGTAACCCAACATTTACGGAGCGCAGCTCTTTAATATTGCATTGTAAGCTACTGTAGAAGGAGATGGAAGGAGAAGTACTTTAAATTGTATTCTTGATTTAACATTGAGCCAAACGGACTGCCTTTCACCTCAGGCCTGAGCTGGAGACCAGTGGGAGAAGCATAGCATGTATTGCACAATAGTGGAGGCTGGTGAGGGTGGCGACGGGGAGAGAACAGGACATTAGATGTTCTAGTGTAGAAGTAACACCTGCATGAACTGGGTCTTCAAACGAATGGGTTGGAAAACGTATCGGGGGGGTGGTTAGGCACCACTTTACTCTTCATGTGCCCAACCCACAGTTTAGTATTTTGAAAATGTTCAGCTGTGTATTTAGAACTGCACCCTAATGTCCAGAACCGCTCACCAGTCCACATATGATTCTAAGGTGTCCCTCTGTCTGTCTTTCTCCACGGCTTCAGGTTTCACCTCACACCTATTGTGTCTTTCCATCACATGATGCCAGCCTGCTTGGGAGCGCCTGTGTGTGCGCACACAAACACTTGTACACCTTCTCTGGGTCACTGGAACATGATAGCGTTTCACTCAGCATGGGGTCACAGGGGGGACGGGGATTACGTTCAGCTGTTAGTGGTCATTGTAGGTCCTGCAGCAGCGCTCTTCTGGCTTTTGATGTGATGGAGGTTCAGTCTCAGGAGATTTTATTAGTACTCTTTTACTTAAGTTTAAATTTACAAAAATATCCCATTAAGATACAATATCTAAATTAGCACGTAAAAGGAGCCTTTAAGCAGAATGATGTGTGTTTGCACATACTGTATACTGTCACGGTGTGGGTTTGTTTCCTGTTTTATTTTGTAGCTTCCTGCCTCTTGTGTCCCTGCTTTGGCTTCACTTCCTGCCATGTCTTCCCCTGTGATTGTCTGCCGTGTCCAATCACCTGCACCTCCCTAGTGTATTTAAGCCGTGTGTGTCTCCTGTCCCATTGTCTATGGTCGTGGATGTTCGTAGTTCCTGCCTGCTGTTCTTCCCCTGGTTCCTGTGCGTTTTTGCCTGTTGGCCTTTTGGACGATTAAAGTCTCTTTTGTTTAAGGAGTCTGCGCTTGGGTCCTGCCTTCCTACCCTACCCTGACATTTATTGATTTACATGTTCTGCCTTAAAAAGTAAATTATAAGAACAGATGTTCAAATGTTCTTAAGATAGGAGGGATGGAGATAGGAGCTTTGTCAGCATATGAGACAACATCATGAGCATATAAAGAAATTAAACGATTATTAAGAACAGCATTTTGAGATGTGATATTTTTCGCAGCATGAATAATGTGCAGAAGCTGGTGCATATTAACAGAGGGCAGTCGTGACTTAATGAAGCCCGTCTGGTCACATTGAACCAATCTGATCATATAAAAGGTTTCACGGCGGACTACCAAATGTGTGAAAATTAGGGGTGTAACGATTCATCGATTTATATTGCTGCGATCCAACTGAACCGATCTGTGCTCCGCAAATCGGCATTCCGGACGACATATATCGATTACAAATCGATTGAAATAGTACATGATCGATTGTATCGATACTTGGAAACTGCAAAAACGGTATGGATGTGTGTGTGTTTGTTTGTTTTTTAGCACTTTAGTCACGCCAAATAAAAAACAGGGAAACACGTTGAATCTTTCCGGCCGTCTACTAAGGCGCCGTGGGATTAAACAACGCCGACAGTCAGGACCTCTAGCAGCGTCACCGCTGCAGCAGCAGCAGGTAACTCAGCTCTGCAGACACCTCAGGCCTCCAGCACCAAACTCAACATCACAGTAGCAAGTTTACCTGTAAAGACATGAGACCCTACGATGAGGTTGAAAATCCGGGGTTCTGTGAATTGATCCAAACATTGTGTAATTATTGTGTAATGTTTACATTGAAAATGGCACTTGATTCAAATAAAATGTTTTTTTTACATTTGCCATGAATTGCTTGTTTGCTTGTTTATAATATCCATAATTAATTTAAACCTGATTTCCTTACAAGAAACAACAGGGATCTCAGACACTTTGCCTGCACTGTCCAGTAAAGTTACTGAATCGATTTCAAGTCACAGAATCAAATCGTTCTGAATGAACCCACATCGTCCATGAATGAGTTATGAGTTATTTGTTTTAATTTATATCTTCTAAACTCCAAGAGTTAAAGATCATTATTAATTTTGATGACCATGAACCAATAATGATCCCCAGAAGATTTCGGAACCAACGTTTAGGAGGAGTTGGCAAAAATATGATTTTGACAAAATTCTAAAAAAGGTAGAAAATCTAATCAGGCGCATTTAAATGCCATGATTTACTTTATTGTAGAGCATAACCAAGAGCACATATGTGAACATTTTGAAGTCAATGGGTGAATGGGGGCAAAGAGTGTGGAAGAGTTTACCTCTAGGGGGCGCTATAGACAATTCTTTAAATCCAAATGACACTCAAGAAATATCCGATGTGCATATGCATGGAAAATTAACAATTTGAGGTATGTACCCCAAGAGGCAAAAAACCTTAGAGAGAATACTAATAATTCCTTGAAATACAATAGATTCATCTACGAATAGTTGTAGCGAGGACCCGAAATATGGACATTTGACTACAAAGTGAAAACAAAGAGTAGCCAAACAACTACATAGAGATGCAAAACAATCACAACAGCCGTTCACTGTAGTTTAGAACATGACCTGTGTATCGATATTTAACGTTCATTTGTTAAAGTGAATGAATGAAGGTTGTCATAAAGGAGTGTTTTAGATGTCTTTCCTCATCTTTCTGTTCATATCATTTTACAAATGTGCACCCTGCTTTGAAACCGTGTCCCGCTGTGTCCATGATAATCCTTTATGCATTTGAAGCGTCCACAAACATCCACTAGCTGGATGAAACACCCGTTGAGAATAAAGCTACAAAGGAAATCCTTCACTCAACAAGCGTGATTGTGTAAGTGGAGATCTGTAGATCTCTACCAAGACTACATCCGCTGTACGCTCGGTTTACTTCGACCAGCATTGGTTGCCAGAAAGTGTCTCGCTGTAGAGGACGTGTACAGGACCACAGAGAGCCTTCACATCTTCAGACTCTACCTCCACTAACACACTAACTGACTGTACCACTTACATTTGTACTTGGCTCTTATCTTTAGCAATGCAACAAGCTGGGTCCTTGGGAGGTCCGGAATGAAGGATGACCACGGCAGGGTTGTTAGAATACTCTTATATCGTTCGGTGGGAATGCTCTGTGGGCTCCTGGCGTCCTCTCGCCGGATCGCCCCTACTGCATCAAATACAGGGAGACACACAAATCTCATTTCCTGGCACGGTTTCCTGAGCCACTCCTCTCACTCCTCTGCAGCCGAGACAAACCACGGAATGCACTTTGTTCTTCTGCGTGTGTATTCTTATGGTTGAAATGCACTTATTGTAAGTCGCTGTGGATAAAAGCGTCCGCTAAATGCCATGTAATGAAATGAAGAAGGACGAGGCCAAGTGAGTCCAGATAATCTGTGATAGCAGTAACTGACACTGCTGAGTTTCTGCAAAAATTCAGAGCATCAGCAGTTTTGAAACATGTTGGGAGTGAAATTAATTGGGGGAGAAAATGATCTTTTCTGGGCTGCCGGTAAGTAGGAGAGGAGGACACCGTTGTTGGACCTGGCTTCCTTTCATGATTAGGTTACGTTCAAGGATCCACTGATCCAGATGTGATGTCTCACCGCGGTGGATTGGAAAAAGCTTGATGGAACAAAAGAGAGAACAAGTGCAGCTGGTGCTCGTTGATTTATTTCAAAAAGCCCCAATGAGAGAAAAACAGCTTCCTTTGTGGCGTATTCAAACAATGAAAAGGTAGGAAGAGAAGGAAACCGATATCTTGCGCAATGTGTATTGGCGTGACTGTGCTGCTTTCACCAAAGCCTCCTCAGTCACATGCACGCACAAACACCCTCGGACAACAATGACATCAGCTTTCACGTAAACTTTATTCCCATGAAAAAATATTTACATACGTCACAAAATGAGCGCATCAAAATAGGAATTCTGTAAAAGGCCTTTTTCTTCCTCCGTGCACGGCCCTTCTCCCTTGCTGGGGACGCAGGCTTTTCCCTGATTAAAAAAAGTGTCTTCTGATAAAAATAAAAACAAAAAAGTGACCTTAGTTCATAGATCCAGGTTTTCAATCTGCTGCAGTCTTTGGAAAACATCATCAGCTGGACATCACCTGTAAAAAGAAAAAGGTTTAGTATAATAGTACAGGCTGCAATTAGCAAATGATATTAACAATATCAACGTGATTAAGTTCATCAGGTCGGCTGGTCGGCGGTCGGCTGAGTGCTGTACTCCCAGAGAAGCAGGATGATGCCACAGTCTTTTTCTCTTCTGTCCCTTTGAAACTAATCACACCAACTATGACGGCTCATGTGTCTGCCACATCTGGACAGTACTTCAGTCAGACTGTCCACATTCTGGACGGGATGGACCAGGCTGTAGCTTCAGTCCATACGTATCCCCCCAACACGATACATAAACCCTTTGCTTTTTTTAGAATGTTTTAGCAGATCGATCACGCTGCATCTTTACTGGCATTGGCTGATCGGTTTCATCCTGCTTGCAGTCTTCTGCCTCCGTAAATGAATATCCAATGAGCAGACATAATAATTGTGTTATTTAACTCTTTGAAAGGGACTTCGAAGTCTAAATGTTCATTTGGCTACAGGGTTAAGCTGACCACTGCTGTGAAACATCGATACAATCCCGTTATCATTACTAGTTTCACGTTGACAATACACAGAAACATGAATGCATGCAGATAAGCCAATCATCACTTAGACTGCCACCTTATCTCTCCATGCGATTTGTCCACTCTCAGGTCTAAATGATTGTCACGTTGTGCCGAGGCGGCTGGCTGCTACAATAGCAATGTTGTCTTTGGGTGGAGGCCCGTGTTCGTTGGGAATGCCCGGCAATAAAACTCTTATCACAGGCACTTAGTCAGGATCGAAGCCAGGATTTAGAAATGAGAGATTCGGTTTCCTTATTTCAGCCCCACTTGATGAAAAATATTTTTTTTCGTCCCAACTAGATACGTGTCAATCAAGTCATTTTATACATCTGAAAATAATAATGGATACGAAAAAAATGTTGACGTGCAGAACTCGCCCTCAGAAAATACTTATATTAATTATTAATAAAAGAACATAGTGTGTTTGTTTCTGAAGACGCCATCTAATTAACAACCACACATTTTATTTGTAATTTGTGGCCAAATGATGTTAATTTTTACCTGCCAAACATCATTGCCTATAAGGTTTATTTTATGGAATGCATGGAACTCCGGACACAGCAAAGACTCTTTAATTTATTTCATAGCTGAACTTTGTAAATTAAGGTTTTTATGTTGGATACATGCTTTTGTCGTTGCTTCATTTTAATGAATATTTTGCCCTGAGATGGGTTGAATGTAAAGACATATCATTTAGAGACAGCATTTGACATGTTTGATTGCACAGTGTCTACTTCAGGACGATGAGAAACAACATGTGGCTTAAATGAGTGGCCTCCATTGTAACCCCTGCCCTGCTCTTTCACATTTAACAGTTAAGTCATAGAATCGGCCTCACGGTCCAATATGCTTTCATTGTTCTTGACCATGTCATTTAACACACTCCCATACCTTAGAATAACTGGTTTAACCCATATGGTAATCAGATTAACACATTAAAGTTAACTATCAAGAACGAGTGGAAGGGAGGAACGTGAATACAGGAGACATATTTGATCCCTGCAGCCACAACACGCACTGCCGAGTTCCATTAAAATGCAATTGCACCTTTACCTGCCATTGCTGGTTAAATGCAAACCGATGGCTACAGTAATGCAGAACTGTGAAGGTGAGCAGAACGGGTCAGGCTCATTAATTAAAAGGCCCCACAGGCTTCCTCTTTTCACAGCAGGGATCAGAGACGCATTAATGAGCAGTGAGGGAGGAATGTTTGTGAGAGGCGGACATCTGACGACCAGCAAAACCGTTGGAGATGACAGAAGGTTGTCAGTGAACGCAAAGGGAGGGCTGCATGCCAGCAGCAATAATGAAACAGACAAAAACTGCAGCAAACTGACAGAATATTTATGGTTTGTCTGCTGGTTCCACGGGTCCAAACCACCTCAAGAGGCTTGCTGTAACGTTTGGAGCCGGTCACGGGTTAAAGCATCAGGAGACCGAGTGATACGCACCATCTCAGAGCAGCCTCTCTGCTTTGCAAACGTTCAACGCCCCCAGCTCCAGGTCTCTGTCCGCAGGTCCTCTCCCTTCGCCGCTTGCATCAAACCCTCCGTTGTCGCGACCCGTCACGGCTCCCCGCGTGACCCACTCCTTCCCGGTGCCCGGGCTCCCGGGCTTCTTCTCCTCCCGGGCTTCCAGCGGCCTCATGCCGCCTTTGGAGAGACTCTCGGACAGCTTCCTGGCCCACTGCGTAAAGCTGATGTCCGGGGAGCCCGACCGGTCCCCCGCGCGCGGCCGCACGTTGCCCGTGTGCCACAGAACCCACCACACCAAGCTGAGGGAAATGACGAGCGAGCCCGTGTAGATGAGGAAATCTCCGTAGAAGCGGCCTCCTAAGTTCAGGTCGCCGAAGATCCCGACCAGAAGAACCACCAGACCGACCGCGTCAAAAATGAGGGCAAGCGTGAATAACGGCGCGCACTTCCCCACGCACCCGCGGGCCATAGCGGAGACGCGCGACTTCCTCCAGCGTGCACATTCCCCAAACCTGCGCGCGAGGTGTTCACCTGTCAGCAGACTCCACCCTTCAGCTACGTCACCGCTCAGGTGGGCGATCTCAGGTCAACGCGCCCGACGCGAATGGGACGAACCCGCGTGCCGACGCATCGACAAGCAAATACCGGTACCGGTATTTACCGGTATTTACCGTCCCGCTGGTTTAATTGGACTCATCTTTGGGAGCTGGACGAAGAGTTACCTGTGAAAAGGTTCCACATCGGTGTCCTCGCGGTACAAACGATGCTTCAGTCGCCGTCAGGAACATAAAGTACAAGAGGGCAGCGAACAGAACTGGACCCTATTTCTCTACAGAAGAGCAAAGTACACTGAAGGCTTTTTAGAGGGAAAACACGTTTTCCGTAAGAGTTTAATTGACAGCTGGTTCAAAAAGGAAATACTTAGTGCAGGGGTGTCAAAGTCAAATGGACGGAGGGCCAAATAAAAAATTTAGCTACAAGCCGAGGGCCGGACTGTTCGAATGTTCATTGAAAATTTTTTAAATGACGCATATAGTCTAGTGAACCTAATTGAACCTACTGAAAACCTAACAAATATATTCCAATATGATCAGATAAATAAAGCAATATTTTCTTATGGCTCTGTCAGTAATCTTTAATTTTCAACAGACACAAAAGACAAATTTCCTTTATATAAAAATCCCCATAACATGAACATTAAATGAAAGAAACCGGTATTCAAGGCACCATCAGTAGCCTATATTTTCTATTTTAGCAAAAGTGGGCTAAATTTACTTCAAAGAAAAAAACAATAATAGCAATTTTCTATCATCCACTCAACTGAAATATTTTTAAAATATAATTGGATTGAAATACAATAAAATAAAGTGCAAAAATCTATTAATCAAAAACAACACTTTGTTTAAGGAGAAGTAACATGCAGTGAAAACAAATATTAAACTTTAACTTTTAAACTTGAACTGAGTAAAAACTCTAAATATGTGATTGCACAGTAATGTTCACTTGTTTGAGGTTGAGGGTGATACTTGGTGGTGTCCCATCTTTTCCACAAGTTCATCAATGTTCGGGGTAAGGCTCTGAGCTGAGGAAATCCTCAGAATTGAGTGGAGGTGTTCAGCAGTAAGTCGACTTCTGTGTGATGTTTTGTTCAAGTTCATCAAAGAAAACAGTTGTTCACACAGGTATGTGCTGCCAAACATAGACAACGTTTGAGCAGCCTGGATGCGCAGCTGGGGCATTGTGTCGGGGAGGAAACGGGCGAACTCCGCAGCACCCACTGCCGCATATTTTGCCCTCAGTGCATCATTGCATTGGAGGTCAATCAACTCCATTTGGAGGTTTGGTGGTGAGCTTTCCACGTCAACAGCAAATGGGTTACCGAGCAGTTCCAACCTGCTTTTTTGTGCTTCAAAGTCAGCAAATCGGCGTCGAAAGTCAGCGGCAAGCATACCTATTTTATCAGCCAACTGTGCGCTCGGGAACGCAGATTATACTCTTTCAGTACCGCCACACTTTCTCCACACAGAAGACACACAGGTTTTCCAGCTACCTCCGTGATCAAATACTCCGACTCCCACCTTGTTTGAAACCCCCGGTTCTCAGTGTCCACCTTCCGTTTTGCCATTTTTGATGGGTATCTGAAAGTTAATTTTACTGTGATGCTGACAACTGCTGTGCCAATAAATATTGAAATGAAGCAGCCTACTGCTCGGTGCGTCACCGTTGCATTGTGGGAAATGTAGTATTGGTGCGTGTAAAAGATCTGCGGGCTGCCGGCTTGCTGCGGTCTGCGGGCCGGTTCTAATAATAAATCAAGATCATCCCAGGGGCCGTAAAAAACCTTCTCGCGGGCCGGATGTGGCCCGCGGGCCTTGACTCTGACATATGTGCTCTAACAGAAGGGCAGCGTTAAGGCCTTCTGAGTGTTGTTGTGGTGACTAATTCCAACAACATGGAGGCGCACACGGTATCTGTGTTTGCCTGCTAGAGGGCGCCAGTCATCCTTCCAGTACTCGGTCTAAAGCGCCGCACTGCTTCAGCAGCAGTACCCATGTACAGCAGAGGATCTAAATATCTCTCCTGTACAGGGTTTTTGCATGCTGCTTATGCTTATTAAACACACAACCCCTCCACCTCAAGCCATTCATGCAGTGTGGAAATGTCACACATGGCCATTCAAGTTCAGCTACCAACCTGCAGTGTGCCCACAGGTCCAAGTTCTAACGGCGTTAATACACGGCTGTGCATATCAGCAGGTTATTTCATGATGCCTGAGATGCATCTTTGCTTTGGAATAATTACTCTGAATTACCAGATAATTCAGTGGCTTCAGAGTGTTTCGTGTGGTTTCGGGACAGAGAATGTTGCATGTTTATAGACTTTGACTTTGAGTTAGTTGTGATTTTGGGGTATTCAAAATAAACTGTATTGGATTATTTGTGAGGATGCAGAGAAGGAAACACAACACATCTGATAAGTAGCTGTTAAACTACAAGTTAAGCGCAGGGCAGCTCAAAGAGATACAAGCAGGCCAGATGAAGTTCAGAAACTACGCTTAGGAGAAAACCTTTTTCTTCACTCATCCGATGAAAGCTCGGTGGAGAGGAGCTCTCCCTCCACTCTGGACATTTTGATTGACAGACACACCGTTCAGTTGGTCTTTAACATGCAACATTTCCAATAGTCAAATATGGGGTTGATTATTCTGATGATGAAATATACCGTTTCATTATTGTGCCCTGTTTCTGCTGTAGGACATTTGGCTGGTGCTCAACATCTCGCCTGCCCGTGTTTCCTTCTTTTTATAACCACACATCATAATGTGACGCAGTCTGTCACATAGATGAGGTAAAACTGCTCCTCAGGCAAGAGTGTCAATTTGCCTTTTTTATAATTACTATTTCCCTTTTTGCAATTTAAAAACAAAGAAATAAAGACAATTTGTTTGTGGTGAATTTACAAGTTATACAGATGTGAAAATAAACACACTTGAATACATCTGCATAAGACATAACATTTATGAATTTATGTGCATGTAAATATGTTTACATGCACATAGCTACGTACGTCCACATGATTACTGGCTATGCACTGGCACAAATCTTTAAAAGCAAATTTGCTTCTAAAGATAGTGGCTGCAGAGACTTCCCACCTCGGCAGCACGAGCTCACTTACAGAACGCTTGCTTTACAAATCAAGGAGCATAGATATTTCGTAGTATTGCAGAACCAATCATAAACGAGGAAGAGGCGCTCGTTAAACCTTCTTCTCTTCCTTTTGAACAACTTGTAAGTTAAGGAGCTGGAACTGTATTTAATAATTGAGAGTTGGGAGGTAATTGAGGCCATAGATCAATAATATCTCGGGCGTTGCTCTCGTTACAGACATCTTGAAAGCCAAGTTAGCTCAATGATGAGGGATCTGAAAAGAAGGAGAAATAGAGCAATGAGTTCTAAAAATTCAACAAATAAGAGCCATTTCCTACCACTGTCAGTCTTATCAGAGCTCCATATCAAACCATGGGATGTTGCATGTGGTTGATCCGCCTCAAAATTTAAAAATGTCTGCGCTCTGTGCTCACAAAGGGTGATTTTCCAGGGAGCTTTTTGGTTTCCCCGGCCCTGATTTCCCAGATCATCATTTAAACCGTCAACCAAACCCATCAGCTTCCCAAATACAACCTCTTCCATCCCATCAGCCCGTTTCATGCTCCTTTATCAGCATGCTTCATTTCTGCTTCCATCACCTGTTGGCAATGTTTTTAAGGACCAAGCAGGAATTGAGCCATTTGTTCATACTGTGTAGAATATGGCCAGCTAGAGTGGGGCAGTGCGAACGTAACGTCACCGACAGATTCCAAAGCAAAATACAAGGTTTCAACGGAATAAATGCATTCAGTCATTTTGCAGCTTCAAAACCAAAAAGAAACTGTCCCACTTTACTTTGGGCTGAAGGGAGTCCTCCCTCCTTACGAGTCTGGCTCCTGCCTTCCTTCTCCAAGGATCCTTGGTTCTCCACTGCACCGGTCTAGCCCAGCTCACGTGCAATCCTGTGCTGCGTAACAATCACATCGTGTTTGATGTGAACGCACCGAGACACTGAATGCACAAAATGACAGAAAATGAATTAGCTGTATTATAAGTGTGTGTATTGAGAATGACACCGTCAAATAAGAACCGTCTAGAACTTGCGTGAACATATAGTTCCACAGGTAGTGAGTGCACACTACAGTGTGCTGTAGATGTTCCATGTTGTTTGCTAGGAGGTGGACTGCTGCTGGCTCCCTGCGTAAGCCGCGTGCATGTGTTTGTCTGGCTGTGGACCAGATCAGCAAACACAGATGGCCACAATGAGAGTGCAGTGGATGCAATTAGCAGTGTGAACACAGTTCTCCAGGTGTTTCATCCTGAGCTCCTGATCTGCAGGCATCAACCACAAGGACACTAGATGGCAGTGTTTATTCTCATAAGAGAGCTGGTCTTATAAAAATATACAGAATTAACAAATGCAGACTCTTGTTTCAGATGCAGGTTACCTTCAGTGTTTAAGTAGCACAGTGTTCATTTATTTATGGTACAAGGTCTGTAATGGGATGTGCTTGCCAGATGTTTTGCAGTTCGTACTCGTTTCAAGCAGGAATTTGAACCCTCAGTTTGCTTTATTTGTTGGCCTCGTTGTCAGAACCTTTAGAGACGGTGTGATGGCTCGTCTTCTACTGCCATTAGACGGATAAAGGAATGCAGACAAAGTTCATCCTGCAAAGTAAAGCCAATCACAGCTACGCCACTGCCTGGCAACAATGATCCGCTCTGCATTATGTAAAAATGGGATTACAGGTCTCTCTCTGTTCCTGCTATCAGCGAGGTGTTACTGAGCGCGTTCACACTCTATCAGAACTAACACAGCCACACACTCTGTTTAGTGTCAACACGCAGATTCATGCCTGTGTGTGCGCAGGGGGGCATGTAGGGTGGGATGGAAGAAGCTCTTATTGAAAGGGTCAAAGAGGCATGCGTGGGTTGGATTATTGGCCAGAGACACACAGATAGTCCTGCTCCTCCCCAACAAGCGCCGCAGCAGAAATAAATGCACCATGTCATTCTGACACGTTTGTCTGCTTATGTGCACGACAGGCATGTTGACGTGAACCTGACCGGATTACACTTGACCTCAGTCCCAGTGAGAGACAGGGACCCTCGCCTACCAGCAATGCCCTTGAAAAAGCTGTCAAATCCACAGCACACACACACACACACACACTTTGCGGAAGACCCACTGCACCTCATGACAAAAAGATCATTTGTCTCCATCCTGTCATCTCGCTAAAGGACCGCTGGTTTCAGTAAAACGTTTGTCGTATGCACACTAAGAATCCTGGACATAGTCAATCACACACACACAATCGTCCCCGAGCGCTAATCTCATTGTCGGTGTGCTTTGACCCTTAACCCTAAACAGCTGTTGTTGCTGTGACCGTGTGACGGTATCACCGTTTATTCACTGCTGCTGTCAGCAGCGTATCAATGGGTGTGAACGGCTGAAGGAGGACATGTTGTGTCAAAGCCCTTTGAGTGGTTGGAAGAAAGAAATGCAAGTACACTCCATTTATACTGTCGTCACAGCAACAGGGTTGTGTTCAGGCAACGGCGTGTCCTCCGCTACGGTGGCTTTAACACCACGTTAGCTGGGCAGCGACTCTATAAGATGTGAACGCATAAGGCCGATAAGGCCTCTTTATAGCGCCCATACAACAATTCAACCAAGCAGTGTCTCTCGGGATTAACCTTCCTACATATATGCGAAACTCAGCATATGGATCTAAACTTTTTATATCTTTGTAATCATATGCATTCATCATTCCTCGTCATCATCACATGCGTGCACAGGTTTACAGAGTATGTATGTATGTATGTATGTATGTAAGAGTGTCTCAGCAGTGAGTGTGCCTCAATAGTCTCAATAAAGTCCTAAGCTGCTCACTGTTTAAAGCGAGCCAATTAGTCCGGATGTTGACCATCAACTCGCCGCCCTCTGCAGCGGAGCTAACCACGCACGGGGGTCTCGTTCTACTACGCCAGACCTAACGTCAGCTCTGCCAAGGGGGGGCGTCACCTAGTTCAGAAAGCAGGCGGATCTCTGGCTGTCCTTGGCGACAGGCCCCAGAGCTCCCCAGATGAAGAGGTAAGCGATAAATCTAAGGAGGCGGTGCAGTAAGGAGGAGGGTGGTGTAGAGGTGAAGGAGCACATCATGCCCGCTGTCTCAGTTCAGCTGTAGCCTTGTTCAACTTAAGAAGAAAATAGACTGGGCCCAAATGAGCAAACCCATAAACGCTGATCCGAGGTCAGTTATTTGCTGTGAACATGAGGTGGCAGATGTGAAGAACGCTGCTGCTTCAACAAATAACCCGGACGATGCATCATTATGGTTTGTGAGAACAAAAGCTCAGCAACTCATCAAAATAATGTTGCAACAAAAAGAAAAGATATCGCCATCGCCAGCAGCATCATTATTCAAATTCCCTCAAAGTCAGAAAATCCTCTCAGCAACATTATGACATTTTCTGTTTTTGTCCACAAAATACCGGATGCATCTCAGGAAAAAAAAAAAGTGTCAAACAGAAACTTAGAAATATTTTATGATCATAAAAAAGGGTTGAGTTGTTTTTTCAGCTCTTCAGCTTTCTCTTGAATTATGTATGATAGATAGATTACATGGACGCACTGGACGCCCTGGCGGGCCGGATTTGGCGGGTTTCACATATGTGCAATAACACGTCCTGGAAACATTTTTTTCTCCCCATGGAGACATACGGACATACGCGTTTTAACTACTTATCGGTTCATATTGTTTTCATGTTTATTCTATATTATTCTTATATTGCACCAATTCATCCAGTCAAATCCCTATGTGTAAAATACGTGGCTCACCAGTATAGTGGCGCCCATAGTATTTTCATTTTTAAAAGGATGTTATCACTTATAAGCCGTAGTTGCCATCTCATTACTTTTCTATATTTTGCCAAAGGCTTTTACTGATTACATTCACGTGATGAAATATACTGGGCTGGACAGCTGGGTCATTTTGACCTAGTTCAGCAATTATTAGTAGTATAATGCAATGAAAGGTGTCTACTCACCCAAACACTTCCAAAGAGATGCGACTGGAAGCATATTTAAGAAAAAACAGACAGATGAGCAAAAACTAGACTAGATTAGCTTTTTGAACTATTAGAGATGGAGTAAGAACGTGACCTCAGTGACCCTCTCACAACGCGGGACTGTGTCAAATATGGTCATACGCAGTTAGAGCGGGGGACTGAGATCATGGAGAGGCTGGGAAACCAACCAATTACAGGCATTGATTTACTTCCAGGCTCCCTCATGGACGGCTTAGCTTGCTGGTCAGGTTCCAGGTAATTCAGGGGATTGCATACAAAGCCATGTACTTCAGTTATAGCTGCAATTCCATCTCAGCCTCCATGAAAGCATGGGGCGGGACAGGAATATTAATGAGCAGCGCTGCTGTTCTGAGTCTGGGCCTGTAGACTTCACATGATCAACAATGACACCTCTTCCCTTTTCCTTCTCTGCGAGTGGACCACCGTCTAATGCTGTATATATTCTCCCTGTGTGTGAGGAGTTGAATACAAAGAGTAGCATGTTTCATATCTCAGAAGCCTTCAGGTGAAACACACTACAGCACAATCACTCTCAATGCACAATTGATTAAGTGACATTCCAATCATTCGTGGACTTTTCTCTTGCTGGGTGTCCATTTGTCAAGAACTAAAACTACCTATTTTTCCTCTTTCTGGTGGTTGAAAGCTCCCTGTAGCCGTTCTGGAGCTACCACCGTCGTGTTCCTTCACAGGACGCAAGGACACACGTTGCCAGCAAATTGTCTTTTATTTTGTTAAAGGGGAGAGAGCAGGATTGAGGCCCCACGGCACGGCACGGCACGGGTCGGGTCTGGTCTGGTCTGGTCTGCTCAGCTCTGCTCCCGTCATCTCCCCTCCAGATCCTGCTCACCGTTTTTAACAGGGAGACAATCAGTCCAGATCACATCCACCTGTGCTCCTCACTCACCTGCCAGCACCGTCCCCTGAACCACTCCCCCGCTGTCTCCCTGCAGCTGAGCCAACCGCACCCCGCCACCACACTCTCATTAGGAAAAGCACTTTAGAAATGTGGCCACGGCCAGGTCCGTTTCTGATTTTAAGGCTATGACAGTGTCAGGGATGCGTGGGGGAGGCAGGACTCAAACGCAGACTTCTCCGGAAACAAAATACTTTAATAGTCGAAAAGGGAAAATCAAAAGGGCCAAGGGGCAAAAACACACAGGCAAGAAACTACGGACATCCACGACAATAGACAATGACGCGACAAGTGTCAAGTGACACAAGAGACACATGGCTTAAATACACAAGGGAGGTGCAGGTGATTGGACACAGGTGGAAACTATTAGACGATCACAGGGGATGACGGGACAAGGCAGGAAGTGAAGTTACCCGGGGACACGAGTGGTAGAAAACTACAAAATACAACAGGAAGTGAACCACACCATGACAGTACCCCCCCCCCCTTAAGGGCCGAATTCCAGACTGCTCACACTAGAGCGAACAAGGGGTGGGGGGGAGGGAAACCCGAGACGTTGGTCGGACCACCCGGGAAACTCTGGCGGGCGGCCAGGCGACCGGGGAGCCTCTGGGGGTCGGCCTGGCGGACAGGCACACTGCCGGGGAGCCTCCGGTGGTCGGCCCGGCGGACGGTCATTTGGCCGGCTCCGGAGCGGCGACTGCAGGGCAAGGAACGTCTCCGGAATGGCAGGCTCTGAGACAAGGGAAACCTCCAGGGTCGTCGGCGGTGGCTCGGGGACACGGGAAACCTCCGCGGTAGTCGGCGGCGGCGGTGGCTCGGGGACACGGGAAACCTCCGCGGTAGTCGGCGGCGGCGGTGGCTCGGGGACACGGGAAACCTCCGCGGTAGTCGGCGGCGGCTCCGGCTCGGGGACACGGGAAACCTCCGCAGTCGGCGGCTCCGGCTCGGGGACACGGGAAACCTCCGCAGTCGGCGGCTCCGGCTCGGGGACACGGGAAACCTCCGCAGTCGGCGGCTCGGGGACACGGGAAACCTCCGCAGTCGGCGGCTCGGGGACACGGAACACCTCCGCAGTCGGCGGCTCGGGGACACGGAACACCTCCGCAGTCGGCGGCTCGGGGACACGGAACACCTCCGCAGTCGGCGGCTCGGGGACACGGAACACCTCCGCAGTCGGCGGCTCGGGGACACGGAACACCTCCGCAGTCGGCGGCTCGGGGACACGGAACACCTCCGCAGTCGGCGGCTCGGGGACACGGAACACCTCCGCAGTCGGCGGCTCGGGGACACGGAACACAACCCTCAAATCACCAACGGGAGGGTGGGAGAGGACCATGGACTGGGGGCGTCGTGGCCGAGAGTCTCGGAGCGGGGACTGGGGGCGTCGGGGCCGAGAGTCTCGGAGCGGAGACTGGGGGCGTCGGGGCCGAGAGTCTCGGAGCGGAGACTGGGGGCGTCGGGGCCGAGAGTCTCGGAGCGGAGACTGGGGGCGTCGGGGCCGAGAGTCTCGGAGGCGGAGGACAGAGTCGGGGAACGGGAGATCGCTGCGGCGGCCAAGCGGGAACGGGAGATCGCTGCGGCGGCCCAGCGGGAAATCTGTGCTTCCTCTGGCCAGGGCTCCTCCTGGGATTTAAAAGATCCCGGAGCTCGAAGCAGGCGAGCTGATAGCCCCTGGGACCAAAGATGAAGTCGGTCTTCCGCTGCCAGAAGGGACTTCTTACGTCCAAGTACTCAGGTCCGTAATCTGGCAGCGGGTCTGCTGAGCCCTTCTTTGGTCGCGTCATTCTGTCAGGGATGCGTGGGGGAGGCAGGACTCAAACGCAGACTTCTCCGGAAACTAAATACTTTAATAGTCGAAAAGGGAAAATCAAAGGGCCAAGGGGCAAAAACACACAGGCAAGAAACTACGGACATCCACGACAATAGACAATGACGCGACAAGTGACACACGGCTTAAATACACAAGGGAGGTGCAGGTGATTGGACACAGGTGGAAACTATTAGACGATCACAGGGGATGACGGGACAAGGCAGGAAGTGAAGTTACCCGGGGACACGAGTGGCAGAAAACTACAAAATACGACAAGGTTACAATATTTATTTCTAAACATGCATTGACAAGATGGCCATCACATCAAATACGTTAAAACTATAAAAATATATAATAAAAATATACATATATTTTTCTTGTTTTGAATTCAAGTTTTGTAAATAATAAGAGTGACCAAATGAACAAACACAAAATCATGCAAAGAAAAAACCAAGAAACACAAAACCATAAATACAATTAACTTAAGTAATGTAAGCAAAATAAGAATGAGGTATGAGAGTGTGTGAGACTGTATTAGTGACAGTGTGTGAGACGGTGAGAGACAGTCTGTGGGACGGTGTGTGAGACGGTGTGTGGGACAGTCTGTGGGACAGTGGACGCTCGGCTGCGGTGTTCATGTAACGTTTCGGCTCTTGAAGGTCTTCTTGTAAATAAATGATTCCCGTCTTCAGCATCAATAGCTCTCGTACAGGAAGTGATGTCATAACGGATCTTTGGAATCTCGGAGGAACACTCTTCCTATAAAACATTATGTATTGCTCCTTCATCAATGAGGAAGAGAGGCGAACTAATCCAGCAGCTCAAATGAACCTGTGTTGGAGCAGGTCCAAGGTTTCGGATGTGTTGCTATGGTGATTTAACCAAACATACTTTGTGGAACATCATCTTATCGTGAAAATGATCCGGCTAGCTCAGTTACGAGGAACGGGGCAAAGCAACACCATAACATTGTTAGCCTATAATCTTGCTACTTTCTCTTTTTAAATAATTATGTCGCAAGTAAGAACCTGATGGCACCATGCCTTTATTCAGAACACCAGCCATGCACACCTCAGCTCAACATATTTTTGCTTCTGCAGCTCTAGAATCAAAAAATATTTATATTTCGCCAGTGTTTCACTCTTCATGCTTGAAGATTAAAGGATAGGAATTGTGTGCTGCCTGTATAAATGTGACTGTGGAAACCAGCCACAGTACCCATGAGCAAGACAAAGTCCAACTCTCGCTCCATGGAGACCAATTCCAAATCTGGTGACAGATTTCTCAGAGAAAGCAGAAGTTACAAGTTTTTGAAACTGCCGGTAAAGTCATATTTCTGACAGCATTCACATATAAAGTATATCTACAATTTCGGGTCTCTTTTTGTTATTATTTTTGCAATAGGATTTATAGTTTTGCGCCAAAGGCAGGGGTGCTCAATAGGTTGATCGCCATGGCAGTGCCGCTAGTTACACACACACACACACACCCGGCTTTAGGGGAAGCAAGCAACAACGCCGCCCGAGAGATAATGTGGGAGGTGTAATGGAAAAATATAATGATGCCATGTTTTATTAATGTCTTTGACTGAATGACTAATTCTGAAGAAGTTCCACAACACCAGCTGTGTGGGAACTATCGGAGCAGAAGAATGTCAGAGCTCTGTGATCCCATTTGTCTATGCGTAACATAGCTACGCGGAGGAAGGAGAAGGTGTGAGTTTCTGCGGCCCTAGTCCTAAATCTAATCAAACATATGTTGTAACTGCCTTGTGAGTCTTCCTTCAGGTCTGGGACCTCTTTGCCTGTCTCCATTCCTTTAGTATAACAAAACCAAGGCGTTAACCCGATCAATGTATAAATATATCGGCGTTGCTCTCAAACATTAATAAGCTGGCCACTATGGGATGCAGTTTGTAAAATGTTGCACATTCTAAAATCCTGCGCAGTTTTGGTACATTTAGCATCATTATATGAAAAAAAAAAAGCACGAACGTCCAAAGTAATTAAATAGATTAAGTAGTGCATACTCAAATTTTTGGAGAAGTTCTACTAACTTAATTATGTCATGTTGGTGTAACATGTTCTTCTTTTTGAGTAATTTTAACTAATACTCTAAATTTAAATGGAACTATTTAAGAATAACTTCAAAATATAACTTAAGTACAACTTAATATAATTAAGAAATTTCATACTTTTTTTTCAAATAGGGATGATTTAAAAATAAACCTAATTTATATAGCACATGCTAAAATACAATCAAGTGCTTCACCAAATAAGTAACATCGATCATTAAAAAATACATTTAATACATCATATTAAAAACAGTAACAATTTGATTGCAGCAAATGGTCTGAAATGCATTAGACATTAATGGAAGACTAAATGTATTTATTTTTATTGTCATCAGTTTAATGTAGCCTATATATTTTTTTCATTTTGCTTGCAGGGATAATTTTAAAGCTCAAACTGACTTCCTACACTGCAAGTCCATGTTCTCTCTAGGGAAGCTCGTTTTAAATTCTGAGCAGTGAGCACGCTGTAAAATGTGCTTTTACTTGTTTATTATTTTAGGATATTATTCTGTAGCTAGTTAGCAACATATCTACGACAAAAAAATGGCTAATCTGAACAAGCTAGTAGTGTAGCTTGAGTCAACTTGATTAAGGAAGTAGTCGTCACGTGTTATCAAAGTGCATTATGGGGTTGGCGGGCGAAGTTGACTTCCTTTCCGTCCTTTTCGGACCAGGCTTCGGTAGCATCATCGGCTCAGACCGTTTTCAAGGTGAGTGAAATCATAGGTGTTTATATATAGGCTATAAATTGATATATGCTCAAAATAAGGCTGCAAGACTGGTTCTTGGTTGTTCTTTGCGAACTAGTGTTGCAGAGATGCATGACCGTCTTGCTTGGCTGGTGGTCAAGCATAGACTATCTGCTAATATGTTAGTATATTTTCATAAAATCATTAACACCCGGATTCCTAAATTTCTTTATGACAATATAATTTACTATTCAGATATGCATTCACATTACACAAGAGGGGCGAATAGTCATCAGATGTCTTTACCCCTACCTAAATCTGACTCTATGAAGAAGGCCGTGTTATATAGGTCAATTGTGCTTTGGAACAATCTTCCAGTTGGGGTTCGTGAAATCAAGGAAAAAACTGGTTTAAAAAAAAAAAATTAAGACTGCATTTGTTTTCAACATCATAACATCGTCTGGAATGGTTGAGCGAGGCTGTATCATGTGTCCTGATGTTTTGCATTATTTTTTTTTACTTTAATCAGTACTTTCAGAATTGTTACTTTTTCTTGTATTTATATATGATATATGTGAGTAATTGTGATTACTGTTCTTTTATGTATTTTTTTTTGGACCCTAGGAAGACTAGCTGTCAGCTAATGGGGATCCTTTTAAATAAACAAATATATAATGTGTGAAGTTAAATTATGTTACAAATCAGCCAGTTGGCAATCTTTGAAAACATAAACAATTTAATTTAATAATTTTCCAGACTTTGTCGTACGAGTGACATTACTAACGTTAATAACTTCTGCTCCATTCACTGGGACTTTAGTCTTCTCTGCCTGTGTGTGTCTCTACATCAGCGGTTGCTGGTTTGAACTCGCTAACGTGTGCGCTAACGTATGTGCTAACGCACTCTAGCTAACGAACATACTACGCTAGCTAACGTTACTTGACTGTAGCACGGGGATAGTATTCCACTAGCAAGTCAAAAACCGGCCTCCCGTGCTTCTCGGCTGGTCCAGGAGCAGCGCCAGGTGTTTTTGCATCAAGCTTGTTGTGACTCGCAATTCTGTGGCATTTCTTGAGGTAATATGGATCAGCTCTCTTAGGTGAAAATTATTGTGATTCTTACTCATGTGGCCCCTATTTTCTGCTTTATGAATGTGTGCTAGATTCTTCAAATGTTAGTTTTTGTATAACCGTTGCTGTATTCTCATCCTACTGTTATTTCAATGTAGTTGTACGCAGAGTTCCAGCGGATTACAAATCGAAACCTGCTCAACACATTCTATGCTGAGCTTGACCGGCATCAAAAACTGGCAAGACAGCAGATGCTCTAATTTAAATTTTAAAAATCCACGATGAACAGGTAAATGAATTATTACACACTTCATTAGGTTCAATGACTCATGAGTTTTGTGTATTTTGCAATTATTCCACTTTGCGTTTGCCATTTGTTTGATTGCATTAATAATGTAAATAGGTTATTTGTGGACATACTGTATGTTCTGTTTAGACTGTTTAAAATCAGTAGGTACAATTCTGTTTTTATCTGAATAGGAAATCAATGACATCCACACCAAGCGCACTACTGTTCTCCACGCCTTTCCTGTGTATCTGTGCGAGGATTTTTCAGAACCTGCACAGTGAGTCTCCTTAAGTCACTAACAAATTATATTGTCTATTATGTAAACAGTTTATCAAATCATCTTTTAGGACTTCTTTGTTTAGTACAGTTTGTGCATGATCTATTCGTATTACTTTGAAAACTGGACATTTTAAGTAATAATAACGGCAACTCAATAATAATTGAGTTGAAATTGCTGCTGAAACTGCTGAAAAACATCCCCACGGCATGATGCTGCCACCACCATGCTTCACTGTAGGGATGGTATTGGCCAGGTGATGAGCAGTGCCTGGTTTCCTCCAGACATGACGCTTTGCATTCAGGCCGAAGAGTTCAATCTTTGTTTCATTAGACCAGAGAATTTTGTTTCTCATGATCTGAGAGTCCTCCAGGCTGGCTGTCGTGTGCTTTTTACTGAGGAGTGGCTTCTGTCTGGCCACTCTACCAAACAGGCCTGATTTGTGGAGTGCTGCAGAGATGGTTGTCCTTCTGGAAGGTTCTCCTCTCTTCATAGAACAATGCTGGAGCTCTGTCAGAGTGACCATCGGGTTCCTGGTCACGTCCCTGACTAAGGTCAAGGCCCTTCTCCCCCGATCGCTCAGTTTGGCTGGGTGGCCAACTCTAGGAAGAGTCCTGGTGGTTCAAACTTCTTCCGTTTCCGGATGATGGAGGCCACTGTGCTCATTGGGACTTTCAATGCTGCAGAAATCTTTCTGTACCCTTCGCCAGATCTGTGGCTCGATACAATTCTGTCTCGGGGGTCTACGGATAATTCCTTGGACTTCATGGCTTGGTTTATGCTCTGATATGCACTGTCAACTGTGATACCTTATATAGACAGGTGTGTGCCTTTCTCAAGCATGTCTAATCAACTGAATTTATCACAGGTGGACTCCAATCAAGTTGGAGAAACATCTCAAGGATGATCAGTGGAAACAAGAGGCACCGGAGCAAAATTTTGAGTGTCATGGCAAATGCTGTGAATACTTATGTACATGTTATGTTTTCGTTCTTTATTTTTAACAGATTTGCAAAATCTGCAAAAAACAGTTTTCACTTTGTAATTATGGGTTGTTGTGTGTAGAATGTTGAGTGAAATAAAGAATTTTGTACTGAAAAATATTACGACACAATCAACTCATTACAGCTAGAGCTGTGAAAAGTTGACGTCAGCCACGCTGGCAACGGGAAGTGACGCAACACGCTTACCGTGACAGGATGCACAAGTGGGATTAAAGCAGATAATCAGGATACTAATCAGCTGTTATGGTTCAGCTGTGTGAGACAAGCAGACAGATACTGCAGTGTGTGTGTGAGTATCCACGGTAACGGCGCACCTGGGTTCATTAACGAGCTGCTGACAGCGCAGCGATTTACACAGAATTCACACCTCAAACAAATGTCCCCTAGCGCAAAACTATAACGGCTATCTAAAAAATAAGGTGATTTTGAGAGACCCGAGACTCTACCGAATGCGACCATGTGGTTTATATGTCTGTCCGGTAATAAATACGGCTCTACTGGCAGTTTACAAAACGTGCACCTTCTGGATTGTTTGAGAAATGTGTCAGCAGATTTGTATTGGAGCCTATGAGGCGTGGGGCTGCCAGTGTCTCACTCTCGGGCTCCTCAGGCCAAAAGTAAATAACTGTGGGATTCCATAGCCACATGAGTCCAACCAGCACAACCATGCAATCATTTTATCCTAAAAATGAAGCCTGAAAAGTGTATGTTGTGGCCGTGAGAGCAGAAGTGTCATATTTTTTAAATCAGATTCTGACGCTGATCTCCACCTCTCACTCACAATACACACTAATGTAAAACTCAGAAATGGACCGAAAAACTAGTAAAACATAATCAGTGATTATGAAAAAAGTAGAATAGATATCAACAAGCAGTTTTTTTCATTATAGTATATACTTTTGTCAACATTAAAAGTTTAAATGGTGTCTGTATCTGAAAGATTGGCGAAGCAGAACATTTTGAAAGTTAAAAAAGTTTGAGAAGATTTGAAATTGAACTCCATTGGAAAGCCATGTTAAAATGGCCTGGAGAAAATGGGTTTGAATGCTGAAAGCTAAAAGCTGAAATGAATTTTAAATTGTTGAAAACACAGAAGTGAGAAAAGCTGAAATGAATCAAAGAATTGCTAAAAATGCAGACATGATACTATTAGTCATAGTATTATGTGTAGTTAAATTAGTTGTAGTATTAATAGCAGCATAGATACTATAACTTTTTGTTATAGTAGTGTGACCCAGTGATATTCTACGGACACAAGGGACACAATAAACTGGAGCCAGACTACTATTGTCACGTCCGGGCAATGGCCCTGAACCTAAATGCACAACAATCAAAGTTTAGGAAAAAAAAGGCCGCAAATGAAAATCACTCTTGGTAGAGGAAAAAGGCCCTACTCTGCTAAAAAAGAATCTGCCCAATCTACTTTAAAAAAATTGAGGGAACTTTTTGCATACATTTATTACATAAAACAAACAATGCAGCAAATACAATTTTCAATTTAACTTGACATAATTTATCAAGTTAAGTCACCGTAATTTTGTAATTAAAGGTAACTTTATTTTGCAAGTTAATTCAACTTACATTTACTTGTAAAAGTTGACTTTACTTGAAAAGTCAAGTAACTTAATCGGGAAAACGTTTGTACACTTTTTCTGTGCAAAAATAAACTGACTTAAAATTGTAGATTAGATTTACTCAAAAATAAGGCTATTACATACAATAAATTGAGTAACTCATACAAAAAAACAGCATTGCTGTTCTACGTAATCATTTTATGCAAAAAGTTGCCTCGATTTCTTTAAGTAAATAAAGCAAGATACTTTTCAGTAAAATATAGAAATCAAGTTATTACATTTGATTATACATTTAGGTAGAAAAATTATTAGTTATAAAATCGCCCAATATTTGAATTTACTAATTATTAGGTATTGTACACATGATTGCGCTTCATAGTGGTGCTATTAAAAAAGCGCCATGAAATGATTACTGTCACAATTTATTCACAAATGATTCTATCTTGTGTTAATGCCAATCCAAAGACAATCCAATGAATGCTGCTGTGAAACAAAAGATTCAGAACACATCACTGACTTCCATCCCTAGACTTTACCTAGATGAGAACTGGGTAGTACTCATAATATAACAAATATGAATATTAAAGACAACAATGTTTGGAAATGCAAGTTAAATCGTATGTTCTCTCAACATGTTCTTCAAAACCCATAAAACAGGCTCACACACATGATTACCATGTTTAAACATTTTGTGATAGGATTGGACATTTTGGTTAGCTTCAAATATTTTGCAAATGGTTCACTAATGCAGAAAGCATGTTAACCCCACCAGCACAGCTAAAATATTTTTAGTTAGGTAACTGTGTCTTTTAAAGTGCAGAGAACAAATGACAAGTAAAGTACAGTGTTATACCAACTACTGTTCAATTAAGATGAGAGAAAAACTCACCTAACTAAAACCTAAAACTACCTGCCAGTTATGATGTCTGACTGAATTTTAGGCAGGTAAACTGACCTTGAGATCATGGACCTTTGACGACATTTTTTGGTTTGCATCCTCCAGCTCCAAAAGGATCTTCTGGAATACCTCAAAGGTATATTTCAGTTGTTTGGGGTAAGACCCATCAGGTAAGCACAAGCAGTTGCAACATCAGAAATACCAAACAGAACCTCTGCTCCCTCGATGGCTATTCCTGTTGACTTGGCAAGACTTTCATCCGTGGCTTTGGAAACCACAAAGATGTTGAGGACAAATGTAGAAATGTCCTCTTGGACAGCTGCAGCATAATCCTCGTCAAAAATCTGGGAAATATATAAATGACGGAATAAGACAGGGTATCGGAAGTATGAGGAAATTGAAGCAAACAATTTTTAAGACCTACACAACAGCACATAAAGTTAGGTTAAATAAATACATTTTAAATATGTGCTAAATTTGCATATCTTCAAGTGTAACATAGTAGTACTGAGAACTCTGTGCTTCATTAATTCCATCTGTAATATTGGACTGGTCTACATACTTATGTATAATTTCTGCCCGGAAGTCAATTGAAGAATGTGCTGCATGTTGTCTGGATCTGTATGATGTGTCACACCTGTATGTCAAGTTGGGTTTTTGTCCTGTCTCCATGTTTGTTTAGTGACTTCCTGTTTTATTTTGGAAATTAACTCTCCTCTCGTTTCAGGTTCCTTGCCCTTCCTCATGTGTCACCTTTCTGATTGTCTTCCCTGATTCCTGATTGTGTTCACCTGTTCCCACACTTCCCTCATGTGTACTTATAGCCTGCGTCTCCCCTTGTCCTGTGGCAGTGTGTCGTGTCCTTTCGCCTCGCACACCCGCCTCAGGAAAGAATCAAGCCCGGGTCACAGTTTTGTTTGTACCTAGCCACCTTGTGGTGTCCTTAGTTGTGCAGTTTATGGCTCCACAGCTCCTTGATTTAGTTTAGAGACATTTTGATTGTTTTGTTATTTCCTCTGTAAGAGAGATTTTGATTTTCTTTTGGTAACTATTCAGCTCTCTGTTTTGCCAGAGCATTTCCCCGTTCATCTCTCTTCGGAGAGGTTTTTTCTTCCCAGGGACTCAGTGTTTTTTGTTGGATAATAAAAGCGTCAGTTGAACCTCAACTCTGCGTCCGAGTCCTCCTCGAGCTCCCCCTGTGACATAATGCAAACGTTCCATAAACGTTTGTGTTAAAATCACACACTCTAAAAACACAGTGCAGAGTTTCTCAGATGAACTCAAAAGATGTTTGAAGTAATCATCCTCAGTCTAAAAACCAGAACTGCAAAGTTCACAACTGGAAAAAAAAATATATCTTTGGTGTTGATTTGTTACATGGATGTTTCCTTGACAAATGTGACTTGAGGGCATTCCAGGTTTTGAATGAGCACGGGCAATCAGAATTTACACAGGGAAGAAATTTGCAGTGGTTGTGCCTTGGCCTATAGTGCTTTAAAAGTTTCCTATCTTGCAAATCCATCCCATGAAGTTTGAAACCCAGGTGCTAGATCCAAGTACGTCCTGACAGTGAAGGAAAAGCAAAGTGGTCAATCTCTCTGGGTGAAGTTAGGGTGGGACTCAGCAGGAGATTAGTCATTAACACGTGATTATGGTCAGCAGCTAGGATTCCATCAAGAACCCTTCATCTCTCCATTGCGTGCCCATCAATCTGTCCTCAAAAGTACAATGACAGGACAAGGCAGGACGTTACCCTGGGACACAAGAGGCAGAAAACTACAAAATAAGAAAGGAAACCCAAACCGTGACAGAAACATTACATTACATATCATTTAGCGGACGCTTTTATCCAAAAACTCCATTGGGAAACCTTGCGAAAGCCCTTCTTTTTTCACAAGATTCTACTAATGTTACCTCTAACGGTATTTTAAGGCCATTGCTAAAATTATCTCGAGGAAGCACTGGTTTATTTTTAATTCCACTTCTACGAAGATAAGACATCTACAAAGACTAGAGTATCCAACTAACTAACGGACTGAACTTTAAGGTTAGAATACAGCTAACTGAAGCAAATTAAAGTGAATTTTCTTCCGTATTCTTACCTTTTTAAAGTTCAGCCCGATTAATGTTTAATCGATTTTAATGTCGAGGTTGACGTTCTGTTGACTTCTGACTGCAGATGTAAAATGGCGGAATTGGCGGTGAAATGAATTATCGCTTTTATGAGTGTATGCTAAAATTAAGAACAAAAGGATCTAGAAAATATACACTAGGCTGAAAAACAAAGGCGAAAAAGTCTGAAATGTCCTCCGCAAATGTCCATCAGCTCGTGTCAAGACTGCAGTAATTCTAATACGGAACAGCTGTGCAGACAGAGACAAAACTAATGAAACGGAATCAGTGATTATGAAAAAGTAAAAATATTTATGAACAAGCTGTTTTTTTATAAAATGGATTAGACTTTTGTCAACATTTTAAAGTTTAAATGGTGTCTGTAGCTTAAAAATTGGCGAAGCAGAAAAATGTGAAAGTTGAAGTTCAAGGGGATTTGAAAATAAACTCCATTGGGAAACCATGTTAAAATTGGTTATGAATTTGATTTGACAAGAAGATGTTGACATAAAGAGTCGAAGAAGAACTACTTTCTGAGGCAGCATTCCAACAATAAGCCTGAGAGATAAGGAGTTTTGCTCAGCTTTGCTGGCCACACTCAACTTTATTAAGCTTCAAAAAACATACACTCAAACAAAGATACCAGTGACAAAAGGAAACCTTTTCTCTCAAAAGGACCTCAGTGTGTTGGAATGCTGAAAGCTAAAAGATTAAATTAATTTGAAAAGAATTGCTAAAAATGCAGTAATGAGAAATGCATTTTAGCTTTGAAAATGGCTGAGGCAGCATTCCAACAATAAGCCCAAGAAAGAACAAGGAGTTTGGCTCTGCTTTGCAGGCCTACTCAATAAAAGTGATCCAACATTGTTTTTTTTATTACAAATACAATACGGTTCATTTCAGTTGTTGAAAGTACATGTCATCATTAACATACATTCAAAAGTTCATAGTTAGTTTTAATATAAAATCCAGTTTAGCAAAAATACAGAAGTTGAAAAAGCCTTTCTTTCCGGTCCAACTAATAAGTGAGTACAGATAATAACGAAGTGGGGAAAAAAACTCTACACTTTTAGACAACATGTATATTGAGAACAACAATACTTGTATTTAGCAGCAGTCAGACGTTGATGTCAGAACACCAGAATTTTCTTGTGTGAACATTTTAAAGATGAATAACTGTGTACATGGTGTGGAGGATGTTTCATTTGTTGCTGATCAGAAATCTGTACTCTGTTCCTCCTACGTGGTTCAAGTAAGTCCATCAAATGTCCCATTAGCCAGTTTAGATTAACCCGATGATTGAAGTCTGGCTATTTTGGTTCCTCAAAGGCTGATACGCGCTTAAAGAATGTTGTTAATTTGAACCAGACTTGTGATCAGGATAATTGTGCGTTCCCGTCTTACTTCAAAAGGGGAGGAGTTAACAGCAAAAAAACTGAAAGAAAGCCTATTTTTTTTTTCTCTGCTGACGAGCAGGAGATGATCATGAAGTGATCTTTGTGATCTCTCCCTATAAAACACAAATCCAGCTGATTATCGCCCCTTCATCAATTGGATCTATGAGGATGAGAGCTGCCTTCTTTTTCCGGGAGAATGAAAAACGTAGTTTTCCACCTGTCTTCAATCAGATCACCTCAGACTTGCATAATAAAAAACTCACTAAGTCTATACTTGGTATCGATTATCATTTCTTCTACTGATCATACATCTGCAATACAGACCGAAACAAACCAGTAGAGCGGTCCGTGCGAGTTCCCGAGGATCTCCTCTTAGACTCGTATCACTCGTTGTCTCAGGTTCGGGCCGATCCTTCACTGCTGCAAAGAGACCCAACAAATGTTTTTTTAATGTAAAGAAAAATATTTATTCATCAGAATAAAGCTGCTGAATTTAAACGTGTTTAAGTTTAACTTCGTGTATCTACCTGTGACATTCCTTAAAGTTCATCCCATAACTTGTGTCCGTTTCACACCAGTACAGCCCCGAGTCATTGGTCTAGAGTCCGAAGATGTGAAGTCTGAGTCGTCCGTCTCTGAGGGCGTCTTTGTCCCACTGGACTTGGCCTGTAAAGCGTTTATCCTGCAACTCTGGGACCTCAACACCTTCATATACATGAGTGATGGTTTCTCATCAGCTAACATCTCACAGGAGATATAAAGGGAGTTGGGGGAGTGGTCCGTGCTGGTGGGGAACATCCATTCCAGTGAGATGTTGTGGTTCTCCTCTGCCTGATAGCAGCTCTGTGTCACATTCACTACAAATGACCCTGCTGGAGCCTTTAGACTCCGTCTCCAGATGTTTCTGAGGAGTGTGCTGACGCTTCACAGCTGCTTTACAAACACAAAAGTGAACCGACCACAGACACGGGAGGTCAAGATGATCACCAGGATGCTTCAGATCATCTCCTCCCTGTGAGAGGAGACCGAGGAGAAGAGGCTCAAACATCTCATCATCACAACAACAATCTACAGTGTGTCTCCACATCGTGATGCTCTTTGTGTTCATCATCATGCTTGTTACAAACACACAAAGCTTTGATGCTAATGACAACCTCCCTGAAACATGAGACAACCACTGTTACCTCTTACCGTTTATGTGGTCTTCGAAACGCACCGCGAGAGTTATGAATCAAAAGCGTTCTACAAATTGACGTGAGTTCTGTTTAGCTTTTCTGGAATCTACTAGTCATGAATCATAGAATAAAAGCACTAAACCATCTCAGATTGTAACATTCAACGACCACACATAAATCTCAAGTTCCCCAACTTTTGACCGATCTTCGCTCCCATACATGAGGAAATATGGGGAATACTTGGTGGTCAGTTGTTTCTTCGACCAAACACAGTGGACTTAATATATTGGTCCCAGTCACTGGGGTGATCCTGGACCATTTTTTTTTTTTTTCAAAACTCTAAAATAGAGGAAAACCATTATTAAAGACAATAAAAAGTCAGTCTCAAAGTAGATCAACAGTGGTTATTGGAATATATCTTCGATAAATAATGTTATACCCTTGAATTGTGCCATTGAGTTTTTCAACCAAGCCATTGGTTTGCGGGTGGTATGGAGCACAGAGGCTTCGGTCAATGCCAAGTTTCTGGCACAACTCTGTATTCATCTATAAAATGCACAAGAGGACAACTTATTTTGAATACCATGATGCTTCTTCCATTGGTAATGGGACCACGAATACGGACATATTACTTGCGTCAAAATTAAACTTACTTTGTTCACGAATTCCTTTCCACGGTCTGTGAGGATACGCTTTTGGGCGCCATATTTATAAAAGAAATCCATTACACACATGGAGATTTCTTCCGCTCCTTTAGTTTTCAGTGGGTATACCTCAAGCCTCTTTGTGAAATAGTCCACCATCACATAAATGTATTGACACCCATTCTTGGTGCATTTTAGCTTACCAACCAAGTCCATCCCAATTCAAATGGTTGAGTCACCTTTTAAAAAGTAAACCAGATTTTAACACAAGGATGCTTCCATTCAACATGTTATATTTAGTAAGTATTCACCTCTTTGGGTTTGTATAGCATTTTCTCCTTTATAGAGGTCCTCTTCTTTTGGCAGGCATCACTCTGGTCAATCTAAAACCATTTAGACAATTGAAAAACACTGATTTCAAATGTTTACATATTATCACAAGCTCCCCAGAGATAAGGAGTGACACCCACCCATTTCTCGATGTCTGCCTTCATGCTAGGCCAGTAGAATCGTTGCAGAATTGCATCCATGGTCTTGTCGACCCCACAGTGAGCTCCAATGTCACTGTCATGAAACTCAATGAATATGGCATTGGCTTCTTGTGGGGTCAACACACCCTTGGCAAGATGATGCCGCTGCTCATCTCACTTTCTGCGGCACTGATAATACAGGTCACCGTCTATGAATTAGATTGCATAAACATTTGAAGTGACTGATTTAAATAGCCAGTATATTATTTAACTTAGTTTAACATTTTCATTTAGCTGAGGCTTTTATCCAAAGCAACTTACAATAAGTGCATTCAACCCAGGGGGTACAGAAGAAGAAGAATTACAGTACAAGTACAATTCCTTTAAGAAAGCCAAACTACAAGTTTAACTTTAAGTAGTTGCTATCGTAAGATAGCACTTAGTACGTTACTTACTTATCAGTTGGTAACTCTCTGCACGCCGTTTGAGAACATATCGCTCATTCTTGCTGAAATGTGCAGGAAAAGAGTTGCTCTGCTTGTAGTCCTTCAATTCTTTCACCTTTTGTGGATCCATCTCTTGTTCGGAAAGACCTCATGGCGTTTTTATAGGGACGCTGCTTGTTAACTTTAATTGGGTGACAGTTAAGAATCGATAAATTTGGATGTCTTCCAAGACACGCCCACAGTAACCAGTTGTTTCAGATCCCCTACACCAGAAGGTTTCCTCCATGCCAATCACGTTGTATTAATATATTAAGACCAAACCCAGCGTACTGCCCTGTTACGCAGCGCACAGAGCAAGCGCCGGTACAATGCGTTAGCCGTAAGAACACAATATCCTTTTTTTTTTTTTTTTTTTTTTTTTATCCTAATGTGTCGATGCAAGGGTGCAGCCTCCATGATAAAGTAGCGTTGCACATGTCCTGAAGTGTTCCAAGACATGCCCAAGGTAACTAGTTGTTTCAGATCCACGACACCAAAAGGTTTCCTCCATGCTGATCTACGTCAACAAGATGGATCAATTAAACATTGATCCATCAGGGTCAACAAAACAGGGTCAACAAATTTCTGTGCGTCTCCGTGGTGCACTGCTAAGAGCAGCCATCAGGTTGATGTTTTGACCCACCGGGTTTGAATCCAGGTCGTTCTGATCTTTCCTTTTAATATATATTTTTTAATATAAATGTTTTTATTTATATTGGCTCTGATGTGGTGCTCAATTAGACAATCGTAAGCGCTGCAATGGATTTGTGATGCGTTTTGATGATTTTCAGCAATGTTTGTGAATGTGTGACAAATCACTGAACAGAGAGTGAGTGAGAGTGACTGTGTTGAACGTCCCCCCCGTTCGTTGGGGATGAGGCTCTGGTTAAGGAGCTGTCAAAGCACGGGAAGGTGCTGTCTCTTTGGGGTCCCCGCTACTGAGACACGTGGTGTCACCCAAACAGCTACTCCTCATGGTCCTCAACAGGACCCAGGAGCTCAACCTGTTGTTTGGAGTCGAAGTGGAGGACTTTGTTTATGTGGTGTTTGCCACCGCTGACAATGAGATGTTTCTGTCAGGGGATGCGGGTGGGAGGCAGGACTCAGAACGCAGACTTCAAAAGGAACACAAAGGACTTTAATAGTCAATGGTCAAAAACACAGGAACCGGGAGGAAAAGCAGCAGGCAACATGTGTGACAAAAGACAAGGACATGCGTGGCTAAAGACAATGACGCGACAAGTGACACAGGAGATACATGGCTTAAATACACAAGGGAGGTGCAGGTGATTGGACACAGGTGGAAACTATTAGACGATCACAGGGGATGACGGGACAAGGCAGGAAGTGAAGTTACCCGGGGACACGAGTGGCAGAAAACTACAAAATACAACAGGAAGTGAAACCACACCGTGACAGTACCCCCCCCTCAAGGACCGACTTCCAGGCGGCTCACACTAGAGCAAAACAAGGGGTGGGGGGGCAGGGAAACCAGAGACGTTGGTCGGACCACCCGGGAAACTCTGGCGGGCGGCCCGGCGGGTGGCCAGACGAGCGGGGAGCTCGGGGACACGGAACACCTCCGCGGTTGTCGCCGTCGGCTCGGGGACACGGAACACCTCCGCGGTTGTCGCCGTCGGCTCGGGGACACGTAACACCTCCGCGGTTGTCGGCTCGGGGACAGGGAACACCTCCGTCGTCGGCTCCAGCTCGGGGACAGGGAACACCTCCGTCGTCGGCTCCAGCTCGGGGACAGGGAACACCTCCGTCGTCGGCTCCAGCTCGGGGACAGGGAACACCTCCGTCGTCGGCTCCAGCTCGGGGACAGGGAACACCTCCGTCGTCGGCTCCAGCTCGGGGACACGGAACACCTCCGTCGTCGGCTCCAGCTCGGGGACACGGAACACCTCCGTAGTCGGCTCCAGCTCGGGGACACGGAACACCTCCGTAGTCGGCTCCAGCTCGGGGACACGGAACACCTCCGCAGTCGGCGGCGGCTCAGCCCCCCCCATAGCCCCCCCCTCAAGGGCCGGATCCCAGACGGCCCTCAAATCACCAACGGGAGGGTGGGAGAGGACCATGGGATGGGAGGGAGGGAGCGAGCCTGAGTCTCTGAGCGGGGACTGGGGGCGTCGGGGCCATGAGTCTCGGAGCGGGGACTGGGGGCGTCGGGGCCATGAGTCTCGGAGCGGGGACTGGGGGCGTCGGGGCCATGAGTCTCGGAGCGGGGACTGGGGGCGTCGGGGGCATGGAACGTGGGGCCGGTACTGGTCGGGTCGGGGGCATGGAACGTGGGGCCGGTACTGGTCGGGTCGGGGGCATGGAACGTGGGGCCGGTACTGGTCGGGTCGGGGGCATGGAACGGGGCACTGGTACCGGGGGCATGGATCGGGGCACTGGTACCGGGGGCATGGATCGGGGCACTGGTACCGGGGGCATGGATCGGGGCACTGGCTCGGGGGTCGGGGGCATGGATCGGGGCACTGGCTCGGGGGTCGGGGGCATGGATCGGGGCGCTGGCTCGGGGGTCGGGGGCATGGATCGTGGCGCTGGCTCGGGGGTCGGGGGCATGGATCGGGGCGTCGGATCGGGGGTCGGGGGCATGGATCGGGGCGTCGGATCGGGGGTCATGGGCTTGGGTCGGGGCGTCGGATCGGGGGTCATGGGCTTGGGTCGGGAGGCCGGGACGGGAATCTGCTGCGGCCCAGCGCGGGACATCTTGCGCTGCGACCGAGCGGGGTCGGGACGTCGCTGCGGCCCAGCGCTGGACATAGTGCGCTGCGGCCGAGCGTGGGGAGCATAGGTGGCCTGGAGTCGGACCGCAAGGTCCATTACCCGCTCCCAATGAGAATCGCCGCCGGACGACCACGAAATGGCCTCCTCCTCTGGGGACCATGTGGTAGGCGGCGGATGGTGACCCAGATGCCTAGTGAGGGCTCCAGATGGGGAGACGGAGTAGTACAAGTACCCAGCTGGAACCCCCGGGAGGACCGTTCCCCCATTACCAGCAGCCCGCTGGAGACTCCGTGGACCGCCCATTGCCAGACGGGTTCCCCTGAACTCGTCCAGGGGAAAAAACTCTGCTGAGTCCTTTCTTGGTCGCGTCATTCTGTCAGGGGATGCGGGTGGGAGGCAGGACTCAGAACGCAGAGTTCAAAAGGAACACAAAGGACTTTAATAGTCAATGGTCAAAAACACAGGAACCGGGAGGAAAAGCAGCAGGCAACATGTGTGACAAAAGACAAGGACATGCGTGACAAAAGACAATGACGCGACAAGTGACACAGGAGATACATGGCTTAAATACACAAGGGAGGTGCAGGTGATTGGACACAGGTGGAAACTATTAGACGATCACAGGGGATGACGGGACAAGGCAGGAAGTGAAGTTACCCGGGGACACGAGTGGCAGAAAACTACAAAATACAACAGGAAGTGAAACCACACCGTGACAGTTTCAGGTGTGGCAGGAAAGGACATCTCGCCAGAACATGTCCGGGAAAGGACTCTGCTGAGGGTGCAGGGGAACGAGGCATGGAGGATCCTGAGGAGGTCAGGGGGGAACATCATGACGGTCAGGGAAGACAGGAGAAGACAGGTAGGGTACAACAGGAGGGAGAGTAGGAACAGGAAGAGACGGGTCGGATCAAGCAGGCGGTTGATGTGGTTGAGAACTGACAGCAGGGGACTGGTGGTCCAGCAGGGTGGGGAGGCGAGTGATAGGGGCCAGGAGGGGAATTGAAGTCCAACAGGTAGGGCAGATGTGTGGGGAGGGGACAAGTTAAGTCCAGCGGGAGAGTGAGGTGTGTGTGTGTGAGAGGGGTGAAGGTGGTGGTGGTGGTGGTGTTAGAGTCCAGCCGGCCTGCCAGAGGAGCGACAGAGTGACTGAGGGGACAATTGAGGCCCAACAGGTGGGCCAGGTGGGTGTGGGGGTGAATGAAGAGGCAGGTGGGTTCAGACAGCTTTGTCAAGAGAGGGGAAGAGTGGAAGAAGGTATGAGTGGGGTTCAGCAGGTGGTTCGGGGGGTGAAGAAGGGCTGGAGGAGCTGGAAAAAATGACCAACCAATCACACATGCTGATGAAATGCTGTTTGAAAACAGCGACGAGAATATGGAGGGGGAGGAGGAGGAACGTAAAGCCCCCCCTGAAGAGAAGGAAGACAAGGAGCAGCAGAGGAGCCTCTCGAGCTAAGAAGGGGTCAAAGAACGGAAGGCGAACAAGAGGGGAAGCGGGTAAATCTGGGTCCTCTGCTGACTGGGACTCCACTGACAGCGCCTCTTCTGGAGGGACAGTGACCAGTAGGTACGGGGTGGGGAAAGTAAAGCTCTTCCTGAAGATAACAAAGAACATGAAGGGGGTGGACTTCGAGGAATACTTCTCGAATGAGGAATGAGTCTGGCACGTGCAGCGTGCAGCTCTTCAAATTAGAGAGGGTATTACGGCAGAAGTCCTGCTGTAGACTTGTGCACAACCAGGACGAGGATCCACACAGTCTCTACAACCTAGTGACACAGATCTGACAGCAGTGTTCCCGTGTCAGAATCTATGTCGCAAACTGCCTGGATTAAAACATTTGAGTTTTTAGTGGAACAACAAATAAAAACATTTGACATGATGACTTTGACTCAAGTAATTGTTAAATACTCAACATATGTTGTGATCCGTTTGAGCGAAGGGAGTTCCAAATCCTTGCAGCTCTCCCAGTTAATCTGGTAAATCTGACAGGAAGAAATATAGAACCATCCATTTTTTTTAATATATCAATAAAAGCCTTTTCATTGGGATGGGATGGTAAAATGCAATGGTGCACATTAACTATCATAGTTTTTGCATATTTCACTTGTGAAGATCCACGTAGATTTGTTTACTGTGCTCATGTTGTTCATAATATGACTCAAATGTAGAAAACTGGGGAATAGACTGTACAACCATAATGTACGACAATGCCACAATTTCACTAGTTACACATAGATTATTTTCCTTAGCAGACATTGTGGTTCGAGCTTCCTGGACCAAACTGATCTTTCACTGAAGAAACATAATGTTCTCATTTCTTCTTTTTGGCAACACAAGTCATACAATAAAATTGGATGCAGCAGTGGGCCCTGATGCCTGTTTGGATGCCTTCTCTTCCATCAACCTTGATCAACTGACTTCTATAATTTCAAAGTCTAAATCTTCTACTTGTCTATTTGATCTGACTAAGCTGCTTAAGTTTTTTCTTTAGTTAGCACATCTTTATTAGAGATTATGAATCTGTCTTTGTTGACAGAACATGTACCACAGTATTCTATAAAAACGTTAAAAAACCTCTGTCCTCTTCTGATGTCTCCTCCTTCTTTTACATTATATTACATGTGATTCAGCTGACGCTGTTATCCGAAGCGACTTAACGTGCACTTATTAGTGCATTTCAACCATAAGGAAACAAACCCAGAAGAACAAGAAAAAGTGCAATTCCATCAAATAAGCTCATCTACACCTTGCTATAGATAAGAGCCATTATAAGTACAATTTAAGTGCTACAATTTATTTACTGTTTTTTTTTTAGTCACTGTATAGTCTGAAGAGGTGTCTTTAGTTTGCGGCGGAAGATGTGAAGGGTCTCTGCGGATCTGGGGTCCGTTTCAAGAAGCGGGTTTATTGGAAACTCAGAGTTGGTTAACCCGGAGATGAGGGAAACTCTGGCTTGTCTGTTTCACAAACGGAGGTAACTAAAGCTCAGGGTCATTCACCATGGTAATTGAGCCTGTGAACCAAACCTGGTCGGGAGCAGGTTTACTTCAATAAACCTGGAGTTTCTTTCACAGTCTCCTCCCTCTGACTGCAGCCCAGCCAATCACACAGCACAACGGAATTGTTTTTCTTCACAGTCCATCCAATATGTACATGACCTCACCCGTCCTCATATAACTAATGTCACTCATCGTGGACATGCTCTCACGTACGAGCAGATTTGTCGTGCAGTGTATTACATTTTTTGCAAACTGCAGTTTCCTTTACAACATTAAAATATTAGTAAAGCTGCTGTATGCAGAGCCGTGAGAAACGTGTGCCTCGCTCTGAAATGTCTTTTAGACGTTTTTGTTCCCTGGATGCAAACCAGTGAAGCCATTGAAGAGGAGTTCCTGAATAAAATACATTATAGGTTCAATACCATTGTACCAGTTTTTACCAGCGATATTGTTCTTGTGATTAAATATGACCATGGGTGTGTATTTCAAGCTTGTGTGTAGTGCATTCTAACGAACAGTGTAAAAACCTGGGAATTAATCAAACGTATGGATTATGATTAGTGTGTACATTAAATATTAACTGACAACACTATATTGGAACTTACAGCAATTTTCTCCCATGCAGTTTCTCTGTCTTTTGCTGCAGTAGCGGTGTTGCTTTTTTTGTAATACTCTCCATACACTTGCATTAATACATCCAGCTCATGCCGACCGATTGTTTGTGGTGGTTGCCATGGTGAATTGTGGTATCATGGCTCCATTCATGCTGCCTTCATACTGTGGTGGTGCACGCGCTCAACTCTGAGACAACCTACTCAGAGTTAAACTCCAAACAGCTGTTCTGAAACCGAAATCCGAGAGCTCCTCCAACCATTTAGGAGCTAGGATAACAAAGAGTTGTAATCTTGTCGAGTGTTTGGCTCTCAGAGGGAGGAACAATTTAGCAAATGCCGAGCGGAGTGTGCGGGTTGGATTGTAGGGTTTGATTTCCTAGATATAGACTGGACACGATCCATTCACAGCACGATACGTGAGTATCAATGTTTTGAATTGGATGCGTGCAGTCAGGAGAGAGTTGCAGTAGTCCAGGCGGAAGATGACAAGAGCCTGAATCAGCACCTGCTCCGCCTTCTGAGTGAGAAGGGGACGTATTCTCCTGATGTTGTAGAGCGTGTATCTACAGGATCGTGTTGTCGCTGTAATGTTCGGAGTCAGGGAGAGTTGGCCGTCAAGTGTCATGCCGAGGTTCTCAGCAGTCAAAGTCGGCGTTAACGCAGGACCTGACTGAAGTCAACAGTCAGGTACTGGGTAGGAGTGTCATCGGCATAGCTGTGGTAGGAGACGCTATGTGAGCGAATGACAGCCGAGAGAGTTGGTGTAGAACGAGAAGAGGAGGGGACCGAGGACGGAACCCTGAGGAACTCAGTAGTAGTAAGAGGACATGGTTCCGACACAGATCCCCTCCAAGTTACCCGTTAGGAATGCAGAGTGCGTTTATTGGTGCGGTAACCTGGGAGGTAGAAGACAGGGATTAAACTCTCCAATGCCGAACATCCTGCTCCCAGTGTTTGTCCGGTTCACCGTCTGTTTGTTCCTGCCAACCTCTGTATGCAGGTTCTCCAGTAGGGTCACGCGTCTCGCCTGGCTTGCCATCCCGGGATCCGACGCACTCTAGCAATGCTCAGACAACGCTTCTGGTGGCCTTCCATGGAGGAGGACGCAAAGGAGTTTGTCGGTGCTTGCCTGGTCTGCTCCCAGCATAAGAGCACACGTCAACCTCCGTCCGGACTTCTTCATCCTCTACCTATTCCTGGACGCCCTTGGTCCCACATCGCCATGGATTTTGTAACTGGCCTGCCTCCCTCTGACGGTCATCACATCAGTCATCCTCACGACCATTGATCGATTTTCAAAGTCTGCTATGTTATTACCACTACCAAAGCTACCCACTGCCCAGGAGACCGCTTAAGTTTTGTTGCAAAACGTTTTCCGGCTGCATGGGTTACCCATTGACGTGGTCTCTGACCGGAGACCACAATTCACTTCTCGTTTTGGTCAGAGTTTTGTAGATTGCTCTTCAGGTCAGGTTGTTTGGTGCGAGTGGCGGAGTTTTTGAATCGGTTTAGAGCTTTTTTTGAGAATAATCTGGTGTGTTGACCGAGGGAGTTATACAAACTGGCTTTTGAGTGATCAGGGTTTTTTTTGTCGAGGTGCCCGCGGAGGAATGGCGTCCTCCGAGACGCCACCTTCGTCTCTCCAGCAGGGAGTAAGGATTGTCCCGCCGGATAACGCGGCCACTGTGGAGGAGGTTGTTGCTGGCTGACGAGGAGCAGGTAGGACACGAGAACCTGTCCTTCGCTTCCAGGATGAACAGAGCTGTGGTTGTGTTCCTCAAAGACGAACCTCGTGTCCACCAGCTAATTGAGAGCGGCGTGTTCATCAGGGACGCGCTCATGCAGGTGTCCCCGCTGACAGCACCATCTACGCGGATCATCGTGTCCGGTGTTCCACCGTTTATCCCAAATGAAGCGTTAACCAACGAGCTGCGGAGGTTTGGGAAGTTCGCCGGTGGAATAAAAGCGGTGAATCTGGGATGCAAAGATCCCAAACTGAAACGCGTCCAGTCTCTGATGCGGCAGGTCTCCATGTTCCTAGACTCACCTGCTCAGAGCCTGGACATCTTTTTCAGGGTGAAGCACGGCGACAGTGCATATATGGTGTACGCCAGCTCCGGGCAGCTCAGGTGTTTTGAGTGTGGAGAAGTGGGGCACAAAAGGTTTTCTTGTCCGCGAAGGAAGCAGGCGGCCGCTGCTGATGCCGGCGAGGGCGTGACAAACGCGTCCAACTGAGCGGCGGACGAACCTGCGGCAAAAGAACCTGTGGCGGCGGACGAAGCGGCGGCGGACGAGCCAGCAGTGGCTGAAGGGGCGGCGGCAGACCGCGAATTTGACGGAGCAGTGGCTGTTGCCACTGACGCACAACTTCAGGACGCGACGCAGAAGAACCAACCAAATGAGCAAAAGGTTTCTGTTGCTGCAAAGAACACCTGCTCTCAGTTTGAAGAAAACATGGAGCAAGAGGCTTCCACGAGCACACTGTGGCTACAATTGAAGGGCAGGGTGTTTCCAATAGCCAGGTGTGTGGAGATGGTATGGATTATGAGTCGGAGTCAGACACATCTGTCACTGGATAAAAAAAACACAGATCTTTGCTCCAAAAGAAGAAAGTAGGAGTAAAAGGTAAGATGACTTCTCTGTCTGGATGTTAAAGCCCAGGAGGATGAGCGGACGGCTATTTTCAGGGAAGTTGGACATGAAAATCATCAAAGCGAAAAAGAAATGACCCAAGGATCCTGGCGGACAATAAGGAAGATGGCGCCTCTGCAGTGGCTGCCTGTCACCGTAGCGCTCGTGTGTTAACTTTGTTTTGGGACTTAGCTCTTTCTTTTCCTGGAATTTTTTTGTGTGTTCTTTCTTTTCTTCTTTCAACAATCTACTAAGCAACGGCCTGGTGGACTGTAACTTTTTTTCCCTCTTTTGGGTGGCTTTTCTGTTACTTTTTTTACTTCTGGTAACGGAGAAACGCATTTATTTACTCGAGCGATCACCTGATCGCGCTGAGGGGGCCTCTACTGCTGCCCGGAGTGAAGCATGAGATCCCCGAGGAGCTTCGGAGAAGACGTCTGGGTTGCAGAGCTGGAGCCAAGCTGAAGGCAAGAAGGTGGAAACACAAGCCATCCGTGCCTGGTGATTTTAATAGGGAACGTACGGCCTTTGGCAAATAAAACGGACAAGCTAGCCGCGCTGGTTAAAACCCAACGTGAATATCGGGAGACCAGCTGAGGCAGCAGTAGACCCCATACACTCCACTGTGTCCAAACTACAGACCCAGCATCCCGGTGCATGTTTGGCCGTTACAGGAGACTTTAACCACATCACTCTGGATGAAGCTCTGCCAACTCTGCACCAGTATGTTTACTGCCCCTCACTGAACAATAAAACTCTGGACTTGCTGTATGCTGATGCCATGGATGCATACAGCGCTACCGCCCTTCCCCCGCTTGGCAGGTCGGATCACAACCTGGTCCTGCTGACTCCAAGTTATGTTCCTCTGGTGCAGAGGCAGCCTGTGACCACCAGGACGGTGAGGAGATGGACACAGGAGGCTAAGGAGGCACTGCAGGACTGCTATGAGTCCACAGACTGGAATGTGCTGTGTGGACCACATGGGGAGGACATAAACAACTTAACTGACTGTGTCACAGAATACATCAAGTTCTGTGAACACACCACCGTTCCATCCTGGACTGTCCGCTGCTTCCCCAACAACAACTGCTGAACTGCTTCTTCAACAGGTTCAGCTCACAGCCCTCATCTGTCTCCTCCTCACACCTCAGCTGACTTCCCCCGGTCCCCTGTGGTGAGCTGCATGGACACAGAGGCCCCAACTTCAAAGGACTCCTCCACGCCCCCACACCTCTGCTGCCTTCCTCCCTCCCCCCTCTATCTCCCCTGGTGAGCGGCTTGGACTGTGAGGCCACTTCAAAGGGCTCTTCCCCAACTGACGGCGTGACCCCCCCCCCCTCTCGGTGACGACTGACCAGGTTCGGAGACAGTTGAGACTCCACCAACGCAAGGCTGCAGGACCTGATGGCATCAGCCCCAGGGTCCTGACGACCTGTGCTTTCCAGCTGGCTGAGGTCCTTCAACCTGAGCCTGAAGCAGCAGAAGGTCCCGGTGCTGTGGAAGACGTCGTGCCTGGTTCCGGTCCCCAAGAAGACGACTCCATCTGGCCTTAATGACTATCGACCGGTCGCCCTCACTTCCCATGTGATGAAGGTGCTGGAGAGGCTTGTCTTGGCCCGCCTCAGGCCGCAGATGAAATCTTCACTTGACCCGCTGCAGTTTGCATGCCAGCCTCGTGTGGGAGTGGATGACGCCATCATCTACCTGCTGCAACGAGCCCAGTCGCATCTGGATGGAAAGGGTGGCTCTGTGAGAATAACTTTCTTTGATTTCTCCAGTGCCTTCAACACCATCCAACCACTGCTGCTGAGTGAGAAGCTGCAGGTGGTGGGGATGGACTCGTCCACCGTCTCCTGGATCACTGACTACCTGACAGGCAGGCCACAGTTTGTCCGACTGGGCAGCGTGCTGTCTGATACAGTTGTCAGTGGTACTGGAGCTCCACAGGGAACTGTTCTGTCTCCTTTCCTGTTCACCTTATATACCACTGACTTTCAGTATAACTCTGAGTCCTGCCATCTGCAGAAATTCTCTGATGACTCTGCAGTGGTAGGGTGTATAAGGGATGGACGGGAGGAGGAGTGGAGGACTTTGTGGTGTGGGCGGTTAGAAATTACCTGCTCCTGAACGTGGCCAAGACCAGAGAGATGGTGGTCTACTTCGGGAGGAAGACGACGGCTCCGCTACCTTCTGGGAGAGGAGGTGGCCACGGTCGAGGACTACAAGTACCTGGGTGTCTCCATCGACAACAGACTGAACTGGAAGACCAACATCAATCCAGGTCTCAGTGAGAGCGAGGAAGAGCGATTGCTGGATAGCAAAGCCGGAGATGAAGCCTGTCTTGCGAGTATCTGATTGGAGATTCCAGAGGCCTCCTGTGACATGGTGTTGGACATATGTGGAGCCGGTGGGATATGTATGGGAGGAGAGGTTACGATAGAGAGCAGGACTAGCCCGAGGGCTGTAGTATCTGCGGGTAGGGATTCAAACAGGTACAGAAAACAAACTTCTTCCCAGAACTCCTTTATCAACAAGGTCAAGAGGCTCTCAGAGTAGGGCTCCTCTGTGGTGGTGAGGTTTTTGGGAATCAGACCTTTAGCATGAGCCTCATGTCCAGGTGGAGAAGCAGACTCAAATATTTATGAGCACTCATTAATAATAAAATAAATCAAATCAATATAAAATGAATGAGTCCAGTGTAAAGACAAAAAACTAGATTCTGCAAAGGCCCAAATGCATTGTGCATTGTGCATGCACGCCCACCACCTCAGGAGCTCATTTAACTCAACTCATTTTTTTCTTTTTTTGTTCATCATTGCCCCACCGATGTTATCCTGCATTGTGTATAAGAGGCTCCCATTGATGGGATATTATCTGTTCAAAATGCATGGGTGTTCTTCAGTCACTAGCTTCTTCCCAGTGCCATAAGGACCACATGCACAATCAGGGGGACCTACAGTAGAGATCATATGTGCTCAGGAGCACTTAAAACATTATCATAATACATACTTCAATAGAGATTCTGCGCATGGAAACCGAAATCATATTTGATGTATGCATAAGCATACGTAGCCAATAAAGCCAATTCTTCATTTCAAATAAAAATAAGAAGCCAATTCTTTATTTTAGTTTCTCTTTTCTAGCATAGGTTGCGTTAATAATTCATAAATGTTCTGTATTTTGAGTGCTCTTTATATATTTATACGGTTGGTATGCCAGCATGAGTCAAATACCACATATGCGTAAGCATATGTAGCCCATTCTGAATCTGATGATGTTTTGGAGTGAAAGTTTGCAGGCCATCTTTGGGCTGAAAAAAGGTCACCAAGTGCTATTCTAGCCTCAGATATTATAGTTTGATAACCTGCTCTCTGGGGTTTGCAAAGGGGTTTGTTCTGATCCATTAGCGTGTTTTGTACCTTGCAGCTTCTACATTAAAAACTCCTCAGAAATCTCCTCTGTGATGCTTACAACCCACATGATTGCACAACTGTAGACATACATCGACTAGCATGCCCATCCCATCCCCCACAACACACTCAGTTGAGGAAAAGGTGGGAGGTCAGGCACGAAAAGGATGCAAACTTTGTGTTAGTTACTATGGTACTTGCGTACCGTGCGGCACACAGATCAGGTCCAGTCTACAGCCAGGACATGGTCAAACCTTCCATCCCTGCTCGGTCATGCCGCTCTGCATCTGCATCAACCTGCATGTTGCTCCCTCACAGAGAGCTAAAAACGTAACAACACCCCGACTGTTTGATGTCCTGACTCAAATGGTAGAAGGAGCTCCCCAATGACATCAGGACAGCAGAGAGCTAAAACACTCCTCTACTGAGTATACCTGGACTAATTAGCACTTACGAAGTAACTCACTTTGTAGTTTGGCTTCCTTCAATAAATTGTACTTTCTTGATTATTTTTATTCTGGGTCTTTGCCCTCTTGGTTAAAATGCAGTCATTGTAAGTCGCTTTGGATAAAACTGGCAGACTACTTGATTGCAACATTTAAATGTCGACGACCATTTATCTCCTAATATATAACAAAATGGGTTTTCTAATTATGTGAGAGACTCCTGATTAGCTGTTTTACTTTGGGAGTGATGGAAACGTCATGCCTTTTTAAGGAGGCACAGGGATCCTCTCCACATATTACCTGTGTCATATTCCACCGTCATTTAGAGACAGTTTGAGCAATATAGACATTTTTATTAATGTGACCAATCAAAGCTGTAATTGTAGTTGATACCTAGCATTACTACATAATAATTGTCAGCTAAGAACACAATAAAAATCATTACTGCTGAACATCAGCTTGTTTTTTGTCATTTTCATCATGTTAGCATGCTGATATTTACTTTTAGCTCCAACCACCACTGGAGCACCACAGTCTCACACAAAGCAGTAGACTCCGAATCCCCCCAACCTCATGGAATCGCACTACTCCACATTTAAGACCCAATAAGTGCTCTGAAGGAACGCAGGATCAGCTGGGTAGCCATAAGAACATTTTTAAAAATGCTCGCTCTCTCATAAAGATTCTGCCATTTCAAGTATTGTCCTAAAGCTAACCTCCTTTTCTTTTTCCCCGTAAAGCCCTGCCAAACAAGTCCATCACAGCATTTCACTCAATGCAGGTACAGGTTGAAGTTATTCTCCAAATTCTAAATTTCTAATTCTGTTTCTGTCCATCACTTCTCTGCTACGAGCCAATGTTGGACGTGTCCCTCTTCACAAGACACACTTATACAAAAAAGATGTTTCTTGGAGACAGAGGCCCTTATCTGTAAGCTTTGTTCCAGGTTGGAATGACAGAGAAACAACCAGTAACGCCCTAGAGGCCCAGTACAACTTCAGACCAACGAAGAGGCTCATTAAAGTGCTTGTGTTGCACTTCGACCCCCCTCAATGTTGTTAGAGCCTTCCTTATGAGTCAAGTGAGCACTTCTATTCATCACTATCTTGCTGCTGCAGTTATTCCTCAGCTGGGACAGCAAGAAAAGTGCAAAATGTTTTTTGAGGCCTGGGGAAGCGTTTGGCTGCTGTCTAAACTCCCCTCCATCTTTCTGATGTTTCTGAGTGAACCCTTAGCAGCAGGTCAAGTCAATATGCCTAAACATCAAGATGAGATGCATCATTTCCTGCACTTCTTTGTAGATTGCAGTGTGGTCGCTTACATTTTCATAGTTTCTTTACAGTATAAATATTTGAGGTCTCAACCCCAGCGTGGCGGCAGGAGGCCGCAAGGGGGCGCCGAAGGACAGGTCCTCCGGAGCCAATCACCGGAACACCTGCGAGAGAGAAGACCTGTGACAATAGGCCGACGCAGCGGGCGAGTTGTGAGGTATTGCAAGTACGCTTCTCTGCTGAACTCTTTGTTTCTCTGCCCCTGAATTCCTTTAGAACCAGTGAGCCGCCGTGTATCAACCTTCCGCCTTCTCTCGACTACGAACCGGCCTATTCCCTGGATCAGATCCGTCCTTTGCACCCCGTGTCTCCGAACCGGTGCCTGTCCCCGGATTTCCCGTATTGCCTCGTCCCTTGTTTCTACCGTTGCCTGTCGTCCTCAATAAACATTGAGAGCTCTGCTCTTGGGTCTGAGTCTGCCTCCAGTGTCCATTCGTTACAATATTGATGAAAATGACAATTCTGTCAATTGCAGTAATAAATGAAAAGCAAGTGAATTAAATATGCATCTTAACAGCTATTGAATTTTGATTGCATTAAGTCGTAAAATTTGACAAATTATCATGATAATGGTTGAATTTCTCCTACCTTAAACTGTTTAGACATTTCAGTTTTAAAATTCTTTTATTTTTAAAATTTCTTTCCATAGAAGGTATTTTGTGGAATTTCCCTGCTTTATATACTTAGACTGGATATTCATATTGGACTACACATACCCTGACCCAGAACACACTAAGAGCAAAGTAAAGTTGATATACAGTTTTTCTTTCTGAACAGGTACTAGAAGAAACATCCAAAGTAGTATGCCGAAGTGTTGCTGCACTGGTTGTTTGAGTAGCTATTTGTCTCCCATGAATGCTGGGTAACACCTATAAGTGGTACTTCAGGCTCGTAGTAGTGATCAGATCATTTGAGTTGCTTTTATTGACTTTGTGGTCTGGTAGAGATTTTAAATTAAAATGTCCATTTAAAAGTGCAGTAGTTTTCTCCATTTCTCGGTTAATGTGTGCAGCAGTGTTAAGCACCTCCCAATGCTCAAAGAAAAGAATGCTGTTGTGTAATGTATTCTGGTGATTTAGCGTTATTAAAGCATTAGCTCCTTACCTTTTGGGCCAAATACTTAATGATGAAAGTTAACATTTTCTTAACCAGAGTGGTGAAAAGGCCTCTAAATGGCGGTGAATTAGCCGTGCGCTTGTATAGTCATAAGTAGATTAAATATTAGTTAAAGGGTCACCACAATTACCATCAATACTGTCAACTTACCCGTGAACCCAATTCTGGCCTTTCACTATAAGATATCGCGCTTCAGCATCAAACAGCGTAATAAAAGCGCTCTCATCATCGCCCAGCACTGCCCGAGTGAGTACTACTACTTTCTCTCATCAAAGTAACTTTCCTGCACTAACGTTTTCAAAGCGATCAACGAAAAAGAATATCGGAAACAATGTGTGTGTGTGTGTGTGTGTGTGTGTGTGTGTGTGTGTGTCCGTGTTTCGATGTCCAGGTTAGGACACCGTTCTGTTATATACAGTATGTGTGTATATATATGTATATATATATGTATATGTCAGGACTGGTGTTTCCCTATATTTCCATTGTTCCTGTTTGTACACTCTCCCCCCAGTCAGTCCTGCCACCATACATCACCTGCTTTACGCTGATGCTCCTAATTCCCAATGACAAGAACAGGTAGGTTAAAAGCAGCCTCAGTAAAGATGACAAGACTCTGCTGTGACCTGAAAATAGCTACTAGGTTTTATGGAAGCCAGTCGTGCTCTTGTCTCTGTCTATTAGAATTGTGAGAAGTAACCTGTTTGCTGGCCTGGGATGGCTCATGCTCATGCAGCAACTGATAAGTTATAACAGGGTTGAAACTTATGAAATAAATATCAATTTGATTTGAATACAGCATGAACATTCTTGAACATAATATAACCATGTCCTAACTGCTCTATCATAATAAATCCTAGATCAATATTAATGGAACATGTAGCTAATTGGTAAATGTAAAAAGACCACGACAAAATACATAATGGAATGGTTATAATAAGAATACAGTTTCTATAATAATCCAAAAACAGAGGTATCAAACTTTACGTGTGTCGCACATGTGTTTCCCACATTGGTTGTCCCTGTATTGCGGTCTTTCCGAATTTGCATCGCCTTGTGTCGGATTCTTGATCAGGGCCCTGCTCAGATCGCTGCACTGCCCTTACCAATGCTGTGTGGGGAAGGGTTGTCGCTTTGTGTGGGGAAGGGTTGTCGCTTTGTGTGGGGAAGGGTTGTCGCTTTGTGTGGGGAAGGGTTGTCGCTTTGTGTGGGGAAGGGTTGTCGCTTTTGCATGTCACACAGGCCTTTCCAAGCTGATGTGGGAACACAAACCGTTCCCGTCACAGTGCCAAGGTCCCCTTGATCTTTCACTTTTTATTCATTCCTTGTTTTGACCCACACTGGGAGATCTGAAATCCATCTCAATAGATACGGGTCATATTTTACCCCAAACAGCATCAGTGAATAAAACTGTATCACCTCAAAATAATTTTTCATTTTCAAAAGTTGTCAAATTCAAGTCTAAAAGAATGAAGTTTAGGGTGTTTGTCAAATGTCAAAACCAACACACACACACACACACACACCTTTCTTCTATATTAATGTTCAAAATGTTAAATACAGCGCTCCTCTAAAGTTTCTTGGCAAAGAGAAGGGGAAGAATTTGTTCAGAAAAGTTGTGTTCGCAGTATTTCAACGTTATTCAAGTGAGGCTGTAAAGATTAACCTCTAGTTCTGCAGAGTGAAGCAAACGCAGAAGTGCTTTAAAACTACCATTGTCTCAAGATGGCGCCACGGATGCGCAATGGTGCGCGTGGTTTTGTGTTGTTTTTGTTTTAAACTCGGTTTTCTGCTTGGATTCCCGGCGCTCTTTTACCATAGAGGCAATGCAGGATAAAGATATCTTTTACACGGATACAACTGCACCGCCTCCGTTATTGGGGTATTGAGAGAAGGTACCCAACACTGGCGTGGTCCCAAGCTGACTGGACATGGAAAATAACAATGACAATGTAATTTAAGCTACACTAACATTTAAAAATTGCAAAATTACGAAAATTACGTATATGCAGTAGAAAAATCAAGCTCCCTTCAACCTTTTACCACCACAAACTGTTACCACCACTTCAATGTTGACTTTGAGGACGGACACATTTATTATTAATAAAAACAATATTCGGCCATAAGAGCATATTGACCAAGAGGAAAATAATGTCAGAGTGAATGATGAAATTGAAATGGTTGTGCAATCCTACTGGGAGAGACGTCATCAGATGGAATATTGGCATAAATATCATTTAAATTGTGAGGTGCATGGTTGTCTAAAATGAGCCCAGAGTTTCTGCTGCTAGTTCACGTTATTGCCCTGCCACTTGCATCAACCTAGCAGTTGGAGCACCAGCATTCTTAGCGACTTTCCACTTTTGGACTTGAGCAGTGGTTCTTAACGTACTTGGAAGTACTGAACCCTGCAACCTTCATCAGTGCGTTCACCGCACCCTTCAAAATGATTTAAAGGTTAAATATGATTTATTCAACAGTGCAGACAATGAAACATGCATCAGTTGCACAAAAAATCACTAAAGAACAATACATGAATGTCACACAATGAATATTTTGCGCAAATGTGACTTTTGCAGTTGCCTTTCCGATACAAGTTCAGAAATGCGCCGCTTCACCTTGGCGAGTGTCACTCTCATTTCATTTTCGCAGCAAAGTCTGTTCCTTTTCTTCGTTTTTATGTCTACCATCCTTGAGAAAGATTGCTCGCAAAGGTAAGTTGTGACAGACGCTGTGAGAATCTCAAGGGCTTTCTTCCTAACAATAGGGTCTGGTACAATTTGGTGCCACCAAAACGTTGAGAGCATTGTTGGTTTGAAGAGTTGTCTGTTGAAGAAGATGGCTCTGCTGAAGTTCAATGATTTTGTCAAGGTATTCATCGCCGACATCGGCCGTCCCCACACTATACGTGAACGGCTGTCTCATTCATGCTGGATAGGAGTCACTGGTGGGGAAGTATCTGGACCTCATCTAAGTGCAGGGCAATTGCTTGCTTCAGTTCCCGAGGGACAGAAATGTCTCCAATTCCAGACACGTCTTCTTCTTACTTACAGTCGTCTCTTGGGAAAGTTTGCAAGGTTATCATTCTCTGTACGTTGTTTCCATAGAGGCAAACCAGGTTTTCATCCACTTCGATGACGTTAACTTGCCCTGCATCTGTCGGTTGAGATGATTGAGAGCATCAACAATATTGGCCATGTACGCCAAAATGAGAATGAACTCTGCGTGACAATGTTGGTCCTCAAAATTAGGGCGCAAAAATAGGGCTAATTCCACACGCTTGGCAAAAACACGATTCAACACCTTTCCCCAGGATAACCACCGAACGTTAGGATGTCATCACTCATGTCATCTATTCTGCTGCTGATACTGCCATTTGAAACAGGAATTTGAGATAACTTATCTTCAGTAGCTTTTCCCAGCATGATATTCATCATCAACGCAGCTGGTTTAATGGTGTGTGGTTTGACCTGCTTTGCAATCATATACGCAACTTCGTACGGTGCTGTAAGGGTTGGTTTGTTGATCTGTACAACAGGCAGCGGGGCCTTTTCATCAAATCTGACTCTTCACCTTGAATTCAGCGAGCGTAGTGGTCTTGTATTTCCCACCTCCATGCAGCTTTAGGAAGTGTTCCTTTGGTTCTCCTTTGGTTCTGCCGGTGCTCGGCTAGAATCACTCAACTTGGCATTGCAAATGATGCATTGAGGACACTGACTTTATACACGGGAATCCATATTGTACGTATTCTTCTCTTTTGCTCCACATGTATGTATGTATGTATGAAGAGATTGAAAGGTTAAAAGAAAATCACACATGACGTATAATCACAGCAGCCATAAATCGACTACTGAGCGTGATGCAATGTGGCGTGATTAGCAGTAGCCAATGATGGCCAAGAGGAGCATAACATCTCAAATAATACGAGTGGGCTGAATTTATTTTTACATCCCAACAAAAAATATTTATGTGTTTAGAATTTTTGGACGGCTGACAAACGGCCCGACATTATTAGTGTGAACCGGGCTATACTCTGTGCGTGTGTGTGTGTGTGTGTGTGTGTGTGTGTGTGTGTGTGTGTGTCTTGGCGCCATGCAGTGAGCATTTTTGGGTTAAAAAGACATTGAAAATTGTTTTAAAAGTGAACGTTTTTTTCAACGCCAGCCAAGGTCTTTTAAACTGATAAATTGTTCGCTGGTAAGTTACATACTTAGTCACAGTTGTCATGTTAACAGCCCTAACAAACAAACAGATATTTTATTGATTTGTATTTGTTATTAATGCACAACACACATATACGACAACCCTATATATATATATATATATATATATATATATATATAACACAACACTTTTTATCATGCAACATATCCCAAAACCTTCACATCGGCACAGGAAAAAAACTTCAACTGGGAGAAACCTCAGAGAACGGAGAATACGTCCCCTTCAGGAATCAGGAATCAGGAAACATTTATTAGCCAAAATATGTCAAACATACAAGGAATTTGTCTTGGCGGTTAGTGCGCGACAGTAGACAGACAAGACAACAGTGCACAAGTAATAAAATAAAGTAGAATGAAATGCTAATGCAATGGGTTAGTAGAATAAGGCTAAGGCTATGGGTTAGTACAAAACAAGGGAATCAAGTTAAAATTTTTAAATATTAAAAAGAAAAATATTAAGCATAAAGTGCACTAGCGAACAAGTGACGACAAAGTGATGAATGACAGTTAAAGTGACATGTGCAGTGTGAAGGGGAGTGACCGGTGGAATGTTATAGTCAGTCAGTGGGGGACCGGCTCTGTTGATGAGCCCGACTGCCGACGGGAAGAAACTGTTGGTGTGGCGGGAGGTCTTAGTCCTGATGGACCTCAGCCTCCTGCCAGATGGAAGGGGCACAAACAGGTTTTTGTCCGGGGTGGGAGGGGTCGGCCGCGATCTTTTTAGCTCGCTTCAGAGACCTGGAAGCGAACAAGTCCTGCAGGGACGGCAGATTGCAGCCGATCACCCTCTCTGCAGAGCGGATGACACGCTGCAGCCTGCCCTTGTCCTTGGCTGTGGCTGCAGCGTACCAGACGGTGATGGAGGAGCAGAGGATGGACTCCATGATGGCCGTGTAGAAGTGGACCATCATCGTCTTTGGCAGGTTGAGTTTCTTCAGCTGCCTCAGGAAGAACAACCTCTGCTGAGCCCTCTTGGTGATGGAGCTTATGTTCAGCTCCCACTTGAGGTCCTGGGTGATGATGGAGCACAGGAAACGGAAGGAATCCACAATAGTGACGGGGGAGTCACACAGGGTGATGGGGGAAGGTGGGGCTCTCCTGAAATCCACAACCATCTCCACTGTCTTTAGAGCGTTGAGCTCCAGGTTGTTCTGACTGCACCACGACACCAGATGGTCAGACTCCACCTGTAGGCGGACTCGTCCCCACCAGAGATCAGTCCAATGAGGGTGTCATCCCCAAACTTCAGGAGCTTGACGGACTGGTGGCTGGAGGTGCAGCTGTTGGTGTACAGGGAGAAGAGCAGAGGGGAAAGAACGCAGCCTTGGGGGGAACCGGTGCTGATGGTCCGAGAGGCTGAGACATGTTTCCCCAGCTTCACGTGCTGCTTCCTGTCAGACAGGAAGTCAGTGATCCACTCGCAGGTGGAGTCGGGCACGTGCAGCTGGGAGAGTTTGTCCTGCAGCAGAGACGAGAAGGCAGCGCAGGTACTGATTCAGGCTCTTGTCATCTCCCTCCTGGACTACTGCAACTCTCTCCTGCAGGTCTCCTGCTACCACCATTCCACCTCTGCAGCTCATCCAGAATGCAGCAGCTCCACTGGTCTTTAACCTTCCTAAGTTCTCCCACACTCCTCCACTCCTCCGCTCTCTTCCCTGGTACCGGTGGCTCATCCAGTTCTAAACATGGGATTCATTCTAAACATCAGGACCACAGAGAGCCTTCACATCTTCAGACTAAAGACACACCTCTTCAGACTCTACCTCCACTAACACACTAACTAACTGTAGCACTTACATTGGACTTATAATGGTTCTATCTACAGCAAGTTGGCTTATTTGAGGAAATTGCACTTTCTTGTTTCTTGTTCTTCTAGGTTTGTATCCTTATGGTTGAATGCACTTATTGTAAGTCGCTTTGGATAAAAGCGTCAGATAAATTACACGTGATGTAATGTAAATAACGGCAGAGGAGTAAAGATGTACAAATCCTACAACAGAAATGATTCAAATATTGAGAGTAGTAACCGAGGTGTAAAGCAGAACCACTGCAGGGACAACCTCCATCAGATGTAACCTCCATCCACAGAAACCTGTAAGGAGGGAAACAGTCATTTGGGTTTATGACAGTAATTGTAAAGTGACAAATAATAAAAGTTATAACAGCAGCAGTATAGAACTCTTATTTACGGTCTCAGAACCCGTGTGTGTGAAAGATCCCACTGGTCATCATCAGTTGTGATCCAAGTAGCTACAGCATCGATTTAGTCTTTAAGCTTCCTCCATCTTTAGGTCTGAATATTGTCACGTAAATATTGTTTAGTTATTACATTATAAGCAAGATAACAATTTATCTACAACTTACTGCGTTTCTGGAGTACATTTCCAGCTGTATTACACAGTATCATCATTTTTGCTTAAGCATGTAGTAACTTAAAATGTGTTTTGTTCATGTCGCTCTGCTCCGGTACAAACTGAATGACTGAGTTACCTGTTTAAGAGTAATGTCTGAAACTGCCTATAATATATAATTATGTCCTTAAAGCATACTGTTAACGGCACACCATCTATAGATCCATATTCATGACGTTTTTCAACCAGATTTTAACGGTAAAATGACGTCTAGTTCTCACTGGGCTGCTGGACCCCTGAGAGTGACTCACCCCTGGGGTCCGATCGAACCCAGGCTAAGAACCACTGGTCTAGAGATAATAATGGACATCATCCGGCTGGGCTGCACAATGGTGAAAGAGTGCAATAGTGACAGCTAGAACGAGGGAGGTGACAGGGAGAACTGGTGCTAATATCCGGATGGCCTGTCAGCTGGACACAAAACAGGGAGCAACAGACAGTTTGCTGCTCAGAAGCAAAGTGAAGGTTTTAGGACACGTGCATGATGTTTGGCCCTCATTGCGTCGTTGTTTCTGTGAGCCTACACCACAAGAATTATGGGAGCCTGAAATTAGTCCGAAAACTCAGAGGTATACTTGTACCGGCCATCAGAGTAATGGTTGCATTATCTCCCTCTGGCTGGGACTTGGATGTTCTAGTAATTGAAAAGCAAGAGGAATCCGGCACAAGGTGAGTGAGCCAAATCAGTGCAATGTAATGACCAAAACCAGAGGTTTGGATGTGAAGGGATGAGAACAGGAAAAGTAACCTTTGTGCACAAAATGAAAGGACCAAAAGAATCAAATGATTTACGTTGCCAGAAAGGTACCTGGCCAACACTAACACATACCACTCACAGGTTTAAACGTCAAGGGAGCCCACGTCTGCACATACATACAGTAGATTGACACATAGAAAGGAGCGATTCGCCTTGTCAAACCTTTTAAATGATTAAATAAGAAGCCACTTCCCAGCAACAGCCCTGTTGTGACTTGTTGTAAGTTGCAGAGCTGTGAGTCTGTCTGAAACAGTGGAAGTAATAGGAACGGACCGATGGACTGAGACAAGCATCCATTTTTTAATGAGGGACGGAATCACTCAGCCACACAGCACCACTCTTCCTGTTAGGATCCTTAAATTAAAGAAGCAAACGATGCGTGCAGTAAATTCTTGCCCCTAGAGCTCCATATAGTAGCTACCTTTCTCAGAGTGGAATCTAACTTCACTTTCTTCCAGCTCAACTCTCGCCGGCTCCTCTGAATTACATTTATCTACAGACCATTTTCATCGCCGCCTCTGAGCAGTTTCTTGATCATTTCGGTATTCTGAAACCTGTGGTACTTACAGCAGTGTTGCTTCAAACTCTTCACTGTTTGCCCCTTCTCTTAAGATCATGTCAATTCATCTCTGAGACCACAAAACCCTGAAGCGCTTGAAAAAAACACCTGTCAAGTGAGAGAACTGCAGGTGATGGGAGAGGAAGTATCACCAATCAACCAGTTATGATGTTAGGGTGAGTTGTAGGCTTTTAAAAGGTCTCACAGATTAAAAACTCTCATAAAATTAACATATTTTAATAGTTTTTATGTGACAATTTTGTATAATAAAATAAATATCAATAATTTAAATCAAAAATTTGGTCAATGTTTGATAAAATTCCTTTGGCATTTAGTGTATATGTAGCTTTTTTTTATGATTCTTCATATGGTTGTAAAGTCACAAACTGCATATAGTTTCAGACTGTACAGTACACAACAAGTGCCGGTTGTTTAAAAGTTTAAACTCTTTTTTTTTTCTTCCTGATATCTGGTCATCTGCATCTGCAGCTTTGTTTAAGACTTTGGTTATGTCACGGCTTGGGTCTTATTTTGTGGTTTTCTGCCTGTCTCCTGGGTAACTTCACTTCCTGCCTTGTCCTGTCATCCCCTGTGATTGTCTGATTGTTTCCACCTGTGTCGAATCACCTGCACCTCCCTGTATTTAAGCAGTGTGTGTCTCTTGTCACTGGTCGCGTCATTGTCTATTGTCCTGGATGTTCCTCGTCCCTTCCCGCCTTTTTGCCCCATTTCCTGTGTGCCTTTTTGCCCATTGGCCTTTTCTTTTCTCAAAGTCTGCGTTTGAGTCCTGCCTTCCCCGTATCCGTGACAGGTTATGGTCAATCACATAGAAACGTGCATGTAAATCAGATGTGTGTGAGGATTCATCCAATAAAAGTGTTTTACTTATATACATTAATTTATTTTTAAATATTAATGTATATGTTGTATATTTATATACACAATGTTGAAATACTTAAATTTTCAGCGAAAAATGTATAAACACTGCTGCTCACCGGAGACACACAGACAAGCCGAGAACGCCTGGACGTTAGTTTGTGTAATTTCCACAACAAGTGCAAAGCAGAAAAAGTGTTTATTTCCATGATGGATAGCGGAAGTGATAACTGTCTTTAAGGAGACAAACCACAGAGATGAGCCACGCCCCCTTTCAGGGACGAATCAAGCGAAATAACTACAACTAGTCGGGCGAGTAAAGCGTGGCAAAAATCCGCTTCGCTTTTGGTATGAACGCAGCACTACAGAGGACATTTCGGATTAGATTAGTATGTGTTGTTGTTTACTGCATTGTTTATGAACGGCGTGACGGGGTGATGAAGTTATCGTGTCTCATTGTGGAACATGAGATCTGCTTTGCTTTAAAGAATTTACTTCTTTTCGGGAACAGTGTGTGTGGAGGCCGGACTCAAAACCGCATACGGGAACCAGGAACAGCAAGAGACTCGGAACGACATCCAGGGATCCAACCTAACATTCAGTAATGACGTGACAAAGGACACATGACACACGGGGCTAAAATACACTGAGAGGTGAAACAATCACAGGGGACGACAGGACAAGGCAGGAAGTGAAGTTAACCCAGGAGCACAAGGGGCAGGAAACTACAAAATAAGACAGGAAATAAAACCACACCGTGACATTCTTCCCTTTTTTCCCCATGGAAGAGTTGTTCCTGTGTCGATGTGAGGATTTCAGGACAGAGGATGCTGTATGTGTACAGACTGTGAAGCTCTCTGAGGCAAATTTGTAATTTGCGATTTTGAGCTATACAAAATAAAATGAAGTGAATTGAATTCTTTATTCAGATTCATCATTATCTAACCAATACACTTGTTTCTACACACATATAGATTGACCTACAGACAGAAGTTTAACCCTGTGAGGAACACACGTGGTGTACAAACACCTCGGCCAACCTGTAACCACACATGGGCTGCCGTGTCGTAGCTTCGCTCAGCGAGTCCCTTCCTAACTCACATCTTCCCCTCCTTATCTCAGACACACGCTCACTTTAGATGTTAGGATATCGTTTTGTTGATTTCAAATGGTACTGATCTGATTAGTATTGTTGGAAGTTATACTTTAGGAGCAGTTTTCTGTGATTTCTCTGTGCATAGGTACTGTGATGTTGGTGGAAACAAACTGAAACCATTCCGTGCTCCTAATGAGTTTATATCTCGGCACTGGTCTGGGAACGCCTTAGATCCCCCAGTCAGAGCTGCTAGATGTGACCTGGGAAAGGGAAGTTTGGGGTCCCCTGCTGGAGCTGTTGCCCTGGCGACCCGCCCCGGATAAGCGGTTGACAATGAATGAATGAATGAGTTATAATGGAATCTGCATCTGTTAATCAAGCTTGTAGAAGACAACATTAATAATTGGTAATTGACTCTCTAAAAGATGATCTGCAGTGGCATCCTTCCAACACTGGCACCATTCATCCAACATGACTTCCGCTAAACATCTCAGCAGAATTTTCTCTACTTAAGTATGGAATTAACTGGAAATTTCCAAAAAGAAATTCTATACAGTGTGGGAAACCTAATATTAACATTTTCCTGCTTATTAACTAACGTTTGCTATTACCGTCTTCTTCTTTTGTTTTTTTTGTGTTTTGTCTCTTGCAGGTATGCTGTATATTAGTCCTTTGTCTTTTGAAGTTGCCGTCCACAGCAGATTCCAGGGCAATCCATGCAATAGTTGATATTTAATCCTTGATCAAAGTGATGGACATGCAGCCTTGCATAGATGGACAAAAGTCGTCTTTTTTGTCCATCAGACTGAATGTTAACGTTGTCATGAGGGTTTTTATGGTCGTGAAATGATGGTTGGCAAAAGCCTGTGAGGTACTTGAGCCTTTTTGCAGGTAGAGGGTAAAATAATAATAAATAATAAACAGCTAGTTAGAGAAAAATCCTGTATCTGTAAGTGGACTGTGCTTGTAGCGCAAACCTCTGATAGACTTCATCATTAACGCATTCTCACACTGGATTCAGGAGCTACCATACACACCATCTGCTCATTAGTAACATTTACACACAAGCAATTTAAGATAAAGTGTCTTGCCCAAGGACACACCGAAAGGGACATTAATTAGGGTTGGAACCGCGGTAGAAGTCGACGCTGCTCTCAAATGACCCACAGTCTCTCACCGTGAAATATTTGTCGCCGGAGAGTTTTGTTTTTTTCTCAAACAAACAACCGGTGCAAACTTATTTCCATGGATGTTACTTTAGCAATATTCTCCAATCTCCCAGAATGTTCAAAAGCTATGACCCCAATTAAAAATGTCTTTTTAGATTGGGTCTATTTCGGATGATCAAAACATCTACTTAATTGTAAAATAGCTTATTTTTTTATATTGAATCTGGTTCTGATGAAAAGGACCCTGACATCACCGATTCATTCCCATAAGAAAGCACACACGTATGTGAATGGGGCCCGGGGGTCAACAAGTCCTCGGAAAGCGGAAACAAAGTAATGGTGAAGTCTGCACATCCCAGTGTTTAAACATATATGCATCTTGTTTATGGACCTCACCACAGGTGCTGAGCATCCCAACAAAGGCACTAACCCAATCGCCTTGCTAGAAAGTAATTTAATAATGAAGTAATCATTTATTTATCACTCTAAAGAAAAGGGAACTATTAAAAACAACAAATCAAGCCAACATGTCAGTCGTCTGTTAATAAATGCACCTGTATTTCCTATTTGGCTTGCTAAGTGATCCCATGGATACCTACCAGTAGCAGAAGAAGAACTACTTCACAGGGACAGGACAGAGCTCTAAAGTCTCTCTGTCTCTCTGTCTCTGGGGGCGTAGTTAAAACACAGTTCATGTCGCAACAGTTCAGCTTGATTGCTTTTTCTTTCGTAGGTGAAGCTTTGAAGCTCCTTTCCGTAGCATTTAGAGAACCGCTCAAACAGCTCGTATCATGGACGCCACTTCCACTACTTCTGGGTCATTTCACTCAGTAGAGACATTCCCAAACAAAAAGGACTATTCGAATCCAGCCCAGGTAAATGTATCACACAGACATTCAGCTAATTAGTTTTCAGGAAACACAAAGACATGTAAGTCAATCACAGCTAAAAGATTCCTTTGGCACAAATACATACACATTTGTACGCAAATCGAAATACTGCTGAACATCAGTCAATGAGACTTAGCGGAGTAGGCATGCACACACTTATTTAATCAACACCACATTCACTTGTGAGTCATTTTGGTGATTTGGGGCCATGCTGTCTCCTGTCAGCCACATGTCGTCCATGCACTGCATCTCTCGGTGGAGCTGAGACCTTGAAGGGATTCATAGATTAATCAATTGAACCCTGTCAAGTCACTAGCTGGCTCAGTGGCAGAAGGGAGGGGGACGGGCCTTTCCTCTCCTAAAGAGGCTTGATTTGCTGTCATTTAAGCTCATGACTTATTCAGGCTAAAGTTAGGGTGCATTTTGCAGGACGTGTGGCAAATTCTAAAGTTGCTTTTTAAATGAGAGGGAAAAGATGAAAAGCTTTGCAAGAAAATCAACACAATTCTCTTTAGAGAAGAGAGAGATCTTCTCGGGAAAGTCGCCCCATGTATGAGTCATCATGCCATTACCCACGAGTGTTCTATTTGTATAACTACTGCGACCCCCAGGAAAGTCGGTTTCCCTGTGGTGCCTGTCGTTGCCAAGGGAAACAGAGGCATCATCTCGGCTCGATACTGCACAAGGTGTAGACCTAAAGATCTTGGGGGCATCTGTGGTTAGTACATATTAGTGGAGAGCCACCAATCACAGGATTAGTGCTTTGATCCACGTCGATTAGTCACTTAACCCCGTAGCTGTGACCACGGGATGAATGGTGGTCCTGATATCATCACTGTAATAATGTGTTTTGATTGGTAAATGATGATGTGAAGTCTTCAAGCGCTTCAAATTGTCAAAATACAAGAAACCACAAAAAATGTACCATTCATGGGATAATGCCAAGATGATGAGAGCACTGAGAATCAACTTTCTGCTTCTCAGATGACACTACGGGAACATCCATTCAGCTCCTATTTCACACATCTATGATGTTTTTCATCATAGTCAGTTTTCAAGTCTTATACACCATCTGCATGGGTTATTTGGTGGTTCAGGTTTGACAGGACTTCTAAAGAGTCTCTTTCAAAGTCAGTCAATGCCAGCGTTAGCTCTCAGGCTACGTAGACACACATGCTGTTCCTGTGTTTATTGGTTTATCTCTTTGAACCGTACATGCTTTATTTGCCTGCAGTAATCAGCTAATGGCCAAACAAGGTTGTTAGTCTTACCGCTAGCCCTTTATTGGTAGTGACCGCGCATGTACGCTTTGGATTTTAAGTGACTCCTGGTTGTAAGCCTTCTAATAACCCAATTGGTAGAGAGAGTGAGTGAGCAAAAGAGATAGAGACACCACACTGAGGATTGACACCTCTCTCTCTCTCTAATTAGCAGGAGTGCCCTGGGAGAAGACAGATTGCATCCCATCTCGAGTGCAAGATTACTCACGTTTGAGTGTTCCTTTTGAAAAGACTCTGAGCAATGTGCACCTGGAATAAAGCCAGTGACCCAACATTGCTCCTGTAGCTCTATGTGGGGACAACCTGTGTAGACAAAGGTATGTTGAATAAGGTGGTCCTCTACTCTGCATTTGTGAGCCCAAATGTCCTCTTTATTACAGGCCGGCTTCTGTCATGCTTCTAATTAAAGTTCTCTTCCCCTAAAATCTGTGTCTGTATGTCGAGAAGAAGGATTTGTTTTCTGTTCTCAACCGTCAATCACATATGTTATCCACTTTGCCGTGTGTGTGTGTGTGTGTGATACATAGAGCATCACGTTAATTCATTCATGACGCAGAGTGATACGGCCTCAGCTGCAACCAGCTGATTTAATCATCGCTTCCAATCAGCCAATCACAGCCCACTCACTTCAAGGAGGTCACACACATCCGTTCTGTAGCGATGCTGTTACAGACCACACTGCTGGCATGCATGGTGCCCTGTGTTGGTTTAGTGGCTGCTTTGCTCTTTCAGGGAGCATTTTAACAGCAGCAGCTAGAATAACTTTCTATTTTGTTGAATGAAATGGATCAAAGAATCTATGACGAGAGTATTCCTGAATCGCACAACATGACTCATAGAAACATTATGCGACTTATGAAAAATCCAAGAATCCTTAACAGATGGTGACTGGTTTTAAACTGTTTAGTTGGTACCCAGATCTGTCAGCTCTAGAATGGAACTGTCTGTTGTTTAGCTGTATCTGACTGATTTATGTATTTCACACACTCCATGTTATTCTGACATAATCATCCCTCATTTTGTTTGCTTTGTGTGTGTTAACTTTGAGAGCCTCTGTTTTGCACGTCTTGCAACTACTTGAAAATGTGTAACTCTTCTCTTTTCTGAACGCATTGTAAATCTATTATTTTGTAACATCTGCCTTTTGACTAACGTTGGTGCATTTACAGAAACGTTTTTTATAAATGTGAAGTGTTCAGTATCACATAACCCCCCAAAAAGCAACAAATCTCCTGTCAACTCAATAGTCTTTAGCCCTGCGTGTCATTATTCACCGTTTGTACGCTGGCAGGCGCTCCCGTCACCATCAGCATCTAACATTCACACACCGTGGTCACAGCTGCAGGAGCTACTTTGGATAAAGTGTGTTTCCCAAGGACAATGGACATGTCCATCCTCTGACTGAAGGACGATCCTGCTGTCCACTCACCCGCGGTCACCAAGGAAACCACCAACCATTAGGCTGATTGGATTATCGGTTTTTAACCCGGCTCACTGTTTTAAACGTGTCAAAATACAATTACTATTTGATATATTTTCCTGAAACCAAACATTTCAATGACATCACACCATCTTGAAATCTTTCACCTAGTAAATGTGAAAACTGTGAGGATCCCTGTCTAACCCTGGTGTTTTTTCCCTCCGTTTCCTCCATATCCTCATGTTGATGTCATTCCCCTGTTTGTTATTGTTTTGCCATGTGCTTGTGCTCTTGTTTCTGTGTCCCCAGTAGTGTCCTCAGAGCCCCGCCCAGCGCCACGCCTTCCTCCATTGACACAGCTGTATCTCATCGTCCCATTAGACCAGCTGACTTAAACACTCCGGCTTTCCTCGCCCCAGCTGTCAGTCCGTCCGTTTGCTTCGTTCTAACCAAGAGACCCAGAGCGATTTAAGCAATCCAAAATCTTCTTTCCAGTCCTGCATCAGAGCTTTAGCAGGATATTTGGGGAAGGAAGATAGTTAATCTAAGGACAATAACTCTGGCGTAGATGTCCTCTGGTCTGTACAGTGCGACAGCTTTATCTATCACACGAATGCATCCAAACCAAGCCCTCTTAACTTTACAAGCATCCGTTTAGGCCAGATAAAATAAGGATGAGGTAATCTAATGGTCTGATGAACGACAATATGTCTTCGTCCTCATCTCCCATTCAGAAACACAATTAATAAAAAAATCATGTAGAATCTTTTCTTTCTGACGATTTCACATAGAAAAGTGCTGAAGGCGATGCCTGGAGGCTGAAAGAGCAGAATAGGCAGGGGGGGGGGTGAGGTGGTTCACGCATACCAATGACACTGATCCCTGAAAGGGGCCTATTAGAATGCTGAGGCGGCCATATGTACATTTTCCATTCTGGTAAGAAAAGTGCCCAATGTTCCAGCACCAGGTTGTCTCAGGGCGGTTTTGATGAGCTGGGAGGTATTTGGGATGAGTGGGCCATTTCTCTGCCCTTCAGTTTTAAAACGGTCGAACCAGAGAAAGGATCCTTTATTGGGTTATGCAGCAGTGATCCAAAAAAGGACCCTTCGCTCTCTCCAGGACCCCGAGGTGCAATCTTCCGCGAGGCTTTGAATCACAATGCAGCCGTAAATGTGTGTGAGCAGTTATTCATATTTTATAATATTGTATCAACTATGTTCCACCTGATACAATCTTAAAGCAAATGCACACATTGTTACCACTGATTCCGAGAATAATCCGGCTAAGAGGGGATAATACTGACTCTGTGTTTGTGTCATTTTTTAGTCTATTTAAATTATACATTTTATTTTACACAGAATTCATTATTTTAAGATGTTTTGACGTTCAGATTTTGTCTGGATACCATTCAGCTGGAGTCTATTTTAATAAGCTATCACAAACGGTGCTTATATAGTACATGTATGTAAAAAGTTTCCATTGGTGCGGCTCTACAGAACAAACACCGGTTATTTCATTGTTTCCCCTGAAGAGACGCCTTGTTTACAGGTACTCATGACCAATCTGTCCCCAACATGTCACACACTCCAAACCAGAAAACACCCCTACTGCTCCTAACACACAGCTATATGTACCCAGAAACACATACAAACATGCAAATACACGTACGAGAAAGTATGCAAACGTAAAAACCAATCATGCACGCTGACACATAAACACAGCTGTGGCTCGGTTGGTTTGGTCATGGCCGTCCAGGCAGAAGAGAGTTTCCCACGATCACTTTTGGGGACAGCTTTTGATCTTGTCTCTCTCCTTTTTGTCTCTGTCTCTTTCAGAGAAGCTTCTGTTTGTGTAGTGAAAGACGTTAAGGCCAAACCTGTTTCAAGGTCCAACTAAATTCAGAGCTATTCAGTCAAATGGTTTTACATCTTTGAAAATAAAAAGCGAATGATAAAAGGTTGTGAAGACATTACATGTTACATGTTATCCTTGAAGCCTCAGAGTGAGCCAGCTGGTGCATGTCCATGATTGACACTACGCCAGAGGGCAGACAGAGAGACGCAATGGACAGAAGCTCTTGCATGCAGTTGTAGCCTGTAACTCTGCACGCAGCATCGGCAATAGAAAGAAAGACAAGGATGCACAGGAATACCTCCTGTTAATCCGACTCTGAATCCACGTCCACTCGTTTCCATTTTAAAAGGGAAATTCTTTCCTGCGTATACACACGACGGCCACAATACACCCGAGTTTCAAAGTACCAAATACGGAGACGGATACGTTGGGTTACCTCATAGTTTTGACGGTCGTTAACGTAACATTTGGAACCGATGACGTAGACACCCACGTTCCCTCGTTGACGGGTCCAAGCAGTCACATGGGTCGAGTTCCAAGCCCCCCCTTATGGACTTTGCGCTCCTGCTGACTCCGTGAGGAGTTGGTTCTGTCCCACTGTCCCTCCACCGAGTGTTTGAGCCATTGAACCCTTTCTGTAAGTCATCATCCAATGCTGACTTAGCCAAAGGAAATGCTTTAGGGGGGACATTGAGTTTGAGTAGTAAGTCGGTTCTGTTCAGGTGAGGGTAGGCCTCCATAATCCTGTTTGTTGTTTTCATGGACAGGATATTGAGGCGCACTCCGGGGAGGAGGGTTTACGATTTCGGGGGCTGCGGATCTCATCATTGCATTTTGCAGATGATGTGGCCCTGAAGGCATCTTCGGTCTGTGACCTCCGACTCCCACTAGAGCGCTTCGCCGCCGAGTGTGAAGCCGCTGGGATGAGGATCCGCCCGGTTTAATCTGAGGCCATGGTTCTCAGCAGGAAACCGATGGATTTCCTCCTTCGGGTAGGGAATGTGTCCTTACCCCAAGGTGAAGGAGTTCAAGTACCTCGGGCTCTTGTTCACAGGTGAGGGAAGATGGAGAGTAAGTTGGAGCCAAGGCTAAGTTTTTCTTTTCCAGCATCGACATATAAACTGGGATCTCAGGACCGTCATGTTCTTTGTCCTGAGACTTACATCTGATCACGAGACAACGAGTCAGACATCTCACATAGATTTCATATCCCGAGCGGCCGTCTTATCTCAGCTGGCATCTCATACCCAGAACTTATTGTACAAACGATACAGATGTAGTCTTGTGTTGTTGAGCCCGGATAAGCAGTGAAAATATTTTCTCTCATTTTTTTGGAGTAGGTGGCTCGTGATACCACCATCCCCAGCTGGGCTTTGGTGTATTGCCTCAGGGCAACGATCTGCTATAGGACACTAAAACACCAAAATTGTATTGTGTACATAGAGTATAATAAGCAAAATGATTAAAACATGCAATGTTTGCATTTAGAAAGAGTTGATCTTGACAGCATTAGCAACAAATGGATCCTCAATCACAATATAACAACGTAATAGAAATGGCACTGCATGTACAAAATCCACAAAACATGTAAATTCATGTAAATCAACATCTGAGTTATTCAGTGTTTGAGTTTGTGTGGTTAGGATTTGAATAAGTGACAAGGAATGCGTTTCCTGTTCTGTGTGGAACCAGAAGCAGCAGATGTGATGCAGAGGTGGTTGTTTCCTTTCTGGCATCGGCTAGTTTACATGTACAGGTCCTTTGCATCTCTACCTGCACAATGTGGCCTTGAGGCAACAAACAAAATACTAGTGTAAAATAAATAAAAAAACACTTCTTTACCTACTCAAGGAAACATGTTTTGTGACATTATTTCAAATTAAAGAGGTTTAACAATCAGACTTATCTTACTGATTTGTGGCCTTGTATGTCATCCAGCTTTGCAGCCTGAAAACAATGCTTCACCCCAAGAGGAAAGGTCACACCCTCTAATTTCATACAGCACTTTTCTGTATACTAAGAGACACTTTACAGAGGAACAAAATCAAAATCAAAGAAGAAAGCAAACTAAACAAACCAACCGAACATTTGGGTTGGAAGAGTCTGACCAGGCAGTCAGTGCTTGTTTGAATGATGATCGGTATCATTAGCTCACCATCAACTCTGGTATAAAAACAAGGGAGTGCTTGAAGCGTGACCTTTGACCCGTTGTATGAAAAGTGTCTTGTGACCTGCTGCTCTCACTCAGTTGTTTCCCTCTTACACACAAAGCCGGCAACCACCTTGACTTTGATACATCTTCACCAGAAAGTGCATCTAACTGCACTGGATGTCTCTGACCTCTGTTATCTCGTTCTCTCTGCCACGCGTACCACGTCACCGACACTGTACCGTCAGTCGGAATATTCGCTCTGTCTTATCAGGCCTCCCTTCTCACTCATCCATCCCAACTCTGCCACAGACACACGACCTTCTACGTCGCTCGATTCTCTGTCCTCTTACAGTCGTCCCTCCACGGTGAGAGAGAGAGAGAGGCATCATGGCAGCATTTTTAGCTTTTAGATTTTATAGCTTTTTTAAAGGGGCTTAATTAAGACAAAATAATTGAAGTGAACTATGTGGTTGATTAAATTCCGTTAATTCAGGTGTGAAGTCAATCAAACCAGGCAAAATATTGTATTCTTTTTATCTTCTAAAAGGACAAACTTGCGTCTAGGAACTTTATCAGTGGTTATTAAAGCCACTTTTTTCATTTTCCCTCCCTGTTGGATTTGTTTACCTGCCCTGACTGATCACCCGTGTGGGACATCCTGATGTCCACCAAACAAGATCTCCTGCTCACCTCCATCTGGTCTCTGCTGCTTTCTTTGTGTACGACCTCTCAGGCCCTTTACAACGGGCTGCATTGAGGAGGAGGAGCTTTAACATGTGGAGGCAATGGTCATCAGAGGAGAGAAGGACCTCCTTGTGGCTGTGATGGGATCTGAACCTGGACTGAAATGGTTCAGATGAGATGCTTTTAGGTTTTAGGACACACACAGAGGTCCCAACTCGCTGACGCATCGACACAAACGAGCATTATCCTCAAACGTTTTTATTCCGATGTCGAACACTAATCCAGTTGTCACGAACGCCTCCTCGTGAGTCCTGCTGGTGGGAGGAGCTTCAACGCTTACACACCTGCGCCTCATCAGAGATGAACAACGGACGCCGGCCCCGCCGGTTCGTTAAGTCCCTTTTGTGCGTGGATAGCCGGGTCTGGCTGTCTGCACTGTAAATGATTCGGACTTTTTCTTGCCACCACGCCCGGTCCTGACCGGCCGGCCCCTCACTCCTCACCGTGCTTTTGCTGAATAAACCACCATTTGTCACCACGAGTCCCGGTCTGCTTTTGGGTTCCTCCCCGGATCCTGACACCAGTGAATGAATTCACATATAAATAATTCACAACTAAATAATTACGTTATATTAGGAGCACAGAGAAGACCGGGGACTGAACAGCTTTATTTTTGTTGTCGCCCTCAGGCAGATTTTCATCCCAACATTAGTGAGAAGCCGTTAATGGGATATATAGTATACAGCAGTATACACGTGAATACTAAATACACTAGTGTACTAAAAACCACAACACATGAAAGTCTAAGCAACGCTTTTATTTTTGTTTCTTCATTAACTAACATGTCAGCGATGTGGCTGAAGTTATTCTACAGCGCGAGAGAAGCACTAAAGCGCTTGGAAACATCTCAGCGATAATGAGAGAACGCGTCAGACCAAACCAATAGTGTGTTTAGAGGATATTGTGACCCCCACTCGACCTCACTGAGGCTGTTTGAATATCAGTGAACTGATAAAAAATCAGGGTTCTTTCACTGATATGAATATGTGTGCTGTGTAATAAAGTGAAAAATGATACTCCAATAAGAAACAAAGAGCGCAAGAATCTCCTTTTGAGTTACAGGCTGTTTTATAAAGGGTCGTCGAGCGGGTGCGCCGGGAACCGCAAGGTTGGTGGTTCGAGTCCCGGCTGCCCCGTGTCTCAAGTCGAAGTGTCCCTGAGAAAGACACCTAACCCCTAATTGCTCCCCGGGCAAAATGTAAAATCCGTGGGTTTAAAGTGTAATGTAAGTCGCTTTGGATAAAAGCGTCTGCTAAATGACCTGTAATGTGATGTAATATTGAATCTTCAAATGGAGATGGAGGGTTGAATGTTTACTTTTTTAAACATGTGGTTTTCATTAGCAGGAGAGAGAAAAGCAGGCAGAATGTTCACAATATATTCATCTAAAACAGGAATTGAAAATGCACAAAACTCTATGTAGATTTCCACAAAGATAAGGCCAACCTGGGAAACCAGCTTTGGAGCCAGAGCAGATATCAGAGAGAAATGAAGGGACTGAGGGAAGGATGACGACCCATTTGTAAGGTCCATGCTCTATCGTTGCCTTCATGTTCCAAGAAACCGTGCAGAGAAGGTTGAGGCAATCTTTGTATGTCTCCTCTCTGCTGAAGGAAAGCCTTCTATGGAACATGGTCTGATATCGGCAGCTGTGACCCACTTCTACACATTCAGACTCAAGCTCCGATAGCAGACGCACACACATGCCCATGCATGCCGTAACGCACCACTGAAGAGGAAAACAGAGGCATCTGGAAGAGTCGTCCTTTGGGAAGCATTGACATGATTTGAAGAGGCTCACTGCGTTGCCCATATCTCTGCTCTGTGACTTCTCATTGGCTTCGTGGTGGTAACTGATGGCCACCCAGCTCATTGGTGAGACACATACGCAGACCTGCGTCGGGACCAGAGGAACGTCCTCCACCATACTGCATGTGAGAGAACACGATGTATAAATAATTGCACATTAATGTTTAACTCTAGTTTAAGTGTCTCCTCAGAAGTATGTGTATGTGGAGGGGGGGGTAAGTTCCCTGAGGCTCAGCTCAGTCGACAAACGTCATCATAGTTTTGGTAGACTAGTGGTTTTAGATGCTCAGGTTATGCTCGCAAAGAAAGAACTCACATTTTGCATTCATGATGGTGTTTTAAATGTGTCCGACTTAAAAAAGTGTAATTCTGCTGCACCCAGATGTAGAATCACAAATAGCACGGTGGTACACGCAGGGGCGGACTGGGGGAAAAACCCCACCCAATGTGTGGACCAGTCCGTGGCCTACTGGGAAGAATACCCCGCGTACTGGGTGTGTAATGGTGTGTGTGTAGGGTGTTGAAGGTGCATAACAAGTTGTGTCACCAGTCACCTCCAGACATCTCTTTTTTTCTTCCTGTTTTTTCAAGTTTTTTGTGTTGAGTAGGCTAAAGCAGCGCTGTCCATCACAGAGGGGGCCAAGGGGGGTTTGTGATGGAGGTGGGCTGGTATTGGACCAGCACCCCCCCGTCGGCCCACCGGGGATCTTCCGGTTTGCCCTATGGTCTGGTATGTGTGAGGAATGTGTCCAAGTAAGAGAACACGTGAAATAGGCTGGTGAGATTAATCTCACCGCCAACACCAGCTGAAAACTATTCCTCTAATAAGTCACTCCTATTCGTTCATTTTTCATTAATGGGAATAAATGATCCGTTCAAAAGTGTGCTTCGCATGCTGATGCCTCAATGCGGGGGCCAGAGTTCCAAAAGTACTGGAAATTAGATTTTCAGTTCCCACTGTGATGTAAATGGCCTGCACGTAGTGGGGTGATGATTACCATCCCGTAAAGGGTTTCGCTCACAACTCATCACAAACTGACGCTTCGTGTGTGTCGTTGGTATTTGTATGAGTGTCACCTGGTTTTTCAACCATAACTGCCGCCTTATTATTGTTGCTCTGAAAAGCTGGCGCGGTATAAAGAGTGAGATGGTTCGCATTGGGTGAGTGGGAGTGGAGGCGGATAGGTCAAGTTAACAGGAAGTTCACAAATGTTTGTGCCCCATGTGAAACAAAGATAGATATTGACAGGTCAATCATTCAAGTCAACATTGCTTTTTTCCTGGACCTCAGTACATGGTTAAACTAAGAGAGACCTCCTGGGGAGACCAACGCAGAAACCGACTGTGTCACTAACACTGTCAAAACTCAAGCCAGTGTGCAGTGTTGAGCTTCACCCTTCCATGCGGAGGACCATTCATTGCATCCATTGCAGTCTGTCCATCAGAGGGATCCCTCTCTGCCATTCTCCCGAAGGCTTCTTCCCTTTTTCTCTTTTGGGGAGTTTTTCCTGTGGCCAAGTGAGGTTTTTGGGACAGAGGATGTTGTATGTGGACAGACTGTGAAGCACTCTGAGGCAAATTTGTGATTTTGGGGCAGTACAAAAAAAATGAATTGAATTGGTCACCCCAGCATTTGTGTGTGGAATACGCTCTGCACACATCCAGTGCGCATACGGGTTCCAGCCTCCTCTGTTACCCGCGTTGAAGGCAAGGTTTCCTCCCCTTCAGTCCAGATCGTCATCCGCTGCTGCGCCAGACCTGGAGGTAGAGCGAGTAACCCGTATGGGTAAAGTCCAAGAAACCAGGGTCAAGATTCATCAGGCCGTTTGAAATCCAGAGGATTCTTAACCCAGTGGCACCCAATGAGCGTCGACGTTCCCTGTCTCCGATGTTAAACCTGTCTGCGAGAGACCCTTGGTACTTGCTCCTCCTCCCCTCCCCCCCAGGCTCTTCAAAGGAGGTCCTGTCTAGTCATTCGTCGCCTGCTTCTTCTGTACCTGGTCGACTGGGAAGGTCCCGTGGAGAAGCATCCGTTTCTGGCTCGTAACATCTACAACTTCTGAATCATGGGCACCCAGAACCGCCTCCCAGGACTGAATGGCTTGCCAGTAACACCAAAAAGGCTCGAAGAACCCCCGACAAAAAAGATATCGACAAGGTTCAAATGTTTTTGTAATCGCAGCAGTGATGGATCCATTTACCTGGTTTTATTTGGCATCAGCGTATCATCCGCAGTGTTACTCACTTTTTTGGCTAATTCCTTTGTTTTCACATTATATAAGCTGTGCGTCTGTAGATTCTCTGCTTGGACGACATTTAAACCGCCTCGTTGGCCGGTGGGTAAAAACTGGAGCGTTATCAGACATTCTAGACAAAGCAATCTCTGCAGGAGGACTAGGCAGCACGCATAGTTAAACACAACGGGACCATTTCTCTTAAAAGCTTTTGAACCAGCTGAGGCTCTTTCTGCAATTTGGGAAACACAGTTTTCAAAGGAAATTGGGTCGTGGAAATGGCAGAAGAACATGGCATGTATAAAGGATTGGACTCTGGAGGGAGACCAAGAGGAGTCACTAACAATGGTATCGGGCTCAAACCGGGCTGTGCTTCTTTGCTTTGCAGTGACGTGTCTGCTGAAGAACGTGTTTTCCTCGGCTGGTCCGTCAGTCCCCCTTATTTGGCTAAAGTGCATCACCTCAGGGTGCACGCCTCTCATCTTAGGTCATTTCATGAGCAAATAAGCAGCTCTTAGCCTCTAATGATTGTGAAGTTCAGAGCCTTTTTGGATGAAACGGGTACGTTTGGTGTTTATGTAGAAAAGAGAAATCCAAGGCACCCTGAAAAATGTGTCTGAAGCCTTTATTCTGCACGGCCAGTCGTATTTGTAGGCTTAAGAAAATAACAGATGCAAAAAGCAGATGCAAGGCACTCGAATCTGTTAAAGAGGCCTCGTTCTGCTCAGCTGGTTACTTCTTAACTTGCAGTTCTGATTACACAAACACCGAAGCGTTTTAACTGTGAGTTGAATCGCTTTCTAACGAGATTTTATACAAGTGCAAGTCTGTATGGAGGATAAAGCACAACACAATGTAGTAGCACAGGAAGGAAAGCAACAGTCTTTTACTAACATGAACTAATCCTCAGTGTGTGGAGAAGCGTTTGTGAACTGTAAAAATCCTTAGGTTTTATTTTTTATGTGTTTAAAAAACACAGTTTTGTAAGTTAGTCAAAAACTTACATCAAAATGTTGTTAAAGTATTTTGTTAATTAGCAAGGAACAAAAGGAAAGTTACACGTATCTACCTATTCCAGCTCCATCATCCCCCTCAACTCATAGCAACATGTCACATATTTAGTACATGGATCTGAAACATGAATGGAACGTATTGGCAGTGGGTCACAGCATGGATGGACTAAAGCCGTCTCCTCCATTTGGGCCGTGATGGTATTTGGGGATCCGGTGACATGAATCATGAAACGTGGGAACGTAGATTTGCTCTGTGTTTGTATTTTCTGCACAACTGTGTGGTTTATTCGTCGTGGCTGATCCGGATCCTTACCTCTCAGAGCACATCTGTATCTCATGGTGAAATCCCAGAGGATGGTTTAGTGGTGAGCAGTTTACATCTTTTATCACAACTGCTACAGATGGCATCGTAAAACGTGGTTACCAAGCAACTGCTCCTCAGCCTCCC